>NC_041065.1:26569408-26930947 GCF_900634775.1 Gouania willdenowi | reverse complement strand
GAAAAAAAATATATTATATATACGTACATATATATATATATATACGTACATATACAGTATATATATATATCTTGAATCTTTTTTTCCCCCCTATTGTCTGCACATGCTGTCAAAGGTCAACAGACACTACAAGAAATGCAATCTTTTTAAGACAGCAATGCAATATAGCTTGAATCTTGATATACTGTATATCGTCCAGCCCTAGTCTTTAGCTGCTTTGAGTAATAGAATTCAATTGTCTGGTTTGACAATAAACATCAGTATCAATGAAACTATGGGTACGCTGGAATACCAGCATATAGCAAAATAAAAAATAGATTAAAAATTACCTCTTATTGTTATTTAAGCTGTTTAATTAGGAGAGTTTCTAAAAAAAAAAAAAAAAAAAAACAACTACTGTAAAAGCTAAACTACAAACAAAACAGACCAATCACCAAATCTGATATTTTTAAAGACCTATTTCTTTAGTTTGTGTGTTATCCTGAGGCTGGGAGGGGGGTTGATGGTGCATTTTTGGTAAAAGATTAACTTTAAAAAAAAAAAAACCTCTGGCTGCAGGTTCCTGTTCTCAACGGTTCCCCCACAGAGAAACAGTCGAGGTGTGACGGAGGGGATTCCAGAGCAGGCAACAAAAGGCACACACACACACACGCACACACGCACACACACGCACACACACACACACAGAGGGCAGAGTTCCTGATCTTAAGCAGCCTGCCCTCAGGTCTCTGCTATGGTTTAAAGGTGGGGGAAGCTCCAGATGCTTTACAGCAGTTTTGGCTTTTGACATGGGGAGGAAAAAAATAAAAACCAAGGGGCAGTAAAGCCTACAGTTGGAAAACTGATGGAGGTTTGAGGCAAAAATATTAAGTGTGACAAAGAAACAGCAGCAGAGACCTAAAATCCTAAATCTGCAGTTAAGCCAAAGCCAAAAGGCAGCGGCAGAGGAAGACGAGTGGGGTGAAGGACTGGGCTTCACAGACAGACCCTTGTGATGGATGGACTGCTGAGCAGGAGGGGAGGATGGGGGGAGGACGGGGGGAGGACGGGGGAAGGTGAAGAGCTTCAAAAGGAAAAAATGACCCAGACTGCTGTTGGCATGTAATGGGAGAGAGAGCAGGCTCGATGAACATGTGGCGATCACATAAACAATAAAAGGTTTCTGTATAGTTTAGCAGCGAGATTTATAAAGTCGGACATTTTAGAGCACGTGTCAAACTCAAGGCCCGGGGGCCAAATCTGGCCCTTTGGTGCATCCAGTTTGGCCCACAGGAGGATGTCAAATCAATAAAGATCATGAATCTTTGTGTAAACCAGTGGTTCTCAAACTTTTTAGGCCCAAGTACCCTATTTCTTTTACGTTTCAATCCAAGTGTACCCCATTTTGTTCAAAATTCTATATATATATAAACAACTATAAAACATAATGATGTCATGAATCAGTGATAACATACATGTTCTTATCAAGATCATTTTCATCTTTGTTATTATATATATCATTTTAACTAAAAATAAAGATAATAAAACCTCATTTTTTTCATGCTTTCATTTGTTAATTTTCCAATTTCTCTCTCTTTTTCATGAACCCCTGTAGTGCTATCACGTACCCCCATTTGAGAAACATTAGTGTAAACTACCAATTACAGTAAATCAGTTCTAGGTATCTCAGCCCCTGTAAATACAAACATTCAATGAAAGTCCACAGTATTTACAAGGCCAGCCGTTTTCCCATGTTTATATCACATGATCGCTGCCATTTTTTTTTCATTGCAAATTGTTGAAAATGTTTCTCCAAGTGTTTCTCAAAACTTCCCTGAATTAAATAAAATGAATCACAAAGAGATAGATAGATAGATAGATAGATAGATAGATAGATAGATAGATAGATAGATAGATAGATAGATAGATAGATAGATACTGTAGATAGATAGATAGATAGATAGATAGATACTGTAGATAGATAGATAGATAGACAGATAGATAGATAGATAGATAGATAGATAGATAGATAGATAGATAGATAGATAGATAGATAGATAGATAGATAGATAGATAGATAGATAGATAGACAGATAGATAGATAGATAGATAGATAGATAGATAGATAGATAGACAGATAGATAGACAGATAGACAGATAGATAGATAGATAGATAGATAGACAGATAGATAGATAGATAGACAGATAGATAGATAGATAGATAGATAGATAGATAGATAGATAGATAGATAGATAGATAGATAGACAGATAGATAGACAGATAGATAGATAGATAGATAGATAGATAGATAGATAGATAGATAGATAGATAGATACTGTAGATAGATAGATAGATAGATAGATAGATAGATAGATAGATACTGTAGATAGATAGATAGATAGATAGATAGATAGATAGATAGATAGATAGACAGATAGATAGATAGATAGATAGATAGATAGATAGATAGATAGATAGATTGATAGATAGATAGAAATTCATCTTTTAACATTTGTTCTAAATTTACTTTATATGTGAAAATGCAAACCAGAGCACATTTTTACTAAATGTTTTCTAAATCTGTGGCCCACCACTTGAGATCAAACAGCTCCATATTTGGCCCCTGAACTACAATGAGTTTGACACCCCTTTTTTTTAGAGTTTTCCTAAAAGATAATTCACCGATTCCTTTTATCTTTTCATGTTAGACTCAAACTGTACAGCACTGCAGTGACTCGTTGTGATTATCTCTTTGAAACTGTATAGAGAAACCACAGAGATGACACTGGATACAAGTCAAAGCTTTTACACCTTTCAAGATGCCTCCGTGGCTTTAGTGGTAGGCATAAACCCTTTGACTGGGGTTAACTTCAGGGCCTTTAAAACATGATCCAGACACCCTTCCTCCCTCCTCCTCCTCTTCTGAGGCAGACGGACAGAAATGAAAACCTCTCCTATACACACACACCTACTCACTCTCTCTCCTTCAGGGCCTGCAAAAGCCATTATGGCTCTAAAAGAGATCGTATCGGCTCAGGCAGACAGACCAAGGATTCGCTCGACAGTTTGCCAGGCCAGCAAACTAAAGACGCCTCTGTGCCGAGGACAGGCCGACTATGTCTGGCTACTCTTCAGAGGCTCTCAGGTGTGACCAGTCGACCTATAGTGAATGCAGCAGCCAGGACGACGGACTGACACAGAGGTGTTTTTGTGAGGCTTCGAGCTGAGGGAATATCTGCTCTATCTCCCTCATCGCAGGCCACAAACACAGCAGCAAAGCAACTTAAACACCAGCCGTGATCTTCTTTCCTGCAGAACGACGAAGGCTTTCACTAAGTTAAAAAAAACAAATTTACAAAGTCTGAATTGTAATCCTAAAATATCATGTTTCAGGTCAAACTCGCAACTACTAATAAGATATACAAAAGTGAATTAAATAAAGATGTTTACACCATGCTAGCATTATTATTATGTGTAAACAAGAGAAGTTAGCAAGCTGAGTGATTAGCTTTAGCATGTAAATCCACCATTTTTATAGAAAAACCCCTCTGCATTCAAGATGATGATTATTGTTAATAACTAGAATATTTGCTTTTCCTGAAGAAAATGCAAGTGAGGATGCAGGTGCTGGCCTGCGTCGCACTGCATCAGCTTAGCGTTAGCATTAGTTAGCATTATTATTAGCATAATTTTGCATTAGCATTAGTTAGCATTATTATTAGCATAATTTTGTATTAGCATTAGCATTAGTTAGCATTATCATTTATTAGCATTATCATAAATTAACATTAGCATTAGCATTAGCATTAGCATTAGCATTAGCATTAGCATTAGCATTAGCATTTGCATAGCATTTGCATAGCATTAGCATTAGCATTAGCATTAGCATTAGCATTAGCCTAGAATTAGTATTAGCCTAACAATAGTATTAACCAAGCATTAACACTAACCTATCAGCCTAGCAATAGCACTAACCTAGCATTAGCATCAGTCTAGCATTAGCATCAGTCTAGCATTAGCATTTATCTAGCAATAGCATTAGCTAAGCATTAACCGAGCAATAGCTGAACATGAAGAATTAGGTTGAAAAAGCTGAAATTTCCAATAGAAATGAATGGTAAAGAAAACATGTAATAAGTCAAAAAGTTGAAAAGTTACAAATTATAAAACAATAAGCATAAATCTTGGAAACTTTCTGAATTTCTTGATAGGTTATTTGTGAAAATTGGACAAACGGTGTAGGAGGAGTTTACGCAGACAGAAGAGAAGAAGGATAACAATAGTGAGGATGCCTCCTGCATTTTCACTATGTAGGATTATCAACTTTATAATTTAAATTTCAATCCTTTATCTGATTTAAATAGGTACAGACACCCTGAATGAGTCACAAATCAGCATAATTGTGTAAAGCTACCATTTGGCTAGCGTAAACAGCAACCCAAAAGGCTTGAAAAATAAATACAGTGCTTAACTTTGACTTCCATTAATAAATGTATTCATGAATTTGTGTGACTATGTCAATATATATATATATATATATATATATATATAAACACTGAATAAAATATTTTAATAAGTTATAATTGCACAAAACTTCCAATGGAAATACGTTGAGTTACAGTGTCACGTTTCCCTGTGAGCTCGTGTTGGTTTCACTGAGTCAATGCATCTTTTTTAGTCCGAGCCAGGTTCAAATATTTAACCGTCGACCTTGGCTGACACATCATTTCTCCCAGCAGCTCTGCTTTCCAACACTTGATGACTAACTTTGCATTTAATTCAAAGACTTTAGCCAAACCACAAACACTGTAGCAGAATTTAAGAGAGAATCATTGCCATCCCTTCAGAAGAGCACCGTTGTCCCCCTCCTCTCCTGCACACACACACACACACGCACGCACGCACGCACACACACACACACACACACATACTATATACAAACCCAAATCTCTTCCCTAAAATTGCTGATGGCTTGTTTTCATAAAGTTATATTATTTCCAGATGGAGGTCATGAATAAAACCCGACGGAAACAAGTCGGCTGAAACTGGAAACTTAAAAAAACAGAAATGCAGGCGTAGGGAGCTGAGTAAAAACAACAATCATTCTCCTGCCCTGCTCTTCCCTCAACCCTCCAGAAAGCCCAACTTGTCAATTACACGGTGAAAAAAACACGAGAACTGTGTCCCCCCGCACATCACTTTAAGGCTCGCAAAACCCTGTTTGCAACCACAGTGTGAAAAGGAAAACATCCCCTCAACAAGGAGAGAATAGTTGGCTTTATTAAAAGACAAAGCAGGGGAAAAAAGAAGTTAGGGTTAGTTAAAGAGTTTAATTAAAAGTGCAAAAGTGTGCTCCAAAGGCCTCGTTTGAACAAAACTAAAAAAACTATAACTTTACTCCAAGGGACGCGTCCAAAAACAGACACAGTGATGAGATGTGCACACACACTGTCTCCAACTCAAGCCAAATAAGTCTATTAATGTTCTGAATTTATGATGTATTCAAAACATTCATATTTAAAACAATACAGGCGTGCTTTGTAGACGCGTACAACATCCATTAGCTTTGTCATAACAGCTGCCAAGACAAACCATAGCGGCGCCAGGCCCTTGGAAAACCACTGGCAATGAAAAAGATGAACCCCCAGCTGCTCAATGAGTTACAGTTATCAAGTCAAGTTGGATTATTCTGCTTTATTGCAAAATTCAACATGAAAATCTGAGAGTAAATGTTTAAAAACGAGTTAGAATGTCTGAATTCTAATTCCTTCAAATATGATGTTTCAGGTGAAACCCGTAACTACTGGTTGAATATACAAAAGTGAGAAAATATTCAAAGAAAGAGTGAAAATAAAGAAGAAGAAAAGAAAGTTGTGTCCAGCAGCACTGAAAAATGTGGATATTGTGAAAATAGAAACATTGAGTTATGCCACGGTGACACATTTCCCTGTGAGCTGATGTTGGTTGGACAGTGGAAGAAGTAGACAGTGTATACCCAAGGATGCTGGAGGAGAACCTGCAAACTACACAATTGACGCTGTGAACAACACGGCTTCAACCCTGAGTTTCAGGCAGAAATGCAATCCAACAGTGAAAAAAGCAGCACAAACCTTCACTGCAGCGCTACACTGTGAGGCTTTGGCAGACGACGCTCAGTGCAGCGTGACAAAACTCCACCGTCAACATCAGACAAACCACTGGGTTCAAATGAGAGCAGAGAAATGCATTCTTTCCAAACAATGATATCAGATATACTGCTGTTTTGATTTATTTCATTTCTTTTCATGCTTTGTATTTCTAATAGTTATATTTTTCATTTGAATAATAGCCAAAACTAACTAAACCTGTATGTTTACACTGGGCCTTGCCCTCTGTAAATGGGGGGTTTTGCTTCATAAACTAGTCGGTTAATAATGAATGTGTTGATCTAAAATGAAATATTTTCTTTTGAAGTACTTTCCATTACATTAGTGGTTTCAAACAGCATATTATGTGAAGTTTCAAGACTTTAGTTGCTTGGTTTTCCCTGCAGGCAAGAAGCCTGCTTTGTATCATTTAGACAAAAGACAGAAGCGTCATAGCAGCGTCATACTTTCCTCTTAATAAGCCTGTATTAACGTCTCACTGCATTTGTTCCAAGGCTTGTTTTACCCAATTTCTTGGATAAACTGAGAGAAATAATTCTTTTTTTTTTTGTTTGCTTTCACAGATGTGAGGTGTCTAATTTCAACTTTTCTTCATATTTTTTTCCATTTATTTAAACCTAAAATCCCCTTCCCTATGGTGACTTTATACTCTGAGCATCTGACTCATCCTCTTTTTCACCGCTGGTCCAATAAGTTTCTCAGGTCTTATCTCATCTATAAACTCGCTCTCCTTATCTGTACAATCAAGACTCTAATCAGCTCCCCTTGTCCAGACAACAAGGGGCCAGCATAAGGGAAAAAGGGCCCTCAGGCCTCCCTGCTGCCTCCACCATAAAAATGTAATTTGCCTGCATGCCTTTTCAAGTCTGTGGGGGCGGTACGATTTAATGGTAAAACAGTCACCACGCATAATATTTAAAATTGGAAATGCACAAGCTAATGTTACTGATTCAGAAGCACAAGAGATGTTGTGGATAAATGCAGTTTTTTTGGTTTTCTTTTTACTTTTTATTAAAGACAGTAGCTGCTGTTTCCATTACCCTTGGAAATGAGCAAAATCTAAACCTGGTAATGGAAACACGTGAATTTTGTCAAAACACTCATATTTTAAGCTGTCATGAGGAGGGTATTTTCAAGTTTCCGATAATGAAATGTATCGCAAAAGTGCAATTGAAACACTTTTCCGCAATTAACACGTCCATAGAACGTGACAGTACCTGGTCACATGACCACTTCTCAAACAGTAAAAGGACCGAGACATTTCTTAGCATTATACTTCAAAATGATTACTGCCACATTAGACAGCAAGCAACAAAGGGATACAGAGTGCTATCAGGAGGTTTTGAGTGTCCACCTTCCCTGCAGCGAAGTCTCGCGGGATGAGATTTCACGGGAGTTACGAGGCTCGTCCCCAAAACAACCTTCAATGGAAACACTTTCAAAGCGCAATTATACTTATCGAAACTTTAGAAATATTGCTTTCATTTTGCAAAAAACTGTAATGGAAACAAAGCTATAAAGACTGAAATGTAGAGATTGGCGATATTATCGACCATATTTTGCATAAAATGTAAACATCGTGGACATATTGAACAAGTTCTAATGAACTACGGCCGGGCCCGCGGAAGGTTTCCGCGCCAAATAGCACGTACCACGTTCCTGAGAATTCAGTGAAATTACTTGGTTCCACCAAGTAAAACAAATGAAATTGTGCGACGTAAAAATCTACGTTGAATTGCCTTTTAAACGATATATCACCCAACTGTGAATTGGGTTAAATTTAGAAATTTATCGGAACACAGTTTCAAAAGGGTCTCTGAGAGGCTCTTGACATCTGCTCATAGAATAACCATGTCAAATTACAGCCCGATTCAACGAGTATTAACGGAGCAGTAGTCATTTGAAAAATGGCGCCCCCGTGGCACGTACAGAGTAATGGGCCACATTCATATATTGTTATGTGTCAATGATTCGGTACCACCAACTGTCGCAATATTTGACTGCTTTTACCAAACTGCATTCCGATCTAAAGAGAACTAATGGAGGAGTAGTCATTTGAAAAATTGCACTCCCGGGTCCCCCTGGCATCCCTGTGACACGTACGGGGTAATGGTCCCCATTTATATATTGGTATGTGCCAATGAGTCGGTACCACCAATCGTCATAATATTTAGCTTGCAAATAAATGAGAAATTGACTTTTTTTTTAAAGAGTACTGATACATCCTACTCAAAGAAGACGTATTGTTACTTTATTTAAATTGTACTCAAGTACAAGTACAACTAAGTCCTACATAAAATACTAAAGTACAAGTAAAAAGTAGCTGAATTAAATAGTAAGTGTTACTATTTACTGGTAATAAATCTTGCCACGGTTCTTTTGCATACAGTAAACAATCTCATGTATAAACTAAAAACGGAAAAGACGAGATCTTGCACAATTGGAACTATTTTCCACAAAAGCATCTGTATAAAAGAAAAGGTTTATCAAAAATTATTATTTTTAAATAAAAATAACATCAATTAATTCAATTCAAAATAAAAAAATAAATAAATTCTCAGGCTCTCTAAGTACAGCTACATTTATGAACTCTAAAACTGTCAATGCTGTTTTAGGTTACGTTTCATCGGGTTGGTCGGCTATGACGTAAACATGTATATATATGTATCCTTTATAATTTTTATATATATTTTTCTGTTTATATATAGCTTCTGTTATTATAGTGCTTATTTATCTTCATTGCACTATTTTTCGGGTGTCTTTTGGGTTTTTCTGTGTTGCCGTCTCTTGTCTTTTTTTAACTGCTCTTTATCTGATGTGAGCTGCCATGAACAGTACATTTCCTCATTGTGGAATCAATAAATCTATTTCTATCTATCTATGTGATACATATGATTGTTTTCTGGACATTTAATTTTTTTGTAGTTTCGCAATGTTCGTTGATCATTTTAAAAAAAAAACTAATAATTCACCCAGTAGCGGTTGGGTGTAGGAATGTAACAAATTACTTAACTTATTTTAAAACGTACTTAAGTACAAGTTAAATAAAACATACTCAAAAAAAAGTACAAATACCCAGAAAAGCTTACTTTCACCTCTGGGTTTTGGGTGTGTTGCATATCACATCAAACATCTCTACTGAAATAGGTATCACTAATTAAAGTTTTTTTTTGGTAGTTTTTCCTTTTTCAATAAACTCTGATGTTGACTCTTCCAGTGCAGGACCTGGCCTTATCTCAGTCACATCAGCTTCCTCCTGGCAGCCACAGATGGCAGCTTATTTGCGTGCAAACAGCAGGCTCAGCTCCCGATTGTCCTCAATGTCTTGTCTTTGTCTTACAGTAATGCACCCCCCCCCTCCGCCAGCACTGTAGAGGGGATGGTGGGGCGGGGGTTAATTTACATGTATTAATTAAAGCTCATAATGAGCCCAGCATGACGGAGCATTTGAATGCATTCCTCGGGTTATTGTGCAAACTCTGTGGAGCTCCCCATGGGCTTCAGCAGCGCAGCCTTTCAAACGACCACACATTGCAGATGTGGGGGGCATCACGAGCTGAATAAAGGTCTTTAAACTACACAGTCAAACAGGTCAGGACACACACACACACACACGTCCCTTCCCCCATGATAACACACACACACACACAACAAGGTGCTAATGAGAAATAAACAGGCAGTTACTTTTAGTTACTCCTAATACAGTAAAAATGCAAATGAGGACAGGTGTAAAAAGTGGAAATAACAACATTTATTTAAGTATAAAGTTTAAAAACTGTACACGTGTGAAGTACAAAAAACATTAAAGTGAACAATTTTTCATTGAAAAATAAACATTCACCCACAAGTGGCATGTAATAAAAAAAACAAAAAAAGAAAAACATTTCATTTAAATGCAATTTAAAAACAAACAAGAAAAAAACAATTATAAGAATATTCACAAAACTGTGTGAAAACTGGTTACCCATGGAACGGTTGTGAACATCCAACGCACAGTTAAGCCGGGTAAAGCGGACAAAGAAAGCAGCTACAACCTCGCCGCGTTAGCATCAAAGAAGTATTTGGTACAGAGCTTTGTTTTCTTTTCTTTTTTCTTCTCGTCGTCCTTTTGGCTTCCAAAGCTGAGCTTGTTCTTTGACATCTTTTTGGTTTCACAAACCGAGGATGGGGACACCCGGCCTCGCAGCGAGAGCCAACACATGGCGAATAAAGACAAGGCAGAGAGGGAAAAAAAACAAAAAAAAGAGGCTATCCCTCCGTAATTGTACCTGAAGGGAAATCCCTCTAAATAGTAGCTGGCAGAGGTAGTAGTGCACTGGCAGACACATCAAACAGTTACTGTGCAGATGCAGAAGCCCTATAAATACATCACATTCACTTGCTCACTTGGGTCACCTTCCTCCTTAACGCTTGTTGAGGAGGATTCTGGTCCTTTAAGGCCCAACCTCCACTTTTCTTCCCCAAATAACTGGGTTGGGTTGTGCTTTTTCTACCGGGCCCACTCGATTCCAAGAGCTTGCTGTAAAAGGTCACACCATAGAATTCCCAGGTACGTTGATTTTCTTCACGTACACCTCTGACACGCCATCTGGCACCAGGTGACTGAAGCCGCTCCGGAAAGAGGCCAGGAGGCGACTGCAGCGCACAAAAAAAAGAAAGGAAAGCAGCACACAGCAAACACGTCAGCAACCTCAAATAAAAGCTACAAGTCCTGACTCGAGAGGCCTGACAAACTGTGCATACAGTAAATCAACTACAAAAGATTCACGGACAGATTAAAAGAACGAGCGGCTGAGCATGAGTTTGCTTAGCTGTCGCAGTCACAACACAGCCATCGTTCTTCTAGCAATCCCTGCACGCTCTAAATAAGGTTAAACACCCACTGTGCATCCTATTTCAACTCTACGTAATGTTCATGTGAAACATTATTCATTACATTGACATACTATAATTATATATCCTTTTACCAGGGGTCACCAACCTTTCTGAAACTGTGAGCTACTGTACTTCATAGGTACTGTAAAATCCAAAGGGCTACGAGTTAGAAAAGCTTAAATACTGCATTTTCACTTCAATTAGAGGGGAATATCATAAGGAAGGCGAACAGTCATTTAAAAAGGTAGGAAATGTTGGGATTTCAACATGAAATGCTTTATTTCTCCTAATTTTTTTCCATTGTTTCATTTTTATTACATTTTATAGAAAATCTACTGAGCTTTTTCAAGAATATAACTTATATATCATATTATTTATAACATACCACTGACCAAACACTTAAAAACATTGGTCACAATATTTCAGTGTAAATAAACATTTAAAGTTGCTTAATTTAATTCTAAAACTTCATCAGCAGTGTTTACTGCTGATAGTACTAACTACACCTCTCATATGTATTTATCTTTGTGAGTTAGAATCCTGAAAAGTAAATCAGATTTGAGATGTTGCTCATTGGTAGTGCTCCTGAGGACACCTAGCATGGTCCATGCGGGTTACCTGGTGACTAAACGTCCTTATATTAATTATCTATATACCAAATGTATCCTAAATAAAACAGTTCAAACTGCTCAGATGACTTTTTCCAGGCCTTTTCGTCAGGACAAGGACAAAGAGTTATAAAACATCTGATTTCAACTCAATCTAACAAAGAAAACAAGCTTTAGGTAAGTTTATCTATTAAGACCGTTTGAAACCAAGCGCAAAAATTTAGGAAATATGAACAAATAAAAAAGTCAGTCTTCTCTCCTAATACTTATATTCACCAGATGAAACAAATAAATAATAATGAATAAAAAATGCATGCACCCTAGACCCCTAAATGATAAATACTAACTGATCAATCAATAATTGTATGTAATTTGTATTGCTTTAAACAACAACAATAGGCCACAATGATGAAATAAATGAATCATAACACACATTTTTAAGAATCATATTTTGTATTTAAGTGGAATGAAACAGTGCTGAATGGATTTCTGGTCATTTCTGGTCATCTCCCGCCTGGTGTGTCACCAAGGTTGACTCTTGCATTCTTGGTTCAAATTCTAATCAAGATCATTTCCATCATCATTATTACGAATATAATTTTAACAAAGAAATAAACATCATAAAAATTTCTCTCTGTCAAGTACCCCCTGTAGTGAAACACCCATTTGAGAACCACTGCCCTAACGAACCCTTTGTTACCCCCAACCCCTAACCTTAACCATAACCCCTAATTTTAACCATAACCCTAACCCCTAACCTTAACCATAACCCCTAACCTTAACCATACCCCTAACCCCTAACCTTAACCATAACCCCTAACCTTAACCATAACCCCTAACCTAAACCATAACCTTAACCATAACCCCTAACCTTAACCATAACCTTAACCATAACCTTAACCATAACCCCTAACCTTAACCATACCCCTAACCTTAACCATACCCCTAACCTTAACCACAACCCCTAACCTTAACCATAACCATAACCCCTAACCTTAACCATACCCCTGACCTTAACAATAACCCCTAACCTTAACCATAAACCATAAATCCTAACCTTAACCATAAACCCTAACCTTAACCATAACACCTAACCTTAACCATAAACCATAAACCATAAACCCTAACCATAAACCATAAACCCTAACCTTAACCATAAACCCTAACCTTAACCATAACCCCTAACCTTAACCATAACCCCTAACCTTAACCATAACCCCTAACCTTAACCTTAACCATAACCCCTAACCTTAACCATAACCATAACCCCTAACCTTAACCATACCCCTGACCTTAACAATAACCCCTAACCTTAACCATAAACCCTAACCTTAACCATAACCCCTAACCTTAACCATAACCCCTAACCTTAACCATAACCCCTAACCTTAACCATAACCCCTAACCTTAACATAACCCCGAACCTTAACCATAACCATAACCCCTAACCTTAACCCCACTAGTTCCCTCCTCCTAACCCAAAAAATGGCAACATAGCTCCAAAGGTGTCACAATTTAGCAAAAAGTGTCATAATTTAGCGAACAACACTTAATGACAGCCTCCATGATGCCTTATTCTTGCTAATGACAGCGTAATGTCAGCCTTATGTACTGTATAATATTTCAAGTAAAATGTTACCAAATCTGTTAATAAACAATTGATTGATTCAAGCAAAGCAAAACCTACAACTACAGAGTAATCTCACTCTACTCAAACAGTATGTATTGTAATATTTGTGTCGAGGCTTGACTAACCAGTCCATGTCTTCTGTCCAGTCAGAGAGAAGCTGTTGCACTGGGAATGGGAGTTACAGATGTGCGCCGCCTCCGTGGCGCTGTGGACCGACAGAACGCAGCCCTGTTGACTGTAGGATGGCCAGCAGCGGTACTCCACGCTCCCAGAGGTCCCCATTCCCCGCATCACTGTGTAATCTAACCACAGAGGGAAGAGGAGCCACTTCAACACACAAAGCCACGCTGACACACTTTAGAGATCTCAATGAGGGTGAGATCAACGTTTGATAATCCCTGGGAAGGAAAAGGAGCAAATCGAAAGTACAGAGGCAGGATAGATGGTAAAAAATGTAAATTGTATCACAGGATTTAAAAAACGACTCATAGAGTAACAATTATAAGTTCTAATCTAAACCTTAAGACAATGTCAAGATGGTTGATCTCCTATTAGGATTTTTACATGAAAACAAAGTACAGGTAAATGTACAGCCTTTTTTCCTGATGAAAACAAAAATCTTCATTTATAAAGCATTTGAGTCATGGTTTTAAATTATTATAGCACAAATTTTTAATATCGTTTTAAGGAACAGACTGGAATACATTCCTCCACTATAAATTAATTATTATTTGTCAAGTTATAATTCTTTTTTTTTAGAATAATATGTTTTCTTTTAGATACATTAAATAGGTCATAAATGTATTTCCTTAAAACATGTCAAAAAGCCATTCAACCATTTAGAATGTAATTGTGGGGCTCGGCTTCACAAACTGTGTTTCATATTTCTATGTTCACGATTTAATAGTCGGGTCAGAAATTATAGCCGCGTTACGATAATGGAGCCATCATTAGCATTAACCCGACCCTGCTGCTGAAGCACACCAAACTTCCGCAGCCTCCGACGGGCGCAATTCATCCCCTAGTCAAAAATAAACCACATATTCAGACTCAGGGGGAGTAAAACGTGTCCGCTGGTGCCACTTTTTCAATGAAATGAGCACTTTTTTTGCACCGCGATTGTGTGTGTTGCCTCTAGCGGGCGTAGTTCTGGCTCTACACTGGAGGGATGCACATGTTCGGACTCGGGCGGAGAAGACTTTTTTGCTGACACCTCGACACCACGCCCCCAGCGTTTCAGAGCAGAGAGAAGTTCTTGTTTTCCATGATTTTGAGACCTAGTTTTCTATACTTTTTTTCCATCTTTCAAATTTGGCTCAGTGGCCAATGACACGTTTCTGTCGTGTGACAAACTTATAACACAAATGTATTTCGGCTTCACATGAACTTTAAGGTTAACTTTTTTTCCAGGAAATGGACTTTGAAATGTACTTTGATCTCCTGACGGTCGTAACATGTCAGGAGATCAAAGTCAATTTGAATAAATGAAACCTTGTTGATTATAAAGCTGTTTTTTCTATTTCAACCTCTGTCTTTATTGTGTTTTGAATGGCGAAATCAAATCAACCAAGCTTTAGAAGCTCAATGCTGCTGCTAGCCTTAATAATTACCTGAATAATTACTTCCTCTGTATTTCAAAAGTTACAACTACGTGTTTCTTCAAGTCTATAATCATTTCAAAAAACCAGTTGGATGATTTTGAACAAACGTTTCAGTTAAGTTTCCCCCGCCGTCCTTGTTTTTTTTTTTTTTTTTTTTTTTTTTAAACGTTTGCGTTACATTTATCATTATAATTCTTTCCGTCAGACGTCTGCTGGATCCGGCTTTAAATCATCTGCTACACATTAGCAGGAGCCACGAGGGAGAGGCGTGCACGCATAGGCCTGTACGCTGACACACACCAGAGCTGGACAAAAGCCCCCATCAGAGAGAGACCGGACAGACACAGGAGGCACACTGTTACCAACTGTTAACCTTTTCTAAAAAGGCAGAAGGCAGTGTGTGCGCGCGTGTATGTGTGTGTGTGTGTGTGTGTGAGGAAATAAGACACAAAGATCTGCCTTCTGGCAGGGAACAAGGAGAAGGAGTGTTTAGAAGATCCTTCTCGTGGGAGAGGAAGAATGAGGCCTGTAGAGCTGCAGAGTGGCAGGGCTCAGCTGCTGAGTAGAGACAGACGCAGGATCTCTGACACACACGCACGCACGCACGCACGCACACACGCACACACGCACACACACAACTCAAAGTTTCCAAATTAGTTCTCATTAGTTGCCACATACATAATAATAGACTAGATTAGTTACGTAATGCAAAACTTTTTTTTTTTAATCAATGTAGGTTTTTGCGTCATTTTTGAAAAAAAAAAAAAAAAATACGTGGTGAATTGAAGCTTCTACAGCAAAGAAAAAAAAAAAAAGCAACTTTAATTACAGTGGAGCAAAAAATAAAAAAATACAAAATGTGATAGATCAGATCCAAGGACCACATCATCAACGATTTTAACATAATTGTGCCCCAGTTTTGAATATTAGTTCAATTCAATTTAAAAAAATATTGATTTTTGTCACCAATTTTTCTGTAACTTAGAGGAATTTTGTGCCATTGTTGGTGGGAAATTGCAAGATTTGTGGAAAAATTGACAGTTCTTTCCACAATTTAAAATTTAAAAATGACTGCAGTCATGTGGCATAATCAAAGGAAACATGCAAGCCGCTAAAGATATAACGGAGTTTCATTAAATTGCTGAATTTGTCCATCTACAACTGGATCATTTGGTAATTTACACAATAATTCATGTTTAGTCTTTCTCCATCTCAAAGTTTCCAAATTAGTTCTCATTCGAGACCACATATACAGTAGCTCAGCTAATCTACTGGTATAAAAATATTAAATAACAACAGATCCTTTTGATCCAATAATCATTCATTTGCTTATCCTTTTTCAGTGACCTTCAATTTCTGGGAAAAACAGATAAAAGCAAAAAGTCTTTTTTTTTACAAGATGAATTGACGCTTCTCGAGCAGAAGCTTTAATTACAGAGGAGCCAAAAAATAAATAAAAAAAGTGATCGTCAGATCCAAGGACCACATTTATCAAAATTCATGTCAGCATTTAGAATAAGGGTGTCAAACTCATTTTAGTTCAAGGGCCAAAATACAGACCAGGGGGAAAAAAAGAACAATTTTAACATCATTGTGACCTAGTTTATAATATCGGTTCAACTCAGGAATTTTGTGTCATTGTTTGTGAGAAATTGCAAGATTTGTGGGAGCGTTGTGCGAGCGTTCTTTCCGCATTTTGAAATGAAAAATGACTGCAGTCATGTGGTATAAACAAAGGAAACATGCAAGCCGCATAAAATATAGTGGAGTTTCATTAAATTGCTGAATTTGTCCATCTACAACTGGATTATTTCCTAATTTACACAATAATTCATGTTTTCTCTGTCATTTTCACTTTCTCCTGTGGGCCGTTTTGGACGCTCTAAAAACACAATGACACATGTGATTTATAATAATGACCAAGCATTAACACAGGTGAGAACAAAGAAGGATTTTCATTGTCAATTTGTGTTTTTCATTCTTGTTTGGTGTGTTTTTCTCTCATTTTCTGTATTTAGTTTGGAGGACCACCAGTTTAAAACTACTTTTTTTTTTATGTTGAGGCTTCTCCTCCATCCCCAGAGCAGAAAATGGCAACTTTAAATACATCAGAGCCAATAAATATACTGTATGTAACAGTCAGATCCAAGGACCACATTTTCAAAATTCATGTCAGCATTTAGAAAAATGATTATTATATTAGCACAGGTGAGAACAAAGAAGGATTTTTTCTATTTTGTTTGTCCATTTGTGTTTTTGGAGTCAATTTAATTATTTATTTTAGTCGTTTTGTGTATTTTCAGTGTTACTTGGTGTGTTTTTCTCTCATTTTGTGTCTTTCTGTTGACCTTTTCTGTGTTTTTTGAGTCATTTTGTGTATTTAGTTTGGGGGCCCACACAAAAATCAATTGAGGGCTGTACGTAGCCTGCGAACCACCAGTTTAAAACTACTTTTTTTTTTTTTGTATGTCCCCAGCTGTGCAAACGTTACATGTGCATTACCGATCTCCATCTGTCAGCAATTTCAAATTAAGACTTGGGACCAAACGAATGGCTTCCCCTCCCTGTTCTCTCTCACACACACACACACACACACACACACACACACGCGCGCACACGCACACAAAGAGCAGTGTGTGCAATGCATGGAGGGAGTCTCGTTAAGTACTGTGGTGCATGTTTTTAACTTTTCGGCCAATCACAGAACTATTGATTCTCCTTTTTCTCAAGCCGTGGGTTTTTAATACTTATCCCACATTTTGTGGGATAAGTATTAAAACCAATTTTCTAAAAACCAATTGTACTGTTGCTAGATGCTAATTTATTAAGAACAAAAAAAAGTCGTAGCTTTTGTATGTCACAGGAAACCAAACTAACTAAAGATTTATGGGGTCATGTTAACTTACAGCTACACACACACACACACAGTTCTTTGTCTTATCATATACACACTCAGCAGCAGCATTAGCAGCAGCAGGAGCACAGTTAACTCCTGGCACCTCCTTGTTAAGCTAAAACATTCCCTCCCGTGTCAGCTTCAGCACTCGGGCCTCTGTCTGCCTTGAATCAGTGATTAAATTCACAAAGCGCTGCTATATAAACAGTCCGGCATCTGGGGAACGAAAAAAAAAAAAACCCTAGCCACAGGAACGACGCCAGTCTTTCTGTTATTAATATTTCATACGGTCGAGGGGAGCAGCAGGAGGGTGAGCGGGTTGCGGCGCAGACAGAGGAAAAGAACACGACTTTTTAGGACAAGTTTACCAAAATTAGAGGGAAACAGTCATCTGGATGAGACAGAACAATTGTAAAGTAATGTTGAGCCATAGAAAGAATCAAACAGTTTGATGAAGCAAAAACAAAAAAAAAACAAACAGTGAAAACAATGTGAGCTGCTTTTCAAAACAAGCTGCAGCTCTGCTCTCTAAATCAGACATGCCAGATTAATTCCACTCTGTTGGTCTTGTCCCCTCATTCCAGCTGCCTAATAAACCTGTCAAAACAGAGACACATGGCCCCCCCCCCCGCTCGATTATTTCTCCCCAAGAAACTAAATGAAAACAGAGGTGCAGACTGTCTGCCTTTCTCTCAAAATGGACCAGGAAAGATTCAAGATTCCGATTCCTAGCCGAGCAAAGAGTGGAGTGAACTTCATAAAGAGCGGCTTTCATTCCGTGAGCTCCCACCTTCTGTTAGCGATGCAGGCAGGTTGTCCAGGTGGAGCCCAGATTTGTAGAGGAGGAGGATACGTTCAAAGACCTCCAAGGTTTGATTGATGTCAGCTTTCAGGTCTCCTGGACACACACAATGCATTCAATCTGTTCAGAACTGTTTCAAAGAGTCATGCATGAACTCAACCACAATGGATGCTTTAGAGTGTGTCACTATGTTCTCTAATCCAAGGATTACCTCTGCCATGAGGTCATATTTTCAACAGAGCTTATTTATTTGTTTGTTTGACTTTTAGCAGGATTAGATCAAAACTACTGAGTAGATAATGACAAATATTTAACCAAACATAGACCTTAGGGTAACCATAACATTTTGGAGGAGCTCCAAATCAATAAACACATTTATTCTGAGCTTTTAAAGTGTGAATAATCATGGTACCAGGATTAGGATAACTGATCCAGATAACTTCCAGTATCTGGCAAAGAGAAGATTTGACGCTTGGTGGACGTTTGCTCTTATTGTGACTATTTTACGTGTCATGAAACGTATCGTTCAAGCACTTCGGGTGCTTTCACACTGGTTTACTCCCAGATTTGGGCCAAATCGGCAAAAAAACAGCTAACAATTTTAGCACTTTGATTTAGCTTGGTTTGTGTTCACATTGTGCTTTTAGATCCGCTCCAAACAGCCTCTGATGCTGTTCCATGAGCTAGCGGCTTGAAGGGCGCCATTACTGGAGTAGAGACTTCTCTGGGCAGACAAACAGAAATGAGAAGAAGAGGGTTGTATCTATTGGTCAAAGCGAGCACGTAAGGGTGTGCAGAAGTGTCTGTTGTTTTGAGGTACACTGTGAACCCAAAATGCCATGCGCTCCACGTCATCTTCGACACTTCCTTTGTTTGGTCCTAGTTGAGAGCGTTTGTGTTCACAGCCCACCTGAATCGCTCTAGACTTTGATTTGAAACGCTCCAAGTCCCAATGGTTGATTAGCACCTTGCATGGCAGCTCTGTCCCATTGGTGTGTGAATGTCAATGGTTAATTGAGCTGATATTGTGAAGCACTTTGGGACTACCTCGGTAGTTATAAAGCGCTATATAAATAATGTCCATTAACGATTTAACCGCTCGAAGATTCATTGAGGCGAACACACCCTTGTAGACGTATCATTACGTGGCCAACTTGATGGAAATCTCATATTCTGTTGTTTAATGAGTGCAGACGTGCCCGTCCTCACCTGTGGAGTTCATGATGTGATCTACCAGGTGTGTAAGGCCAGGGGGGGCCTGGTGAGGCAGCAGGTAGGTGAAGAAATACCTGAGGCCAGGCAGAGAGAAGAACTCTTTCAGACAGACTTTATATAGTTCCCACAAAACATCACATCTTTCACTCCAGCGCTAAAGCTAACGAGCGCTATAAAGCTGTCAAAGATTTTAACTTCTGTTCAAAGGATAATACTTGTTTTTCCTGTAGAACTAACAAAGTAATCATCACACGTGGCCTTGCAATCAGTAAATTTCCAGCTGGATGACTTTACCGTCATCACTCTACTTGTCACCGTGGTCTATAGTTAGACAGATATCCCCCGTTAGAGGCTCCTCTATTCATCCATCACACGTCTATCACACTATTAAACTGTCACTTTTATTCCTTTTTACCTGTAGGCATTGTAAATATTCCTCTTCTCATTCAGACCCTCGCACACGCCCCGAGCCGAGCAGGGCACAGTGAAATTTCTGTGTGGAAACTGAAGAACACAGTCTGCGTCTGTTCGACACGGCGTCTCCGCTGCACTGGCGTCATCCAGGTCCGTGAGCTTCAGGGCCCCGGACACGGTGACGAACTGCCGAGGCTGGAAGTCCAGAAGGGCCACGGAGCCCAGAGGAGAGCGGGAGAGGAAGTGCAAGAGCCTGACTAGGTCCAAACACACCTGGAGAAACACGACGAAGAATGAGCTTCAACAGTGGAAGTCATTTACAAACACACAAGCTTATGCAACTACAAATACAAGAAAATTAATAGTTTATAGAGCAAAACTAGAGATGGGACTTTTGTGATTTAATATAGGCCTGGGCAATATATCGAGATTCAAGATATATCCAGATTTCTATTTTAGCGATATGGAAAACTACAATATCGCCTCTCATGATATATTTCTATTTCACAGCTTATTTTCAGAGGTGAAAGTAACGGATTACAAGTACTCACGTTACTGTAATTGAGTTGCTTTTATGGATAGCTGTACTTTGAGTATATTCCTAAATCAGTAAGTTTACTTGGACTTAAGTATGTTTTAAAAGAAGTGATGTGTTACATTTCTACACCCATCCATTACTGAGTAAATAGTTTTTTGTTGTTGTTTGTTTTAAAATGATCAACGGACATTGTGAAACTACAAAAAAATGAAATAACCAGACAACAATCAAATGCATCACATCATAGCTGACTAACCAGATTAAACATAATGCACTGCACCAAAATGCTGGAAGTTGGTTATTTTAGTCTGAGATTGTTTTATTAAATTTTGTAATTCATTGGTGTTGTTTATTTATTTATTTTATTTTGTACATTTTAACAAACCTTTTATTTTATAAACACGCCTTTGTGGAAAATAAATAAAGTTGCAATTGTGTAAGACTTAATCTCTTCCTTTTTAAGTTTATAAATGAGATGTTTACTGTATGCAAGGGAACCGTGGCAAGATTTATTATAACAAAAATAAAATTGGGGGTGAAAGTAACTAGTAACTTTTACTTTGAGTACTCTTTAAAGGTCCTATATCATACTCTATTTCACCCATCTCCTTTTGTTCTAAGAACCCCAACAACATAGTATTTGAGGTTTATTTTCCCAAACTCGCCTGTTTTCCAGCATTTTAACCCACTGAAAAGTGACTTTCTGAGCAGTTTTAGAGCCTACTTATGCACATTCATGAGTGGGCGTGTCCGTAGACGCTGACAGTGATCACCAAAGCAATTTTCTTTTTGCTATCCACACTGTTGTTATTGTTTTCAGCCAAAAAAACTGTACATCACAGTAAAACACAAATATTTAAGCGGCTATTGTTATTGTGAGTCCATCTCAGCGCTTCAGACTGTGTGTTTATTACAGCAGCAGCAGCTGCTTCTCTCACCGGAGCTGCTAAGTCACTTTCTCCTCCTCCTCAACTCTACTAACTACAGGAATAGCGCATTTAAGGTGATAATCATTTGTTTTGTCCAACCGCTGCGTCGCATCGTGTCACAAACACATCAGATCAAGTCAAAGGTGATATGATGCGATACAACGGATACTAAAAATTAAACGGCTCAGCACATTGAAAAATTGTTTGCATGGGCGTGGTTTGTAAGGGGCGTCACTTTTACTGTACCTGCGGCTGCAGTTGGATATACTTGAATTTGGTAATTACACCAATAACTTAAATTAATACTTCCATCATGGGTTAATTTCTTGTTCAATGATTTCAAAGCTTTTACATCTAAATTAGCACTTACAGCACACTTTTCTATTTATTATATGCTATTATCGAGGGGGAAAAAATTATTTTCTCTGTTACATACATTTCAAACAAAGGTCATGGTTAGTTTGCTCCTTGCACGGTAAACTTAGCTAGATTTTTTGTGTGTTTTTGTTGTTGTGTTGGTTGTATGGTTCAGTTGTTTTATATACGTTTTTGAAATTCATTTAGTGTATTTTTATTGTCATTTTGGGTGTTTTTGGAATCATTTTGTTTTTACTGTTTCCACACGGGTTATGAGTCACTTTGTGTGTTTGTTTGCTGTTTTTGTGTATTTTCCTGTTGTCGTTTTGTGTTTTTGGAGAATTTTTGTCTACTTTAGTTGTCATTTTGTGTATTTTCTGTTGTTTATGCGTATTTGTGTCGATATTTTGTGTATTTTATTGTAATTTTGTATGTATTTGGAATTGTTTTGTAAATTTTTTATTGACATTTTGCGTATTTTTGTTCTACGTTCGTATTTTAAGGAATCATTTTGTGTGTTTGTTTGCTATTTTTGTGTATTTTTATGTTATCGTTTTGTGTTTTTGGAGAATTTTTGTCTACTTTTGTTGTCATTTTGTGTATTTTCTGTTGTTTATGTGTATTTGTGTCATCACTTTGTGTATTTTGTTGTAATTTTTTATGTATTTGGAATCGTTTGGAAATTTTTTATTGACATTTTGTGTATTTTTGTTCTACTTTTGTACTTTTAGGAGTCATTTTTTTGTGTTTAATTTGGGGGGGTGCACAAAATTCATCAGAGGGGCCGCATATGGTCCTTGAGCCACCAATTGCCCATGTCTGGCCTAAGCCTTCCCTTTAGGACATGCAACTGACCACATTTGCCAACCATTTCCTCAGACTGTTTTTATAGTGCTCTTTAAATCTATAATAAAACAGAAAGAGCAAATAAGCAGGGGGTACCTTGAGTAAAATAAAGGAATTAGCCACGTGCTGACAGAGCATGAAATGCCTCTGTCACAGAGCAAACATAGCTACGATGTTAGGTAATGCTCCACGTCTTGTGGACGTCACTTGGTGCAATCGCAGCACAGTGAAAACAGGGCTGGGTGAAACCAAACACCAGTGGATTAGTGGAGGATCCTGCACAGATGCTCGTGAGCTCAGCTCCAGGGGTTTATTTTCATCTACTGTTTGGATGATGCAATAGAATGAAGCTAATGATGATGGTAATACTGATGATGATGTAAGGCTGGGTGATAAATCAAGATTAAAGATATATTAAGTTTTCCATTTTGGCGATATAGAAAATTACAATATTGCCTATATCGATATATGTATTTTTTACAGCTTATTAGGGCTCGAGCACCAGAAGTGGTGCGAGGCCTTATTGTTCCGTAAGGATTTTTCTTATTCCTTAACTGCCACTTTATTTGGATTTTGAGGCCCTTCCCAGGGGAGAAATTTCATGAAATTTGGCAGGACAGTAGTTTGGTGAAAAATGTAATGTGCAGTTTTTTGATGCAATTTCAGGACTCATTAGAGCCCCCTAGAGTTTGTAACTTTTCACTGGTTTGAACTAACTAGATGACATTTGGTAGGTACATACAGTGGACCGTGACTAGCAAAAATGTAATTTGAACCTATAAGCTAAATTCAACAGGAAGTCTGCAATTTTGAATTTAGCGAGCCAAATTTAGCACTTTTTCTCAAACCATACCATCTTTAAAAGCAAACTCCTCCCAGAAGGTTCAAAATGTCCACACGACATTTAGGATTTATGTTCTAGACAAGTTGGAGACCTGTTGTTCCTAAAAACGGGGAGTTTTTACCACATTGCCAGGCCTACAGGGGGTGCTAAATTTTCATACATTTTAAAACTGGGAATTTTTGAATAACTCAGCCGAAACTCAATCAATGAAACCCATGTGCAGAACGGGAAACGCGTTGCACACGCAATGACATCACAATTCACGTGATAAGTCTTATTTTGTATTAAAATCCTCATTTTAGGAGTCGCTGCTTTCACTACTTTTCAGAACAGCATTAAAAAAAAAAAAAAAAAATCACATTTAGATGGATTTCTGAGTGTGTCCTAATCCTAAACATCCACACTAAAGAAGTGACTCACACATGTGCCGGTGTGGCGTTTTTGCATCAGCAAATTTAACCATGAATTGTGTTCCTGGTAAGACTTTATTTGAATAAAAATAATTAGATTGATGTCGTATATCGCCGATTTGAGAAAAAATATTGAGAGGTATGAGTTTTTGGTCCATATCGCCCAGCCCTAGGATGATGATAACTGCAGATTGTCAGGTTACTTTCTTAGTTTTCAAACTTAGTGTGTGCTCAAACATTTATGGTCCCTTCTTTGTTTCATTTTAAAAACTTGCACACGCACACACACAGAGGTTTGGCTTGTGTGTGTATGTGTGTGTGTGTGTGTGTGTGTATGTGTGTGTGTTAGGGCTGAGATGACATTCCCAGCCAGCAGTGGATTAGCTCCAGGAATCAGCCCCATTCCTCCACTGCTCCGAGAGAATACTCTGAGGAACAAACTTCAGACTTCCAGGAGTTTCAAATGTCATCCTCCCTCATCGGTTAGCCTTCATCTCTCCTGCCAACCAGACCAACAGCTCGCACATGTTCGGTGTAAAATGAAATATGGGAAAGGGGAGACTGGAACTCTCCCACTGAGCAAACTGGGCGAAGGAGATGATGCGACAGAGCCTGCGTATCGACAGCTGACACACTCACCCTGAATCTGTCCTCCCAGGGGCTCTGCAGCAGCTGGATCATCTGGAGAGGATTCCCCTGCTCCAGAATGACTGTGACTCCTCCTCCTCTCTGGCCCCCAGCTCCTGCTGCACAGTGACCTCTTAACTGTAAAGTGGAAAATTACTGTGGTTAGTCTCAGGAAAGAAAAGTTACATCGTAAAATACATGGTCTCGCTTCCGTCTGTTTTTAAATTAGAATTAAGGAAAACAATTTATAAAAAGTGGGAAACAAAAGTGGGAAAATTTTGAGGATGGGGTAGGGCTGGGCGATATATCGAGATTCTAGATATATCGCGTTTTCTATTTTGGCGAAAATTACAATATCAGACATGGGCAACTGGCAGCCCGGGGGCCCCATGCGGCCCCGACTCCAAAAACAACAAAGACACAGAAAAATTAATACACAAAAACTGACAAAAAAAAATACACAAATCGACTCATAACAACAACAAAATGAGAGGAAAATACATGAAATGTCTTCAAAAACACACAAAGCAACGTAAAAACACACAAGACAACAACAGAAAGTGCAAAATAAGAGAAAACTATACACTATACTATACTATTAATGCTCACATCGGTCATTATTCTTAATGATGACATGAATGTTGATAATGTGGCCCTCAAATTCGCAAAAATAAAATTTTTGTGGCCCCGCCTTTGTATATATATATATATATAAGGTTTTTTTTTTAAAATAGCTTATTTTTGTTGTAAAACACTTGTATTAGCAGTTGCTGCTTTCACTACTTCTCAGAACAGCATTAAAAAGCACAGACAGATGTATTACAGAGTGCGTCCTAACCCAGACCATTGAACTCACTCACACGTGCTGTCCCTTATAGGAGAAAAAGCCAAAAGGGACACATTTGTTGCAGCTTTTTGTTGATAAATGTGGCTGTGTGGCATTTTTCATCAGCAAATTAAACCCTGAATTGTCTTACTGATCAGACTTCATTTGAATTCAAATGATCAAAATTTATATCTTTTATCGCCATTTTGAGAAAAAATATCGAGAAATTAGTTTTGGTCCATATCACCCAACCCTAGGACGGGGGTAAAATCAGGGGGGACATGATGTTCTGACAGCTTCACAATGCAGCTCCAACTTGTGACTCATAACATGACCGTGTGGCCTATAATAGAACCAAAAAAATGATTAGTCATGTGACCAAGCTACAAATGCTTTGTGGTGTCTAAAAAAGTTTGCGACTGATCTGTAAGCGTTTGGAGTTATTAGGAGCAGGGGGACACAGGCACATTGTCTGCTCCTGCACAACTGGACCCAAAGGTCAGAGGAGGGTCAGTGAATTTCATTTAATTAGGAGAAAGCCCTGCAGAGCCAGAAAAGCCTTTCATCCTGGTCACTGTGCAAGACAAAAGGGAAAAACCAGAGCCCTGGTACGTGGATTATGGAAAATCTTGGTAATGACAAGCAGCAGCAGCAGCTCAGTCAACCGGTGTCCACCTATAGCAGGGGTGTCAAATTTATTCTAGTTCAGGGGCCAAATACGAACCAAGTGGGCCGCAGATTATAGGTGGAGGTAAAAAAAATAAAAAGAACAATTTTAACATCATTGTGCCCTAATTTTCAACATCAGTTCAATTCACTTGAAAAATTATTGATTTTGTCATCAATGTTTGTGTCATTTAGAGGAACTTTTTTCCATTGTTTGTGAAAAATTGCAAGATTTGTGGAAAAATGTAGAGTTCTTTCCACAATTTGAAATAAAAAATGACTGCAGACATGCGGTATAAACAAAAAAAAAAACCATGCAAGATAATATAAAATATAGTGGAGTTTCATTAAACTGATGAATTTGTCCATCTACAACTGGATGTAGATGTAGATGTAGATGTAAAAGACATATAAAGCAAGTAAATCTCATATCCAAGCAATAAGTGACAGATACAAGTCGTCCCTGCAGGATCTTCACTTCTAAATCCATTGATTTTGTGACCAATTTGTGTCATTTTTAAAGAAATCTTGAAGGATGTTCTTGAATTTTGAGTTCTTCCACAATTTGTGATTAAAGAAAAATTTCATCATGTAAAATCCCAGGAAAATTGTGTAGTTTAATTAAATTTGGAGGTGCTGTGATGTCTACAACTGAATTATTAAGTAATTTACACAATAATTCATGTCTTCTCTCTCATCGTTACTTTCTCATGCAGGCCAAATTGGATGCTCCAAAGGGCTGGATTTGGATTTTATATGAATGCGCTAAATTTGTTGGGGGGAATGTGAACACTTTGCAAATGGCTTATGCAAATGTAAATATCATTTACAAAAAATATTGATTTTGTAACCAATTTTTTTGGTGTCATTTTGTAGAATTATTTGTGAGAAATTGCAAGATTTATTTATTTTTTTTAATGTAGATTTTCTTCCATAATTTGTGATTAAAAATGTATGTGGTGTATAAGCATGGGAAAACTTCCAGCACATAAAAAATAATAAATATTGTTGAGTTTTATTGAATTTGAGATATCTACAAGTTAATTATTAATTATTTGGTCATTTACACTATTATTATTTTTACTGTCTCCTGTGGGCCGAATTGGATGCTCTAAAGGGCCGGATTTGGCCCTCGGACCTTGTGTTTGACACCTGTGACCTATAGTCTTTCATTTATATAAATGCACTAATAAAGTTTGTTGGGGGGAATGTCAACACTTTGCAAAGGGCTTTAAATGAGAGAGAGTTTATAATCACCTTGATGACATTTGGATGCTTTAATCTTTGCAACAGGACTATTTCTTTCTGCAGTTTGGATGAAACCAGTTCCCTGCAGCCTTTGGGGTCTTTAAAATCCTCCACACACTTGCCCATGTCGATGCCTTGCTCGTTGACCAGTTTCAAAGCCACGGGCTGACCTCCGGACAGATTCACTTTCACCACCACTTTAGTGTAACCAGAGCCCAGGACCTCCACCGCCCGCATGTCCACCAGGGACTCACAGTCCATCTCATCCAGATGCGCTTTCCTGGAGCCAAGTGTGATCTCATCCCACAGACTGTAATCCAACATCGGATCCAAAGATTGGAGATCTTCCTCTGGTTGCCTGTTTTCACCATCATCATTATCGTTATGATTATGAGTTAAAAGTAGCGGAATAATCTCCCTTCGCCTCTGCTGGAGCTGAGAAATCAACGCCCCACGGAGAGGCTCAGAGTCCTCCACATCACCAGGAATAGCGTCAGTGGAAAAGTGCGTTTTCCTCGCTCCAAACTGCTGCAGACTGCTGATCAGAAGTGACACGAGTATAGAAAGCACCACGAACGCCAGGAGCGCAGCCGCGCGTAAAGACTTGGCCCGACCATGGCCCATCCCGGGCATGTCGACCCACCGACCGACCCACCGCGCTGCGGGGACAGACGCTCACAGCCGGCCGAGAGGAGCGCGCTCTCTCCGGGGGGAAAGTGCTCGTGAGCCGGTGTGGGTAGAAATGATCAAGACCTCGAGACTCCGACCCTGGAACTCCATCTAGAGGCGTGTCCACGTCCGCTCGTAACTTTACACCAGGCGGACAGAAGCAGCAGCAGGAGAGCACGTAGTGTGCGCGTTAAAGTTTACAACAACGGCCATTAGATTTATTAGAAGCTATACCACAAAGAAAAAACATGAAAGCCTAATTAAAGTTTGACTCTTATTTTGAAAGAGTTTTTATTTTTTTATTTTAACGCTTTTCCAATGAACCGCCTTTAAAAAAACAAAATCCTATTTGAATTAAATCATTTTAAATCAACTGCATTTATGGGCATTAATAATCACACGTGTCCAATGAATGTTCATATTTGTCCAAACTTTTTTTTCACTGATTTTCTATTATTTATTTATTTTTTCAATTTTAAATCAGATGATAAAATGTGCACATCGGTTGCAAATAATGTTGACCAAATAATTTATTTTTAATAATTAAAATTATAATCATAACTTTAATTTATAAAGCATTTTACATTTAGAATTCTCAAAGAGCTACAGAAAGTTAAGGGGCAGAAATTAAAAGAAAATAATGTAATTCTTCTTACTGCGCCTTACATTTCCAGTCATAAACATGTTTAATTTGGACTGGGATATTGTTTGATGTACATGACGAGTCTATGTTGGTTTGCATTTTTAATTAAAGGAGTAAATAAATGAATTAAAGAATAAATAAAAAAGCCTATTTGTATGTGTTTGTTACACTCAATTCTTATAAGTTGAAATGACACGTCACTTTTGTGTCATTTATATGAAACCACTACTATATGCTAAACCGAACATGACTTTCTTATGTATATTATTTTCAAATGGCTGTCAAACCAACATAACTGCTTTACATTTATCGTATTCAATCACTATTGGTTAAAACAATGGGTTTTTGTATTTTTTTAAGTATAAATCATAGTTATTGTGTATACACACAAAATTAAGTAGCTATTTGTAAATGTAATAACATAAAGGTAAAATTGCATTCATCAGCTATTGTACTGTCATGAATATAAGTGAATAAAAGTGATTTCCTCTATAAATTCTCCATATCCATTTAGTTATGATAGTGTTTCTCACTTCAGATATGTATTTATTTATAGGTGAAGGCAACTTCATCTTCTGTCCAGCAGGTGGCAGCAAATAATCTTTAATTCGCCTTTTTATTTTGTTGCTTTGATTCAACTTGATTTATTCCCTGATTTCCAACGGATGAGTGACTACTGAGTCACATGACTAACTCACACACTGCACACATAATAAATGAGACTTCATCTGTTCTCGTGTCTATTTTAAAGACAAAGAAATAGAAATCTTTTGAGACCTTCTTGCACTAATGCAGTATTTGTAGTTATTTGTTTCATTAAAGAGGTCAGAAACCATAGCAGGAAGGAGCAAATACACCTTTATACAAACCCTCTCCTCTCCTAAATCCACATCCAACAGATGTGGGGAACTGGTGGTCCGGTGGCCACATGAGGCCCTCGACCCCTAAAGTAGACAAACAAACTGACTCTGAAAGATATACAAAATTACAGAAATATACACGAAAGGACAACAAAAAATGACAAATGACATTTTTATAAAACAACAACAAAATATAATGGCAGCAGAAATACACAAAATGAAAAAAATTAATTATAATAGACAAGACGACTATGAATACACAAAAATAACAGTTCAATTTACAAAATGACAAGAAAATTACATAAAATGATTCGAAAACAGACAGAATTATAGAAAAATACACAAAAGGACAACAAAAATGAACAAATGTACTCCAAAAACACAAAAGTCAACTACAAATGTAGACAGAAATAGGAGAAACATAAACAAAATCTGTAACTACAATGACCCTGAACACAAAATGACAGCAAAATACACAAAACAACTCCAAAAACACACCAAGTGACCCAAAAAAACCCAACGCTTTTTAAACTTTCATTTAACTAGGAAAGTCTGATATTATAGATCTATTTTTCAAGAGAAGCAATTAGAGGTATGTTTAAGACGTGCTCAAGTTCCCAGAGTGATGACAGTGTATTGGAAACAGCGTCCCTCCATTTAAAAGCCAGATTACTGAAGAAATAGACCACCACTGACCAAAACGCACTCATAATGACCAAAAAAACATACAGAATGAGAGAAAAACAAAAGTTCACAACAACATCAAACATACTGACTCCAAAAACTTGTAAACTCTTGGTTCTTTTTATGCTGCATGTGTAGGTCATTTTTCTAAATGCTGACATTATTGTTAATAATGTGGCCCTATGGGTCAGATAAGGACATTTTTGTAGCCCCCACTGTGATAATCGTGACCCATCCCTGACTTAGTGTAACCAATGAAGCCAAAGAACACTGCTTATTGCAGTCTCAATGTGACACTCGGGGCCGGCCTTCCCGACAGGCAACACAGGCGGCCACCTAGGGCGCTATCTGCTGGAGGGACGCCAAACTGCAGCCCTCAATTTTTTTATTAAAAAAAAAAAAAAAAAAAAAAAAAAAAAAACATTAATTTAAATACATATAGTAAACGGACACTGAAAAGGCTGGTGACACTTACTGTCACCTACTGTCAGGGAGAAGTATTTCAACTACTATGCCATTAAATGCTGAAGCAAATGTTCAACTGTAACTTTATTAGATTTATATATCACTTTTATGACAACCTAAGTACCAAAGAAATTCATTCATTCATTGTCTGACCCGCTTCTTCCTGTTGAGGGTTGCGACTCACAGAACTCAAAGGGCGTTAGGCAGGAGGACACCCTGGGCAGGGCGGCAGTCCATACCTAAGTACTAAAGTACAACCTTCACCCCTTCACGCTCATATTCACACACCAACGATGTCAAAGATACAAAGGCCTTAATCACTCATTGGGAACAAGTTGGTTCAGTCTCTAACCAAAGGACATTTATATCTATATATGAGAAGTTTTATTCTGATATGAATTAAATAAGAGGATTATCAGAGGAGGGCAACTGTTATCAAGGGCCAGAAGAATGTGATTGTTTTATCAAAGGGCCACATTATCAACATTTATGTCATTATTTAGAATAATAATCAATCTGAGCATCAATACAGGAAGGTTTTTCGTCTGTTTTGTGTATCAGAATCAGAATCAACTTTATTGACCAAAAGTGTATGAATACACACGAGGAATTTGTCTTGGTGACCTGTGCTCTCTCAGATAGTGTAACATTAAATAATAACAATCAACTAGAATAAAGAAAAATAAATAAAAAAAGAAGTATAAACATAAATATAAGAGTAGTTAGACTAATATGTGCAAACTATGTTTGTTGTTTTGTGTGTTATTGTTGTACTTTTGTGTGTTTTGGTGCCATTTTGTGTGATTTTGTTGGTGTATTTTTCTCTGATTTTGTGTATTGTTGTTGTTTTGTGTGTTATTTCATTTATTTTGTGTATATTCCTTTTAAGTTGTTTTGTGTCTATATTTGTTGTCTATTTCTGAATTTTTGTTGGAATTTTTTTTTTTTATTATTTTGAAAAATTAAGAAAATTTTGCTGTCAGTTTGTATTTATTTTTCCTTGTCGGTTTGTACGAGGAGTCATTTTGTAGTTTGGTGTGTTTTTCTTTATTTGATTTTGTACGATTTAAAAAAAAAAAAAAAAAAAAAAAAAAAACAACAACAACAACAACAACAAAAAACAAACATATAAAATCAAAGAAAAAAAAAAAAAAAAACAAAAGCACAAAATGAAAGATAGTTGAGAAATTCAAACCTAACTATCAAAATATTTGACAGCAATATCTGCATGAAAGCAAAACATGTTCAGTTTCCTTCCTTTAAATTTAAAAAATGTAAAATAAACACCAACACTAATGTAAGTTGATAAGACAGTAACACTAACATTATCTCAGACAGTGACAGTAACACTGATGTGTGGGGCTCGTGGTTGGACAGCCACTGCGCATGCTCTTCAGCATCACCGCGGCTCGTCCAATCAGCGCTCAGCAGGAGGCAGATTAACCCTATCGACTCCGGTGCTGCTGTCAGACTGTGGACAGTGAACCAGACCCAGGTACTGAGGACTCAGGCTGGATCACACATTTCCTGGAACAGCAAAAAAAAAAAAAAAAACCCAAAAAACAATAATAATAACAAATGGAAAAAAAATCCGCGACCACGCTGTGAAATCTGAGCGTTTGAAGGCGGGAGGAGGATGGACGCGTGTTCTGTGGTCGGGGAAAGCACGGATGCGATAATAATGGATGATTCTCCACTCGAAGGAAAGGAAATCCATGAAGCTTGTCAAAGGTGGGCGCTTTTATTTCCCAGTCTTGTATGTTGATGCTTCCTGATTAGCTTAAATGGACTAAAACACATTTACACACAGACCTCGGTCATTTACTGCGTTAATAATGAATAAGACACAAATATTGTTATTATTTATTATTATTATTTACCAAGCCACAAATAATATAATGAATTTATAGCCGGAAATCACACATTCTCATGAGATTGTTTCAGATTAAATTTAAAATACTAATTTAATCCAAAATATTCCATCTGTCTGTCATAAGTAATTGGATCACATCATTTTGAATGTTTTACAGATTAAATAAGTTAGTGCTGGGCGATATATCGAGATTCAAGATCTATCAGTTTTCTATTTTGGCGATATAGAAAATTACAATATTGCCTATATCAATATTAATATATTTATAATAGTTTATTTTGTTTTGAACACTTGTATTAGGAGTCACTTATTTCACTACTTCTCAGAACAGCATTAAAAAGCAGAGTTAGATGCATTTCTAGGGCTGAACGATTTTGGAAAATAATTTAATTGCGATTTAATATGCAATTATTTTTTCAATGAACACAAGTAATAAATCAATCTGTTTCATAATAAACAATCTGAACTTAACAGGACAGTACAAGACAGGAGAAAACAAATACATAAATAAAAATTGCAGCTTTTGCGATTGAAAAATTGCATTTTATGATATTGCGATAATATTGCAAATGCGATTAATCATTCAGCCATTTTTCTGAGTGCGTCCTAAGTACCAAAACCTTCCCCTAAACAAGCCACACTACAGAACTCACTCACACATGCTGTCACTTAGAGGAGAAAAGTAGCCAAAAGTAGCACATTTGGTGCAGCGGTTTGTTCATAAATGTCCTGTTTGGCATTTTTCATCATCGAATTTCACCATTCTGATAAAAAAAAATATTGAGATATTGAGTTTTGGTCCATATGGCCCAGCAGTAAAATGAGGACAAACTAAAACACAAACACACATGCACACACAGAGATCTGCTCAGTGTCACCCTTTCTAGGTCTTTGTTCTCCAACAGCCGCTCAGTGTAGATTAAAACCAACATAATCACATTGCAGAGATGCTTCAAACATTAAATATTTTGTCTTTTATGTATACGTAGAAGTGCAAACTAGGGCAGAATAATGTTGAAATTACTAACCTGTGGCCCACTTGAGATCAAGCTGCTTCATATTTGGCCCTTGAGCTAAAATGAGTTTGACACCCCTGCTTTAAAGGCTTGAAAGAAATTTCTCCATTGATATCAATACAGTCGGTCCAAATATATGGGCAGTGGGCACCTCCATTTTTCTACACTGGTGACAATATTACATTACAAGTTTCATTACTTTATTTCTTCTGCATGTGCGAGGCAAACACTAAACGTATACAACAACTGAAGGGTCTGGAGTTGTAAAATGTGTAAATGTAAAAACACTACACGTTGAAAGTTCTTTTATTCTATTATCTGACGTAAATCAGTGCAATGACTTTTTTTTTTTTTTTAAAGTCCAATTGTTAAGGCACAAAATACATTTTCAGTTGCACTTTTAAAAAGAAAAAGAACTATTATGCAGTTTTGCATTGTTTACTATAGAACCAGAATTTAAATTAATAGGCTTCTTCTTCATTTGTATTATTCCTTTATTTATTTCATTGAAGATTTATTTTTAGTCAAATTGCATTGTTTTGAATAGTTTATCATGGGATTATTTTGACAATTAAAAATAAGTATTTTCTAGTTTTTTTCCCCCAAAAAAATAAAGGAATATTTTTCAGTCATCATTTGACTACAGTCCCATTTTGTAAAATAAATGGTGAGAGAATCGTATCGTGAACCCAGTATCGTGAATCGAATCGTATCGGGAGTTGAGTGAATCGTTACATCCCTAGTCACGGCTAGTGATGCTACTGTGACACCAGAGAACACACTGAGTCACTTCTTTACTACAGCAGCTGATGATGATGATGATGATGATGATGACACCTTCCTGAGTGTATTTTTATATTCATCGACTGAATTATTGATGTATTCTTCAGATTTCCCTCCCAGCATGATTCTGCCTCTGTGAGAATCATTTAAGATGCTGAAACACTGATAGGATGGGTTTATGTTGGAATATTAATATTTGTCCTAAATGTAGTCAACATTAGATGTTCACATGCTTGTCCGAGCTAAAAACAGTAAAACAAGCTTTGTGAGGAGGGGCTGCTGAGCTCATTAAGCACCTGATGGTCTATGTCATACATTAGCAACTGGCGGCCCGGGGGCCACATGTAGCTATCGGTCTGGTTTTATGTGGGACCAAAAGTAAATGGAAAAAATGACTCCAAAAATACGCAAAATGATGGTAAAATACTCAAAATATCTCCAAACACACAAAATCACAGGAAAATACACAACACAACAGCAAAAATGCACACAATGATCACAAAATTACACAAAATTTCTCCAAACACACTAAAATGAAAGGAAAATACACAACACAACAGCAAAAATCCACAAAATGATAGTAAATATACTCAAAATTTCTCCAAACACAAAAAAATTACAGGAAAATACACAACAGCAAAAATACACAAAAAGATAACTAAAAATACACAAAATTTCTCCAAACACACTAAAATTACAGAAAAATACACAACAAAACAGAATAAATACACAAGATTATAACAAAATAATAAAAATTTGCTTCAGACACTAAACAAAACAAAAATACACAAAAAGCTCCCAAAACACACAAAATGACAGAATGATGCAAAATGAAAGAAAAAATATACAAAATGGAAAAAAAATACACAAAATGATGGAAAAAGGACAATAAAAATATGTGAAATGGCTCCAAAAACACACAAAACCGCAAGAAAAATACCTAAAATTAAATCCAACAACAACTAACACAAACAAAATGATAGAAAAATAAACAGCAAATGACAACAGAAACACACAAAAGCCCTACTTCTTTATTTGTTTACTGTATTAATGCTCAGATAGGTCATTTTTCTAAATGCTGACATGAATGTTGATAATGTGGCCCCTTAGATCAGACAGTCACATGTTTGTGGCCCCTGTTGTGCTAACAGTTGTCCCTCTCCTCAGGTAATCAGCTCCATAAACCGTCTGCTAATGTGTGCCACCGACTCAACCCACTGCTCATCATCTGGGCACCTTATTATGGGATGCAAATAAAACTGTGTGAGGTCAATTAGGCTCTGTTGACTTACTCTGTCGCCATAGTGATAAGACGGGAAATGTGGCTACATCCAGTTTAGAGTGGAAAAACAAACTAGTGCGACACAGGCATATGCATGGATCAGGTCAGACTTCTTCACTTCCAACAAAGGCCTTGAACACAAATATTTCTTTGACATGAACAGGACTTTTTAGCACTTTCCTATATTAAATAGAATGTGGGTTCAAGCAAGTTTGCATGTTCTCCATGAGCATGCCTTCCCCCCTATGATAACAGTTAGAAAACACTCATTCATTCAACATAAAAATGTGATTGTATGACATGTAGGGGTGTGAAAAAAAATCAATTTCACAATATATCGCGATTTTTTGGGTGCCGATTTTTTATTTTATTTTTTTTTTGGGGGTGATATTTAATCAATATGTTTGTGTATTTGTGCAATATTTCAGTGGTGGTTACAATGATTTCAATGTGTTGCAATGGTTATTTGATGCACTTGATTTTTTGATGGCAGTGTGCAATGTCTAGTGTTGTGTTCAAGACCACACTATCCGAGACCAAGACTTGCCCGAGACCAGAATGCACCAAGACCAAGACAAGACCAAGACTTTCGGGAGCCGAGACCGAGTCAAGACCGAGACCGAGACAAGCCGAGACCAAGACCAAGACCATAAACATTTTTTTTCAATTTAAAAAAATATATAAACAAATAAAATTATGGCAAGGTTCAACAGTTAAATAACATTCTCTCTTTAATTTTAGTTTATTTTAAATACATTTGACAGACAAAAAGGGTGCCTGCAAAAAAATAACTAAAATATTAAAACTACTACTGCTACTGATAAATTCACAATTATTCTACATATTTGAAAACAAGATTTTTATGTCAGCTGAATGTACAGCAAGTGTTTAAAAGCATTTCTGCCAAGAAATAATGATTCTCGATTCTGATTCTTTGAGTTGTGCAGGTCAACAGGTCACAGATTTCACAAGATATTTTTTTAGTTTGAAAAAGCCTTTACACAGGTTATTTTTATTAATTCACTTAGTTGATATAGTTTAATTTGGTTGCTGTAATGTAATTAGGATATTCATTTAACAAAGGTTTCCAACTGTAACTGTAAAAGTGAAACTTTCTGAAATAAAACTACAAACAAGTTGTCATCAGTGTAAAAAACAAAGAGGTAGATGTGAAACTAAATAAAACAAACACTGGAACAGTCATGTGACAAATCAATCAATTGTTCTTGTTGAGAATTATTATTATTATTCTGGATACAGTGGAAACAGAGACTATAAAAAATAATTATATTGTGAACCTGTTTATATTGTGGGGAACATATTATATACATAAATGTAATTGGAGTCTAAAGACACAAAAAACACCACTTTAAAAAGATAATAGACTAATATAAGACCTCTTGACAGTTATTTGATTCATTCTATGCTCGTGCAACTCTGCGGCGATGACGCGCTGGTGACGACATAAACCAAGATGGCGGCGGCCCGGACTACAGCTGACACTATGTAATAAAAGCCTTAAAAGACATGGATATAATGAAAAGAGTGGATGGACAGAGGCATAAACATGCAGACTTTCACACGGACACACACGGACTTATTAAACACACACAGACTTATTAAACACACACGGACCTCAGTAAACACGGTAAACGGAACAGGCTTCACCGCCCGGCTGGCACTAGGACCCAGAAGCAGAGTAAGTGCGTCCCCTATCCAGCCTTCACAGGCTGTAATATCATCAGTTTATCATTTTACCAGTTATTAGAGCTACTGTCTTTACCAGGGAGATAATATTTATTACTGGTGATTGTTTTCTGGAGTTTTACTGGGATTTTTACCGGTGATTGGTTCATATCTCCCTTGCGCTCCGCGGTCCAAACTGACACCGTAGCCACACACGTATGAGTGTCACACACGTCACTCAGTCACATTAAGGAAGGTTGTGGTCATTATACGGGGTGGATTAAATAATGAATAAAGGATTGAATAAAGGACACACCCGCGCGCACCAAACTGGACCACACACACACACGCGTGCACCAAACTGGACCACACACACACACGCGCGCACAAAACTGGACCACACACACACGCGCACCAAACTGGACCACACACCCACACGCACACCAAACCGGACCCCACACACGCGCACCAAACTGGACCCCACAAGCGTGCGCACCAAACTGGACCCTATGCGCACGCACCAAACTGGACCATGCGCGCACCAAACTGGACCACGCACACACACACACACGCACGCGCACCAAACTGGACCACACACACACGCGCGCACACCAAACTGGACCACACACACGCGCACCAAACTGGACCACACACACGCGCACCAAACTGGACCACACACCCACACACCAAACTGGACCACACACCCACACACACGCACCAAACTGGACTCCGCGCGCACCAAACTGGACCACACACACGCACCAAACTGGACCACACACCCACACACACCAAACTGGACCACACACCCCCACGCGCACCAAACTGGACCCCACGCGCACCACACTGGACCGCGCGCACCAAACTAGACCACACACCCACACACACGCACCAAACTGGACCACACACCCACACGCGCACCAAACTGGACCACACACCCCCACGCGCACCAAACTGGACCCCACGCGCGCACACAAAACTGGACCACACACACACCAAACTGGACCACACACCCCCACGCGCGCACCAAACTGGACCCCGCGCGCGCACCAAACTGATCGATGCTGTGTCTTTTTCTACTTTTCCGTGTAAGACTGGGGGATTTGGGCCGTTGACACACGCTAATTTCTCTGCGTCCGGCGGTGTTTATGAGCAGTTATTGGCGGATTTTCCGTCTTTGACTACACCTGCATTCTCTACTGCGGTTACAAAGCATGGCGTGGAACATTTTATCCCCACCGCGGGCCCGCCGGTTTTTGCGCGCGCGCGCACCAAACTGGACCACATTAAGGAAGGTCGTGGTCATTATACGGGGTGGATTAAATAATGAATAAAGGATTGTTTTATTCCGTTCTTCTCCGTGTTATTATCACATTATAAAAAAGGGATATAAATGGGATGTTTTGAAGCAAATAGTTTTGACTCAATTTATCCTCTGAATGATCAATATCTTCTGAACATATACAGTAACTTGATTTTTCATCTCTACGTTTAATTTTGATATTAACTGGGTAGAATATGGGATAATATCATATCGTGATCCACATATTGCGATACGTATAGTATTGCAACATCCTTGCCAATACTCACCCCTAATGACATGAAGGCCACATTATCAACATTCATGTCAGCATTTAAATTATTGACCAATTTGAGAATTACAAGATTATATCTTTTTGTGTGCTTTTTTATTGTTGTTTTCTGAGTTTTTAGTCATTTTGTGTGTTTATCTGGCATTTTGGGAATTGTTTTGTCAATGTATGAGTCAATTTGGGTGTTTTTTTGTGGTTTTGTTGTCATTTTGTGTTTTTTTTGGGATTTTCTGTAATTTTGTTGGTATTTTGTGTGTCATGCTGTGTGTGTTTTGTTGTTTGGTTGATGGTTTAGTGATTGTTTTCATTTTTGTTGTCATTTTGTGTGTTTTTGGAATCTTGTGTGTATGTTTTTTTATTACTATGAATACTTTTATTGACATTTTGAGCATTTTGCTGTCATTTTGTGTATTTTTGGGGTTATTTTGTGTGTATTGTAGGGCTTCATATTCCTTCCAAATTCTAGAAATACAAATTTTTCGGGGATTTGTTTTTTTAAGGCTGCACAAAATTGGACCGAGGGCAGTATGTGTCCCTCAGGCCGGCAGTTTTGATACATCTACAACCGGCAAATAAAATCCAAATGTACACCTCTTATAAACATTGGCCCAACACTGAAAGGCTTTGAATGATCTAAATGCTGATGCTTCAAATATATCAACAGGTTTTTGTCAAAAAACAATTGATGACATCTAAGAAATGTCTTAATGGGGATTTTATTTCTCAGATTTAACAGAGCTCGCGTTATGTCTCACAGGATTGAGAAAGGAGAACATAATAAAGTCAGTGGATAGGAGCATAAAATGACACTCATTTCCTGGGCAATTTAATACATATTATTCATGGCTGCCTCTTTTCATCCATCTATGCAGGACTGACTTCTTTTTACAATGAGAAGGTGACAAGAAGTGACAATAATCTCCCTGTATTAAACATTTGCAACATTTCTCACCCTCCATGTCTCATTTTAATTGGCTCTCCTTCCAGTAATTTTATCCTGTTTCCCTCAAAAACATTTATCCCCTCTTTATTAGTTATTTCTGCTGAACTTGGAATGAAGCAAAGCTCAGAAGTACACAGTTATACATAATGACACAAGACTGAATATAATGCAGATTAGTACGTGCATTTTTAACATGCACCTCTTTGTTCCCGTGCAGTGACATCCCCATGGTTTCGCTGTGCCCCCCTGACAGCCCCACTGAAGCCCAGTTGACGGTCCTCTCTGATGGGGAGCTGTGTGACAGCTGCAGCAGCCTCGGAAGACCTTCTTCCTCCATACAGCTTTATCACCAAGTATGAGTTTGAATATCGGTGCAAACTTTGGGTCGACAGAGGCACATTTCTTTTCTTCTTCTTCTTCTTCTGTTCTCTCTTAGGTCCCCCAGAATCCACGCACCAGTGCTTATGATTCACCGCAGCTGCCCAAATGTCCTCACTGCAGTCACCACGGACAGGTCAAACCTCATGGGGACATGAGTGCAGGGCTGAAAGTGGGTTGTAGTTCTTCTCATGGCGGAGCGGTGAGATGTCACTGGCTGCACGGGTCCAATGAGAGCAGCACACAGAAACCAAAGCAGCGTCATGTGGTGGCAGTGAGGTGGGTTCATCGCTCCACTAAGAGTTACTGTAGGTGTCAACGTGTTGACCAGGATCTGCTGTCCGACACACCTCAGTTTATTCTGTTTTTATTTGCTTTTATCACATGCACAAACAATGTAGAGAATAGAAGAATTGATGGATAAAAAGCTAGATGTGATATTCACATTAAATTAAATGCAGTCTGTTAGCCCTATAACGCCAAACGTATCATATTCCATACATGAGTTTTAGGACTCTTACATGATCAGTGTGATGAGTTTTTTCTTACAAATCCACCATGGGGCAGTAATTAGTTCAGCAGAGGTCTTACCAGCTGCACATGTGGTTTTAGGAGAAGAACTTTTCCAATTTTTAAATTTTAAAGTAAGAAAAACATTCTAATATTTACTGGGTTGATGCAGTGTGATATTAATTTATATTTCATAATCTCGAAATCTTGAAATTGTTGCATCAGATTTGATACAACAGGTCTATGAGGTCATGTAACTCTAAATCAGTTTGAATTGTCTTTTTATTGCATTTCATGCTTTTACACATCACCAAGTCAAATAAACTCTTCTTTTTATTTTTCTAGTAAACTAAATACATTTTTAAATTGCATAATTTGGGAACCAACGTGGGAAACAGACAGAGATGTGAGCATTGTACAGGCCACTTTGCCCATGTGTACTGTGAGAAATACTGAGTACATCTCTGTCTGACCACGGACAGGAAGTGTTTTCATGTTTAACACCATCATGGAAAATAAAACTACAAAATGACTAAAAACAAGTTAAATGTTATATGTTATAGACTCCACTGTGCCAGTTCCATTGGTGGATACAGTATCTCACTGTTGCATTAAAGTAGCACTTCAAAATGTTATGTATTGTATGTATGGAATTACCAATGTGTTGACATGTTGGTTATTCATTATGTTTTTGTTGTTTAAAGCTGATATCCAGAGTGTCTGAGAAATCTATGCATCATTCTTTTACTATGGTCTACTGTTGGTGGTCATTCATATACATTAATGTATATAAGTCCCGCCTTCATCCTATAGACCCCTATACAAATGGAAACAGTGAGTGCGCCCAGCCAATAGGCTTCGACTTCCTGTTTTTGAGACTGTCAATCAAAGTGAATGCAGAACTGTGCACATACAGCGTGTCCCAACAGCAAACAGGTAAATATGATTTTGGCTCTTACCTGACCCATAGACCTATATCAACCTTGTTATGTTCCGCGATGCGTGCAGAAAAGTAGAGGCGTGGCTTCTGGTACATTGGCAGTGGGAGGAAGTGATGCTGTTTAGGGCTGGACATCGAGACGTTTCTCAGAAACTCCGGATATCAGCTTTAAGAAAGACAATATTTGAGCATGGAGACCTGATGTATCAAATATGATACAAATTAAAACTCGTAAATGGAAATTTATATTTGACATTTTTTTTTTTTTTTTGGTTGTTCATTTGGACCAATAAAGACTCCAGTTTCAAAACATTGGAATCTTCTGTCGGTTATTTAATGATTCACGCTTTACAGAGTTAATGTAATTCTCTTTTTCTTGTTGACACTCACCTTCTTTTACGTTCTACGTCTTACAAAATGTTAGCATTCATTAATATATTCTTTAATACTTCTTTCATCATTGCTTGGTAATTAAAGTTCTTGATCTCCCACAGGAAAGGAGGGATGTACTTCATCCTTAAAAAGTGAGCTTTTGAAACTTATTTACTTCAGAATCCTGATATTGACTGAGTTTATAGATTTTTTTCTTGTTGACAATGATTCACACATCTGTGTTGTGTTTTATCTTTGGTTTCTAATTGACAGATATTCCCAGTTGATAGTGGACTATCCTCTGACGGTGCTGCTCAGTTGTGCCGTGCTGCTGCTGGGATGCTCACTGGCTGGACTCTTCATCAGTTCTCTGCCTGATTTCTCTGAGCCACTGCTGGTGAGCGTGAGAGAATGTATGCTAGTTACCAACATCACAGTGCTTGGTTAACAATATAATGTCCCTCCCTGGAGGATGGTGTGTTGTGTCTTTGCTGTCAACCTTAATCAAATCAATCAGGTGTTAAACTACCGTCTCTTTAGTGACTCATGATCTCAACCTCATCCTTCACTCTTATGTCAGAATAATTAAGCAAGAAGGAATAAAATCCCACCCAGTGTCATTAGAGTTTATCTTTTATGACATGTGTCAAACTCAAGGCCCGGGGGCCAAATTCTGCTCTTGAAAGTATCCAATTTGGCCCTAACAGAGAAAACATGATTCGTGTGAATTATAAAATAATCTCAGCCCCTCCAAATTCAGTTAAACTACTCAATATTTGCTGGGGATTGCAATTTTCCTGTGATTTTACTACGATGGCAGTTATTTTTAATCACAAGTTGTGGAAGAACTCAACATTTTCCCAAATCCTGCAAATTCTTACAAACATTCTTCAAGATTCCATTAAAAATTCACAAATTAGTCACAAAATCAATGAATTTAGAAGCAAAGATCCTGCAGCGACTTGCACTTTATCTGTATTGCTTGGATATTGTAGGTACTTTATATATATTATATAGATCATATGTGTCAAACTCAAGGCCAGAGGCCAAATCTGGCGCTTCGGAGCATCCGATTCGACCCACAGGAGAATGTGAAAATGAATCATTGTGTAAATTACCAAATAATTCAGTTTCAAGAATTCAAAATTTTTGCAAAATACTGTAATTTTTACTCAAATTATTAAATAAATCAAAGGACATTGAAGTGTCTGTCACTTATTGCTTAGATTTTGTTGATGCCTTCCATACTTTATGTCTAATTTATAACTGGAAGTGCAAATTTGGGCACATTAATGTTGAAATTGTTAGTTTTCCCACCTAAAACCTGTGGCCCACTTGTGATTGAACTGGTCCGTATTTGGCCCCTGAACTAAAATGACACCCCTGCTTTAGATCATTTATCAGGTTTAGACTATAGGTCACATCACCCACAAAAGCAGATGCAAACATGTTTGATGTTTTATGCAGGAGCTGCCCTCTCTGTAGGCGTAATGTACGTAGGTTGACGTGTGTGTGGGTGTGTGTGTGTGCGTGCATGCATGAAAGCGCTTGTGCTGCTCTATTTCTGCAGGGCTTTGAGCCGCGGGGAACGTACATAGGAGTCCGGGAGTCCAGCTTCTCTCGGCTACAGGAGAACACGGGCCCGGGGAAAGCTCTGTCTCCTCTACCGCAGCAGCTCAGGGAAAGGTCAGTGGACAGTTTTCATGGGAATGCTGGGAGATTGCATCACACCCGCTGCGTTTACTGCAGTGGATTAACAATGAAGGAAACAGGCGTCAAAACATTGAAGACATGGTTATTCTCTGTATAATTATATAGCATCATAGGTTTCATCAGGTGACATTGCAGCGGGTACTCGGAAAGATTAAAAAAATAATTTTAAAATAATTTGGAAATGTTTCTAGTTTTGTTTTTAGGCAATTATTTATTTTTTGGACAAATTCACAATCAGTTATCAATACAAATTTACCTGATTTAGATTGAGTCCATTCAACAATGGGCCTTAAAAAATAGCTAAAATCAAAACAATGTTCACATTAATAGTTTTACCTGGTTTCTCACTTGCCCTAAAACTAATGACTGTATTTAACTTTGAAAATTGCTTTTCTTTTGGTAATGTTTTGTGCAGTGTATATTTCCTCCTTACTTTCTTATTATTTCTGTTACTTTTAACCTTTTTAAAAGCCTCCTGTGGACAGGTGTAAATTAGCACGTGTGCTAACACACTCAAAACAAAACATCTGGATTACCAATGTAATTGCGATGTCCATATCAAATAAAGGGAATAATAATCATAATTCAAGCTCACATTATCTTTCGTAGGTTCTATCGGCATTAGCACGACATATTGCAGGGAAAGTGAATATCCCCATTCAAAAAATAGCATACAAGAAAAATAATTGACGTGATTACTTATTTTACTAAGGCAGTTAATGTCTCAGTTTTCAGATTCCCTGACATACCTGTTGTAGTGCAGCGGTGTTGTTGGCATAGAGATTGAAGTGTGGTCCTGTTCGACTGGAGCATGAAAAGTATTCGTCAGTAAAAGAAGCTAAAATCAATGTGTGTGTGTGTGTGTGTGTGTGTGTGTGTGTGTGTGTGTGTGTGTGTGTGTGTGTGTGTGTGTGTGTGTGTGTGTGTGTGTGTGTGTGTGTGTGTGTGTGTGTGTGTGTGTGTGTGCGTGCGTGCGTGCGTGCGTGCGTGCGTGCGTGCGTGTGTGTGGGTGGATGTGTTTGCACCTGATCAGGTTTGGGGACGCTGCGGGCAGAGAAAGCAGCAAAAGTCAGGACAGGCTTCGATTCCGGAGGATGCTGGCACGAGATTCCTCCACTGATACTTTTCTCTGTGATGCTCCTGGTTAGTAAATAAACTGGGATTCACTGTTTGTCATTTAAAATACTGTTTAAACCATCTTTCTGCCCTCATATACACACACACACAGGGGAACGCTTTGCTCAGCTGGTGTTTCGATCTGAAAACTCAGCCAGTCTTTGGAGCCTGAAGGCCATCCATGCCATGTGTGAGATGGAGCAATCCAGGGTTTGTTCTGATCTTACCAACTCCATCGTCTCTCTATTGCAAGGGTGTCAAAGTCATTTTAGTTCAGGGGCCAAACACAGACCAGTTTGATCTCAAGTGGAACTCAGATTTTAGATGGGGGGGAAAAGAGAACAATTATAACATCATTGTGCCCTAATTTAGTTCAATTCACTTTTCATTTTGTTACCAATTTTTTCTGTAATTTAGAGGAATTTTGTTAAATTTTTTGTGAGAAAATTGCAAGATTTGTGGAAATATTGACAGTTTTTTCCACAATTAAAATGTATTTGATATAAAGAAAGAAAAAATGCAAGCCCCTAAAATATTGTTGATTTTCATTAAATTGGTGAATTTAAGACACCGGTATCTACAACTGGATTTTTTTGGTAATTTAGACAATAATTTTTGTCATTTTTTACTTTCTTCTGTGGGCCGAACTGAAGTCTAAAGGGCCAAATTTGGCCCCTGGGCCTTGAGTTTGACACGTGCTCTATTGCTTCTGCTTTTTCCCCATTTTTCTGCTGTTCAGTCTACCACTGTATGAACAATTATTCTCTTTAATAAATGCAGAATTTATTATCCAGTACCTGGTGCTGGTATTAATGAAACATCCCTGTTCTGTTTTTGGCTCAGCTTCGCTCCCAGCCCCAGTTTGAGGATCTGTGCCAGCAGAATGTGAGGATGGAGGGTGACAGCGTGACCAGAAGCGGCTGCTGTCCAAGCTGGTCGTTAGGGAATTATTTGGCAGTTCTCACTAATGCGTCTTCCTGCCTCAGCCTCACTGCCCAAGAGGTATGGTTCTCATATTAAATAAACACTGTTATTGATAAATGCACAATTGCAAATGGTTAAAAAAAAAAGACAATGTTTTAAGGACGAAAATCTCTCTTTCAGCACAAAAATTGCTTTCATTTCGATCATAGCGTGCACTCAAATAATCTGAAACTCAGCTATTATTGAAAAAAAAAAAAAACTTTCTGAATATAACTTAAATTAAAATTAATTTTGTGTTTCAAGCCACACTTTTTTCTTATTGTATGCAATTTCTTTTATTATTAGTTCCCAGAAAAAAAGCATATTTTACAAAAACTAAGACTTCATTGGTTTAATGTCAAACTCAAGGCCCAGGGGCTGAATACGTCTCTTTAGGGCATCCATGTGGCCCGCAGGAGAGAGTAAAAATGAATTGTGTAAATAACTAACTGAATCAGTTTTCGATATCTCAGTTCTTCCAAATTCACAAATTCAATGAAACTCCACAATATTTGACAAGTGTTGAAGAAACTTGCAAATTTCCCAAACTGGTGAGAAAAACCTAAAAGTTCTGATATCCGTCAATTATTATTTGGATATTGTCGGTGTCTTACATATCATTGATACGTGAAAGTTCAAACTAGAGCACACTGATTTTGAAATTGCTTGTTTTCATACCCAAAACCTGTGGCCCAAACTGTTCTGTAAAATCACTTTGGCACCACTTGTTTAAGTGTTGCATTAAGTGTTTTTGGGCTTGTTTTCAAGGTCTCCGAGACACTGAACCTTCTCCGTAAATGTGCTCCACACTATCACGAGGGTCGTCTAGTGGAAGGCTGCGTCGCCAGGCCCAAACACGGTTCCTGTTCTCTGGTTCCCTCTCGCTGCCTGCAGTCCCGCCTGGTGTTTCAGATACTGCACTTCCTCGTTGACAAAGACTTCCTCGGCCCACACACTGTTGAATACCAAATCCCCACCCTTAAGTACAGCCTTGTGTTCCTTCCTGTGGCTAAAGGAGAACACCTGATGGAGCTTTACATGAACAGTCTTGAAGGCCGGGATCCAACCTACAACAACACAACCATTACTGGTATAGATTTTGGCATCAAGCAGATGCTCTTCAAATACTACTTGGCAATAGATTCTGTTTATCCCGTTCTAGCGGTTTTAGCTCTTTTTGTCACCATGGGACTCTATCTCCAGTCTCTGTTCACAGTGGCTCTATCTGTCATAGTGATCACGAGCTCCCTTCTTACATCTTATTTCTTCTACAAGGTGGTTTTTCAGCTAACTTTTTTTCCGGTGGTGAACCTAGCTTCAATTCTTATCCTCTTAGCAGGCTGCTCCAATCAGGTTTATATCTTTGTGGATTTCTGGAATCTACAGCTATCCCAGAACCCATCAGCCTCCCTGGAGAAGAGAGTCAACAGAGCTTTGCAGGAAGTCGGTTATCTCATCATGTCGTCAGGTTTAGCGTCCAGCATGGCATTTTTCTCTGGGTATCTAAGCAGCATCACAGCAATCCGATGTTTCTCTATTTATCTCGGAATGGCCTCGTTTATCAACTCACTTCTAGTCTTAGTGTGGCTGCCATGCTCTTTCATATTGCATGAGCGTTACACAAAAACATCCTCTGTGGCAGTGCACGGGTGGAAACCCTGCTGCTCGAAAAACACCGGGGCCTTCTGGGACACAAACTTGCGCAAGAGATGTCTCTTCAGCCTCAGCCAGAAGCTGAGAGAATTAAAGCAGGGTTTGAGTGACACGTCTAAGTTGTTGTTTCTGAGAATCCTGCCCTGTGGAGTGGTGAAGTTTAGGTACATTTGGGTGTGTTGGTTTGCGGTGCTTGCTGCTGGTGGTACATATATGTCATGCATCGACCCATGTATAAAGCTGCCTACCCTCAACAGCAAAGTCACCCAACTTTTCCGCTCCAGTCACCAGTTTGAGAGATACGATGCTGAATACCGTCAAATGTTTATGTTTGAAAGGCAGAGAAATGGGGAAGATGCACCAGTTAAAATACAACTTGTGTGGGGTGTCAAACCAACGGATAATGGAGATCACTTTGACCCAAGAAGTAATGGCTCTTTAGTGTTAGATCCAGATTTTAACATAAGTCGACCAGACGCTCAGGTTTGGTTGAAGGCTTTATGTGGACGAGTTCAAAACCAAAGCTTTTACTTCCCTCCCTCAACAGAGGACAAAGAGTTCTTGACTGACAATATTTGTCTCTTTGAGAAGTTGATTCACTGGATGTCTGACAGGGAGTGTTCAGAGACTGAGGATGCCTCAAACATTTGCTGTAAAAAACATAGTTTCCCCTACTCTGCTGCTCTTTTGGAAAGCTGCCTTGCCATGATGCTGGCAGAGAGACGTACCAAAGGCCATCTTGCTCACAGTGGGGGCTTGTACTTCCAGCCAGATGGCAGAGTTGCTGCCCTTGTGCTGGTATTCAAAACAACACACAACTACAGCTTTAACTTCAGTAAAACCAGTGTTTTTTACAAAACAATCCTGACGTGGTTTAACACAGAAATATCCACAGCACCACCCGGACTCGACAATGGCTGGTTCATCAGCCAGCTTTCTCTATTTGACCTCCAGCAGGCTTTAAGTTCTGAATCTCTGGTTGTAGCAGGCTTTTCTATAGCACTCACATTTGTTTCACTTCTCCTAACCACGTGGAGCATTCCACTGAGTATATATGGGACGGTAGCTGTAGGAGGAAGTGTGTTCGTCACCATCGGTCTCCTTGTTCTTCTTGAGTGGCAGTTGAGCGGTTTTGAAGCTTTGTTAATATCATCGGCTGCCGGGTTGTCTGTTGACTTTGTTGCCAACTACTGCATATCGTACAGCCTAGCACCTCATTTGGATAAAATTGGGAAAGTCGCACACTCCACTAAAAGGATGGGATGTCCTGTCGCCATCATTTCCGGAGCATTTTTTTGCACCGGTGTTATAATGTTACCTGCCACCGCTCTGGTATACAGAAAGCTGGGGATTTTCCTCTTTTTGGTGAAATGTGTAGCATGTGGATTTGCAACTTTTTTCTTTCAGTCCTTATGCTGCTTTTTCGGACCACAGAAGAACTGCAGAACCGTCTCTCTACCGTGTTGTTCAGAACAGACAGATGGCAGGCTTTCTTCTTCCTCTGAGGCTGGATCCTCTGCAGCTGCTAACGGGGCATTTGAGAGAAGTCGGGCGCGAAGGAGTTATGACAACCAGGCAGGTGGTTACCTTTACCCCAACCACCTCCTTCAACACAGAGACAAACAAACGGTGGTAGGTGGGAATGGAGGAACGGAGCAGTATGAGCTGCAGCCACTGGCTTATCGTCTGAGTGACAGCTTTGAGAACAGCACGTGCACCAGTAAACTGTCCAACCGACCTTCTGTGCTCTCTGATGATATTGAGTATTGTGAGGGCGATGTTGGCAGGGAGAGCACAACAGAGGAGACATGCATTCATCAAGATAAAGCCTGCCAACCCCCACAAGCCCTGCAGACTTCATCTCCATACAAAGAAAACACACTTCATCCAACGGGCCAGGCCCAAAGTTATGTAGCAAAGGACAAGCTGCTGTGTAAAAACTGCAGGTGTCAACCTGTGACGATGAAAACCTGGAGCAATACATCATTCTCCTCCTCATCAAGCATGGAAGAGACTATGATCACCCACATGTCAGAGACCACCAACCAGCCTTCTATCCGCATCAATGAAAATACGTCAAAGGAAAGGCACAATCTTTATCTCCACTCCCATGAAGGTGAGCTTTCCTCCCGGTCCCAGAGCTCCTGTGATGGTCTGGAGGACTCATGTGAAACTTGCCTCAGTGATGTAGAAGCAGGGCCTTCAAACACGCAGCAGGAAGAAGAGGTTCAGCTGCAATCAGGATACCTCAACGGGAAGAGGGACACACTACGTCTCGCACTGAAGGAAACTGTTTACGAGGGGAGTGGGAAGGGACGCTCCAGCCAGAGCGAAGGAGTGGTCATTATCCCCAACAGCAAGCCCGACTTACCCGACGTTTGGATAAAGAGAGACGGACAGCGAGAGGACACGTGTTAAGGGAAATGACATCAGCACATTGTAGCAGTGATCAACAATGCTGTTGAGGTTTTGCGCAATTTTTCTGTGGTTTGCATGTTCGTCAGCGTGTCTGGGTTTTCTCCCACTTTTGTTCTCCCTCTTCAGAAAATATGTGCGTTAGATGAATTGAAGTCACTAAATTGGCAATTCAACAAGAGCGCAAACCTCCGCCAAGTGCCATATCTCCTCTTTACCAGATACTGCTGTATCTAGATCAGTGATCCTGATCATTGTATCATGATTATTCACACTTTAAAGACTTGGAGGAAATTTCAGTAACACTTTACTTGAAGTTTTATACATAAGGCTGACATTATGCTAACCCTAGCCCCTAATCCACTAGATCCCTCCACTAGGACTGCACAATTAATCAAATTATAACCGTGATCACAATTTTGATTGAAATGATTAAATAAATCTGATCGTCGGCAATATTTACATTTTAAATACGGGCCCTGCACTCTGTATTAATGTTTATTTTTTGTAAAATTTTTATTTAAAGCTTCATTTTTCCCTGTAAACTGTACACATATTGTTTGTTTAAAGGTTGTGTAATTAAAACAGATTTTTTTTTCCCCTAACACGATAAATAATTGTGATTATAATTGTGATTAAAATGTTGATCACAATAATTGTGATTAAAATGTTGATCACAATAATCGTGATTAAAATGTTGATCACAATAACCGTGATTGTCATTTTGGCCATAATCGTGCAGGCCTCCCCTCCACCTAACCCAAAAAATGCCAACATAGCTACAAAGGTGTCATAATTTAACAACACTTAATGACAGCCTTCATGACATCTTGTTCATGGTAATGACAGCGTAATGTCAGTCTTAAGTATTAAAAAATCAAGTTAATTTCTATCCCCATAAATACTGATACAGGTTTAAATGTACAGGGACCTCCATTTTTGATTTTTTGAAATCCGTAAATGTATCCGGATTTCCTCCAAACCCCGTGTTAAGTTTATCTTTGGTAAAATGCCGTCAAAATCTGCTATATTTAGCAGAAGTATACAATCCTGCTAACAGAAAAACAAACAATTAAATGCCGGTGAAAATATGACTCCATTGATGGAGGTAATAAATGTGTGTTTCAGTGACTGTGTGTGTTATAAAGTGATCTGTCCAGGGTGTCATTTGCTTTTGGCCCCGAGTAAGATGGAATACACTCTAGTGGATGAAACAAACAAGAAAAAAAAAAAATCATAATTGTGCAATACACAAAATAAGCCTACTTCGTGCAGGCACGTTTATGTAAATTTATTGTTTTTTTTTATATCCGTACCACAAAAAGGCCAGAGTATGAGTGTTTTTCAAGTAGCTAAACTTATGTCAAGATTTTAGGCAGAAGCTGTTTCCTTTCTCCTTGAATTTGCATCAAAATGTTTACACTGGTTACTAGGGTTCGTTTTCAACAAGGGGTGTCCACTCCTGACACAACTTTTTCACTTTTGATACGATACCGATATGGCCGCCTTGAGTTTTATCCCGATACCGAAATCGATCCAAGACAATATCAGCACGAATCATAGGGTTACACACTTTTATGACTGTTTTTTTAGTCTGGAATCTTAGACAAGGCTTGGTCAAGTGATATTACAAACAAAAAACAATAGTCAGCAAAGGCAGGTATGAGGAAAAAGTGACCCATTTAGTATTAACCAATGGGTTACATTAATTTTGACCATAAACATAAAAACATTCTCAATAAATCCATTAAAATCAATATATATTAGAGCTGGGAGATATGGACCAAAACTCATACCTCGATAGATTTTCTGAAAATGGCGATATACGATATAAATCTCGATATTTTGAATTCAAATAAAGTCTAACCAGTATAGAATTCTGGGTTGAACTTCCTGATGCAAAATGCCACACAGGCACATTTATTAACAAACAGCTGAGCAATATGTTCCATTTTTTCTCCTATATAAGGGACAGCACGTGTGAGTAAAACGAGTATTTTAATTCAAAATACGCTATAAAAATATATATATATATCGATATAGGCGATATTGCAATTTTCAATATCAACAAAATAGAAAAGTTGACACATGTTGGATCTTGATTTATTGCCCAGCACTAATATATACTGTATGAAATCAGAGATTTTAGATGCAGGCTGATATAACTGATACTTGTTTTACTTTTTTTCTCTTTAGCTGATATCGGATCAGGACCCCCTTATTTTCAACACTAAATCCAGACTTTACTTTGTGCCTGGAACTTGCTAACTTTCTAACCTTAACAATGAGAAAAAAGCCATGTGTATAAATGGATACACTTCAGACATACAAAGAAAGATCTTCTCTGAGTGCCTAGAACGTACTGTCACACGACACACGAACCAGTAACCACAGCTAGAAAAACAAACAGCTTAGACCTTTCTACGCTTGGTTAGGTTTTCTCTCTCTCTGTATTGTCTGCTGTATGTCATCTGTCACTATGATGTAGGGCTGCACGATTTATGGCTTAAATGATAATCACAATTATTTGGATCAATATTGTAATCACGATTATCAATCATGTCTGTATTTTTAATGAACTACGTTTTAACAAACAATATGTGAACGGGTTAGAGCTTTGAACAAGAATAATGGTAAATACTTAAAAGAAAAAACACAAATTTAGCCACTAATTGAAAAAAAATGTCAGCGTATAAAGAAAAGGCAAGAACATTAAGGACTTTAGCAACTCTGGCGACTAGATTATAATCAAAATCAATATAACGCGACTTGCGCAATTTTCCGAGTGACCCAAAATCTTGCTTTATGTTAATTGCGACGTGCAGTGTTCGCCCCCTAGTGGTTGGCTGACTACCAGGGATTGAGAAAGTGCCTGATTAGATATGCATCAGAGCCCCCATTTTAAAAGTAAACTTCACCAACAATCATGTTAATCGTAGATGCCAAAATCATAATCACGATTAAAATATGATTAATTGTGCAGCCCTACTATGACGTAGAAAAACAGAAGCCTAAAAGTTGCAGTGCTTTTTTCAGAGTTGTGTAACGTCTACGGTTTGTTCATTTATTTTTCTAAAACTATCTCGGCTGTTCGGTCAGACAGCTTTTTACCAAAGCTGATTGTGGAGTTGTTCAATGGTACGTTTTAAAGTTCTGCTCGTTTCATCACAACTTGAAATCTTCTTTGTTGGTATCCACTGCTGCAGGACGACTACAGAGCAATTTACTACCTATAAAAAGAGAGTGGAAAATGTAAAACAGCAGCCCAGCATTTGTAGCAGGAAAATATATTTTATGATTTATTTATTTTTTTACCATTGAAAGCCTTTGCTTCAACACCTTCTCAAGCTTGCCGTCACTATCACAGTAGAAAGCGCACTATAACTACTGTTTTCCTCAAGCTTGAATGTCATGTCAGCTGGTTCTGTGTTAATGCAACTAAGCAATTTTTTTTGGTGTGAAACGTCTTTTAATGGGTTATTTGAAATAGTAAAATGTGAAGTGATGTATGAAATATAGTACAAGAGGAGTAATTACTGTGATTAAAGGAGGAACACCTTTGGAAAGGTTGTCCTAAATGTACCAGTGTGGTGTGCGCTTTTTATTATAAATATTAAGTGTTTGCTTGTGATGACTCAGCTGTATCAACATGTCATTGCTTTGTTTTCCTGACTTTAAAAAAAAACAAAAAAAGACTGAATCAACACTTAGGGTTTCTATGAACAGATTTAGAAAAAAGGTCAACACACCATGGTCAGTGTTATCTTTCACAAAATGAAAATAAAACTTTGTTTTGCTGCAGACTGACTTTTCAAACATTTAGAAAGTTTGTCTTGGAGAAGAGAATCTGATTATGTTCAAATTTAATCAAAGTCCATCAGATATTTGTGTTTAACCCTAAAACACCTGCCGCGTCTCCGGTGGCGACATCCTGGTATGCACACATTAAAATTACCATAACTCGCTCCCAACTGTTTCTGAAAGCCAACATGTCGCGCTTTAATGACAACCTACAAACATTACGGTAATCACGTCCACGCGCAAAGATGTCGATTCGGCTTGCGATTGTTACAGTTGCCATAAAATGCCCTGTTTTTGCACATTTAGAAACATGGGGGAAAAAAATGCTTAAATTGTAAATAGTTCTGTATATTCTAAATTTTATATATTTGTTGAAAAAAAATCTGTTATCCGTGTGAGCTTACATTGTTTTCTTCCTACTAAATCTCAAAAAAATCGAATTTGTTTGTGTTTTTCTTCATTTTCAACTGATTTTACACTGGTGGAACATGTAAGAAATTGTGTAAAAAAAAGAAAATTACTGGAAATCTAAAGTGTTATGGAAAAAAGGCTAAAAGCACTTCCTTTTAGGACATTTATTGACCATTTTATAAACAAAAAGGAAAAAAAAAAAAATTCCAGGAGGAGATGTTATAATTACAGGTGTTAAAGGGTTAACGTGAAAACACAAAATGTAAGGCTTTGTAAAAGCACTTATTGATTTAAATAATGAAGTCAAACATAATAAAGCTTTCCAGGCTACATCACTTGCACCCAGTCGTCTTTGGCCCAGTCAGGCAAAGGTGTGGAATATTCAAAGTCGGGTCCTTTATAGCGTAAAGCGTGCAGATACATGATGAGCTCCTTGTCAGTGGGATCTGCTCGCACCAGTTTACACTCGTTGCACAGGTGGTCTCGAGTCCCTGCAGGACTTTTCTGGGTAGAATCTGCTGCTTTTTTCTGATTCCCATTCAATGATTCTTTCGCTAACACGTCGTCACGGTTTACGCTATCCATCGCTGTGCTTTCAGGCTTGTTTTCCTCGACTTCAGTCTGACAACTTCCTCCACTCGTGTCAGATTCAGGGGCGCCATGAGACTTATTCTGGGATGTCATGTTTTTCTCAGCGAGGCCTGAACATTCATCCGTTAAATCCAGTAAAAGTGGATTTTCCAGGGCCTGATGTTCTTTAACCAGAGCCTTCAGAAGCTCCTCGTCATTCTTCCCCACAAGCCCCCCCTTCCCTCTGTGAGGACCCCAGGCTGAGGAACCATAGATTGGATCATTAACAATAGGAAAGCCGAGGTACTGAAGGTGGACCCTGATTTGGTGGGTGCGGCCAGTGAGCGGCAGACAGCGGACGACGCTGGTTTTTCCGTTAAAACTCAGCCTTTGAAAGACAGTCCGACAATCCTTCCCTTTAGGGTGAACTCTGCAGAGGCCGATTTTAAAGGAAACCACCAGGATGGGCTCCTCACAGACCACCTCGTCCTCTGGGAACTCTCCGTCCACCCGACACACGTATTCCTTTTCAAGCTGGAGGAAGGGAGAGTTTTAGAAGGAAGATGAACACAGTGATGCATCTATAAACAAACAAGCTTTTAGGATCACTAACAATGAGATACCACAATTATTATATCAGTGTACAACTGTTAACCATACGCACAGTTTGAAGCAAAGGGGAGCTATGTCCCCCTCTAGTGGCCAAAGTTTTCATTACAGTTTTCTCAAATTCATTCAAAAAATACAATTCTCAATATAACATAGATAATATGCAAATATTTTAAGTGCCATAAAACACAGTGACTGTATTAAATATATGTAAATTAATTTATTGTTGTACCTCAGCTGTGTAGTACGAGTTTTCAGTGAAATGATCCCAAATTTTTGAGACTTTAGGTTGGTTCTTCTTCTATTACGCAACTCTTCTTCACAATGTAAATGAAGCGACACTGCCCCCCATCAGTTCATGTATGGTACTGCAGCAAAAAGCAGAAAGCGGCCTGATCATGAATTTATAACATTAAACGACGCGTCGACGCAAATTTTTACAGTCAACATTATCAATTATGTTACTAATCATTTTTGCATTGTTGTATATGTTACACACATTGTGAAAAACAGACCGCGGTAGAGTGGGTCGTCCAATAACCGAAGGGTTGGGGGTTTGAATCCCGCTCTATCCAATTCATTGTGTCCTTGGGCAAGGCACTTTACCCACATTGCCTTGTATGACATGAATTGTGCATGAAGCCACGCTTCTGTCAGTATGCCACAGGGCAACTGTTAGGGATGTGAATCTTTAGGTGTCTCACGATTCAATTCGTTTACGATTCTTAGGGTCACGATTCGATTCAAAATCGATTCTGGATTCAAAAATTGATACAACGCATAGTGTGTTAAGGCAAATTATCAAATTATCAAACATCAAAAAAATACAATTTGTATAAGATAATTTCTGTATAAGATAACATCTGCTTTCGTCCTGTACTTTGTCTGTTTTTTGTTATTGTTGTTTTGGTTTTCTACTTGTATTGTTTGACTTGTAATTTACAAAAATAAAAAAAAATAAAAACATAAATAAATAATCGTTTTTTGAAGTTTATGAAGTGATTGAGAATTGTGGATGATTACAATCGTGATTCTTATGTGAATCAATTTTTCCCCTACCACTAGCAGCTGTGGCGACATTGTAGCTTACCACTACTTGTATGACTGATGTGAGTGACTGGTGTGAATGAATGATGATTTCTGTACACGCTTTGAGTCTCCTTTTTAAAAAGTGCTATATAAATCAGCCATTAATATTAATTTTCTAACATCAAACGGGTGATCTAATGCGTAGCATCGTGTAGATGTCAAATTCAGTGTGTGCATTCAGTGCAAATACAGCAAACAAATACCAATAGTTAACTCAATTAACTGTATTCAACATGTTTAGCACAATTTTGGTAAGTTTAAAAGCCAACAATGACATATGTTTAGGGAAAGTCGATGAAACAAGTAAACTGACGAGAAAACGTGAAACATTTTCTGTTTTCTTTGAAACAGAAAATCTGAGCCTCTACAAATATTTCCAGAGAACACAAATGTACGACACGAGAAAGTCGTGTTTTGTATAAAGTTGAACCAACGTACCTGTCTGTCTCTCACCATCTGGTCCAGCCTCTTGGAAGTCTCCAGGTTCCTGGCAAAGAGCAAAACTCCTGACGTGAGTCTGTCCAGTCTGTGAACCGTGTGCAGCTCAGAGATGCCCAACTCTTTCCCCAGGATGAATATGACAGTGTTGTGGCGATAGCGGCCACATGGATGGACGGGGATGGAGGCCGGTTTGTCCACCACGAGAACTTCCCCGTCATCTACGAGAACCTGCAGAGGTCTTCCAACTACTGGGGGCTCATGACGGTGCACGGTGTTCTTCATCAGGTCGTTATTCTGTGGACAGAAAAACAAGAGTTTGTTTCAACACAGAACTACTCAAGTTAATAATACAATACACTAAACTTTGATAATAAAGCTGTATTATTGATGAGGCTTGTTTTACAATTTTCATCAAAAAATGTAATGCGGCTGGGGATGAAAAACAGATGTAAAAGGTTGAAATTGCTGCTCTAAAGTTTGCTTTAAGCTCCACTGTTTATAGACATTCTCAGAAAATGTTTGCGTATTGCATTGTGGGATGTGGAGTCAAGGAGACGGATATATTTAAGTGTTTTTACTTCATCCTGATAAAACAAGCAATACCGGGAGTTACAAAATAGAACAAAAATGCTGTAAAGCAAATTTTCGAGCAGCGATTTCTACCTTTCACTTTTTTAAATCAAGCAGACAATCTTTGATTTATTGATCTATGAGGCTTACACTATGGATTCATCTGATGAAACGTGTGTTTCCAGCAGCTTTAAATATATGTTTTTTGCAAAAAATTGCAAAATTTAACCAAGACTGAGGCTGTGCCAATTAATCAAAACTCAATTATGATTTTGATAGTATACTCAACGATTACAAAAATAACATAAATAAGAAAAACATATTTATTTTATGTAAATATTTTTTTTTTTTATCATTTTTGTTTCTCGCAAAAGTGAACATACTTGATTTTAGTGTTTTGATGGATTTGGTCGACAAATAATCATGATCTCAATTATGACCAAAATAATCGTGATTATTGTTTCTCTATAATCGAGCAGCCCTAACCAGGACTGAAACTTAATTGAGGGTTTTGCTATAATTATTACAAAAAAAATCTGACTTTTTACTAATTTATTGACAACAATGGACTCCTAATGGTTTGTTGCCCTAATAACAGTATCAGCTCATTGATAAGTTACATGTGCTGTTATTTAGGTTTGTTGGTGACTTGTTATTGATCAGTATTAGTAACTATTCTGTACTTATGGATACTGACCCTGAGCACCACAGACAGGTCCTCCACCGGGGTGTCGTTGAGCCTGATCCGACCCTCCTCCACCGCCCTGTGGTAATAGTCCATGGACTCGGTTCGGAATTCACTTGTAAAAACTTCCAGCAGACTCTTCCCGACCCAACGGCCTTTACAGTAGGTGGTGAAATCGAAGTAGTATGGGTGCACCTTCCGGAGCCCACCTTCAAAATAATAGGAGGTCTCATTGAAATGTTCCTGGCTGAAGCCCACGATGGGGTTACGTTTCTGCGGCGGAGGGACGTATCTCTCCCCCGGTCGGAGATTCTTCCCTCCCTCTCCTCTTTTTCTCTTCTTTTTGCCTCTATTCTCCGCTTCGTCCTGCTCCTCGTTTTTCCGTTTACTGCTTTCACTCACCGCTCCCTCCACTGGATCCGATTCAATCTGTCTTTCCTCCATGATGGAGCCGCTCCGCGCACACAAAGTGTTTCCAAAACGACTTATCGGCGATAAAAGTAAACTGAGACAATTTACCGCGTAAAACACCGACTTCACAACTTGAGTTTGAAATGAAATATGACTCGGCAGATGCTTAAACGATGCGCACAAGCACATCGCACACCTGGGGTCCTTTTTTTGCAGAGGGACGCACAGTGATGACGTAAATCTGTAGTCCCGAAAGTGCCGTTTGCAAATAATCAACTTAATCTCAAATGGAAGCGCCTTTTTCATGTTTTATAACAAAAATATATTGATACATATATATGAAATGAAAACGGAGAATACAATAAACTTTTTTACTAAAAAAACCAAACTTTTTTGTCAGGTGTATCCTTCGCATTTTTGTAAAATCACAACTTTTATGTGATCACTTTAATAGTAAGTAAATACAGTCTCATTTGTAAAAAAAAAAAAAAAAAAAAATGTAGCTAATTATTGCCTCTTGTCAGAAGTGTGATAAAATGTCATCTACAGCATAAAATATTTACGCTTCAATAAATTACAAGAATAGTGCTAATAGTTTGTGGTGAATTTGTCCCAAATAAATTACCTAAAATTGACTAGGAACATTTTCTGATTTTTATTTTTTTTTAATTAATTGTTACATTTTTCTGAGTAACCCCTGTAATGTACTGCTGTGCCCCAAGGGGTATCTTTCAAAGACTGTGTTTTGATCAATTTTACTGAGTTGCAATGCAATTTGAATGTGTTTATAAAGAATAAAACTATGACTATTGCCTTTAAAAATCAGATTCTTGTGATTGAAAAGCTTGGTCAAGCATAGAATCACATTACTGCCCAATTTATCATTTTTATTCTGCAATAAGAGTCCAAAATGAAGAGATATATGTAAGCCTTTCATGAAAATCAAACCAAATTTGTTGTATTTTTCTCAACATCAGTCTAGCAGAAGCAGCAGATGTTGTCATTATTTCGTATTCTAAGTAACTCTTTGGATGGATAAATAACATCAATCAACTCAATCTCATCTGCTAGGTTTATTTAGACAGATAGTACATTTATCAATACATATGTAGACACATTTGTAACATTTTAAATCACAAAACCTTTTGGCACATCCTTTCACTCATTCTGCAGTTCTGATCAAATGATATGTTGCAGATAAGCATCCTCACTATAAAATATATATTACTTTCTTTATTCTCCAAATGTTTAGCAAAACTTCTTGGCTCGATTCTTATTTTATGTAAATCATCCAAAACACCCAATCATTGCTCAAAATTTTCCAAAACTCATCCATGACAACACGCTTCATGAGACATACAACCAGGTGTAGCATTTAACTAAATCTCACATAATTTCCTCCAAATTTGGAGCAGGTTATACCATTCACCGTATTTTCATCAAAACAGAAAAACTGCATCATAAAATAAGCATCAGATTAGTGGTCACTGAGTTAGTGGGTCATTGTTTCAGCTTTCTTGGAAGACAATGTGGCTGAGCACATAAGCAGAGTAGATCCTATTCAGATGTTGCTAGGTGACAACCCAGAGAGAAGTTGTGTAAATCCGGAGCTTTGTGATCGAACAGCTCTATGGGACACAAGGGACGCAGCATCGTCGCCACCTCCTGCAGAGGTAACCACACTGCAGGTCAGAGCTCACCTCTGCTAGGAGAGAAGGAGGAACAGAAACACTCATTTCCCTTTACAAGAATTTAAAGTTAAGAAATGTAAAAAAATAAATCTGCTTTCCTACCCAGGCCACTGTCGCCTTTTGTCCGTCAGAGGGACGTAAATCACTCCCATCAGAGCTTTCTTTAAGAACGTTCCGTCAGTTTGTCGGTCGTACTGTTCCAGAACCTGATTACCACCATCAGGACCCACAGGAAGAACCAAGCGTCCTCCAGGCTTCAGCTGCTCTAAGAGCTGCAGGTAACAGAAAAACATGAGAATGAGAATCTAATCTGAGTCAAATTCCAACTCATGAGAAAAAAAAAGATGATTTCATTCTGAAGCGCAGAAGATTGAGTGATTACAAGTGAATCATAATATTCAGTTGTATGTATGAAAGGCATGATTAATAAATCACTGTAAGTCATGAGATCATCAGGTCCAAAAATTAGTTATTGGCATTATTATACAGTTGTTAGTACCTGCACCAAGGAAGTAATATTTTCACTGGCGTTTATTTATTATTATTATTATTATTGTCTGTTAGCAGGATTACGTCAGAAGTACAAAGTGTAAACACACCCTAAAACAACTGTTTTCTGCTGAAAACATATATGATTAGGTATGAAGTAATGTATTATTATTGATCCTAGTCCCATTTTTATTTAAATTGAGTTTAGTTGTAAAATGTCAGAGCGACTGCCCTCTATGGGTTGAACGCCGGCTATTGCAATTGAATTTTGCTATTGGCTGAGATTAGATCAGTGACATCACTAATCGACACTGATGACCCCGCCCCTCCAATATGAGATGGGAGGAGGGACTGGTTTCCAGGACGTGTACTTACACTTTAACACATTTTAACCAAAGAAAGAGCTTTCACCATTGGAAGATTCCATTACATTTTGAAGGGGATCCGGATCAATATATCCATCCTGGATCAGATAAAAAAATCCAAAAATCCCTCTCACTTATTGTTGGCTAAAATGTAAAAATTCTTATCTTGGTTTATAATTGATTGATCTTTATTAAATTTGACTCAGTTATGTTGGATTGGTAGCTCATCTACTGTACCTCACCAAGTTTCATCTGAAACTGATCTAGATTGCACATATCATTGCAATTTTTTGAACAAAATGAGGGTGTCCATACATTTGGACCTAATGTATGGTTAATAATGGGGATAAACAACTCTTCCATTCCTTTAAAGTGTGATCATGGTACCATGAAATTGGTAATAAAATAAAAATTGGTCTTTGGGCCTATATAATGATAGAAAAAAGTAATTTGTGTTGACAGACGACAATATTAACTGCACTACTTGTGTATATATGTTCATATTCATCCTTTATGTTCATCATTATTATTATATTGTTATACTGTTTCTGTTTTTTTTGCGCCATCCACAAAGTCACATGACTTGTATTGTTTAAAAAACTGTACTTGGCAATAAAACTTTTCTGATTTGAATACTCATCCATGTCAGCAGGGGTGGAGCAGCAATTTTAAAAGTGAGGGTTTTCTAAGTATAGGGCAACCATCGACTCCCAATTAAGTTTATTAAATTAATTTACTAAAACCATGTAGAAGCAGTTATTATGTCAGTGATGCTCAACATGTTGCTCTTTATGTCTTCATTTTAATTATTATTCCTCCAGAAAACCTTAAAAGGGAGAAACTTTAACCCCTTTTTACCTTTTTGAAACTTCCTTTGTCCCATTTTTGCCCTTTAAAAAAAAAAAACTTTTCTTTTTTTCAGATTTTAGCTACCTTTTGTTAATAAATATAAATTTTCCCTAATTTTTAAGTTGTTTTTGCTACTTTTATCTCATTTTTGTCAATTCTTGAACAATTTTTTCCTCCACTTTTTAATCCAAATAAGCTACTCTTGGCCCAATAAATAACACTTGCATCCTTTTTTCCAACATTTTCCCTCTTTTTGTTCCACATTTGGCTCATTTAAGCTACCCTTCGCCATTACATACCACCTGTTTCCTCTTTGTGTCAATTTTTTACCACTCTTGGACACTTTTGAACCATTTTAATCACATTTCACTCTTTTCTTACCATTTTTGGACCCTTTTTTGGGACCTGTTACTAATTTTTTGTCACTTTACTCATCGCTGTTAACTCTTTGTATACCTTCTCGTAACAGCGGCTTCGTCAAAATGGCTGGCTGTGATTGGCTTGATCACCATTCAATCAATCTGACTGGACCAATATGTTTTCAATAATGAATCTCACTGTAAAAAGTAATGAGAGTGCAGGTGTTGCATGTCAGGAGGTCATGGTCAAGTAGCACTAAAAAAAAATCTACAATGTGCTTCAAGCCATAAGTTCAACTTTCTCCCATTCTCAGAAAAATCCAATCCAAACGTGTCCTTACAGCTTTAGGAACGCTAGCTGCAGCTGCTCCAACATGGATGGCATCATAAGGAGCTCCTTGTGGGTAACCAAGCCTTCCATCTCCCACTGTGGACACAACAACGACATCCAAGCATGAACTCTAACAAGGTCTAAAACAGCACTTTATAAATGTGCTTTTCATCATCACTCACCGATGAGTTTGATGCGTCCAGAGGACAACAGCTCAGGGTCGTCTGCTTGAACGTTTCTTATTGACATTTCCACAAGTTCATTGATGTGTTCGATGCCAACCACTCTCCCACTGGTTCCTGTCTGGTCAAGCATGCGTTACACTTATTTTTATATGACAATATAAACATTTTAGGAATTATATTTTGAAAACGAGAGCTTTTTAAAAAATATTTTATTAATACATTGTACAATAGGTGATATTAACATAGCAAGAGACTAGAATTATGTATGCATACAAACGTCTGCTTTCACACAGACTTATGAGTCTGAAATGATTTGTATTGTTGGATTTATGCTGTGCAAATTATTTTCATCCATTTTCCAGGGTCGCGGGGGTCTGCTGGTGCCTATCTCCAGCTCACACTGGGCGCTAGGCGGGGGTACACCCTGGACAGGACGCCAGCCCATCGCAGGACAACACACACACACAAACAGACAACCGCTTACATTCATATTCACTCCTACGGGAAATTTAGAAACTCCAATCAACCTCACAGTCAGGGTCTTTGATTGTTGGGGGAAGACGGAGTAGAGAAAACCACGCAGCACGGGGAGAACATGCAAACTCCACACAGAGAGGACCCAAGTGTCCACCCAGGGCTTGAACAGGACCTTTTTACTGTGAGGTGGACATGCTCGTTACTAAGCCACCGTTCACCCTTTTTTTTTATTCCATTATTTTTTTATTATGACTTAATTCATTCATTCATTTTGTTCAATTTATTTATTTTCTTTGTGTTAATGGGATGTATTGAGACCCTCATAATGACACATGCACATGACCCTACTTTCATGTTAAGTTTAAGTGTTTGTATGGTGTTTATTTGAAATTCAAATAAAATGATAAATCATTAAAAAAAAAGGTACAAAAATAAACCCAAGAGTCTGAATTTGATTTGTATTGTTGGATTTATGCTGTGCAAATTCTTAATATATAAGGCATCCCAAAGGTATTATGATTTCTTTAAATTATTATTTTATTATATATTATTGTTTATTTAGAAAGAAAAAAAATTTCAATTATTTTTTTGTGGCAATAATCTGAACTGTGGATGTGAGAAGGACAGAGAGATAGACAGCAGCAGGAAACCATGTCTTTCCTCAAGAAAGGAAAACCAGGTTGTAAAAAAAAAAAAAAAAGCTTTAAAACACTCAGCTTTTTTAGGCAATTTATTAATTCCATTGAAATTAACTTTGTGCACTCTCGCGCATTTAAATGCTGGAACATTCCTTTTGCACTTCAAATCTTAATTGAAAATACTTTTTTTTTTTTTTTTTTTAAATTAACGTTGTAGTCTTAAGCAGGTTGCCAGAGTGTCCCCGTGATTCTAATCAGTCTATATTTATATATTAATATATTTTATTAACCAGATAAATATAGCAATATGATTAATATACTTTTACTAGCCAAACAGTAAAAATATAGAATCTATTTGCAACCTTTTCAAGCCAATGGATTTCAGTTTGAGGCACAACAACAGCAGCAGAATACATATATATATATATATATATATATATATATAAAATTGTACACCCCTCCCCACCCAAAAATAATTATAATTTTTACCAGCCGCCAATAAATTGTAGCAAAAGTATGTCACAATCACAATATTCAATAAATCACTAAAATATAGTAGAACAGATTTATAAAATACAAGCAATGGATACGGAGTCATTAGGTTATTGTGAAGAAAAAAAAAAACTTATATAATAATGCAAAAATACTAGTATAGTTTACGGGCGAAAAAGAAGTGTACATAACTTACAGTAGGAGCCCAACATGATGGTTTGTACCCAGGGCCCAAAATGTGGTGCTATTTGCCCCCACGTATACCTCTGGAATCTTATTGAAAACCAGATCTTACCATTCTAGCGAAGCAGGCGGTGAGGTATCCACTTCCTGATCCCACGTCTAGAGCCGACGCCCCTTCAGTTAGTTTGTCGCTCAGCAACTCCAAAGCATGAGCGTGCTGTTATGTAAGCAAGCATTTAATGAATACTTGACATTATATCAACTTAAATATGAGTGTCTGACACTCACCATGTGTGGTGCGCTGATAGTCGCCCTGTAGCCTGAAATAAACCCAAACACAGCAACAAAAAGGGCCATGAAATATGGATTTTTTATAAACAAAGATTGATTGATATGACTTGTGGGAAAGATATTAATATATTATGGCTTCACCTCTTCGTTCCAAGAGTAAAAATCCAAAATAGAATTAAAAAAACATTCATCCACAATCCACAACTATTAGAGATACAGAGTTTGACATAAACTAAACATATCTTTCTTTTTCTTTTTGCTTTTACTTTGTCAGCACATGCTGTCGAAGGTCAACACGACATGTATAGTGCAATCTTTTTACGACAGCTATGCATGTTTTATTATTATATGTAATAAATACATTTATTTCATTGTATAATTGTGACTATCACCAGCCCTCCCTAAGAATGGGTAAGAAAAAACTTTATTAAAAGGGAAAATATAAAAAGAGAGGGCAGTGTTACATGTTGGTGAAGGGGGAAAAAAACAGGGAAGAGGGCGTTATGGAGGGACAATGGATGGGGTACGTAAACGTCAATTATTTTGGCTGTACTGAGAATGTAATGTGATGCAACAGTTGTGCATATTGGGTTGTAAGGTGTAATCTAATAGGTTTGTTATCTTTTTGACAGACTAAAGAGTTAGACGTAGTATATACTTTACCAATAGACTGGGGGGAGTCTGCATAGGGATAGTCTGTGGAGTAAAGCCCTCTGTCTGTATTCAGCATCGCCTCAAACACTCTGTCGCTGCGGATCACCCCGTGGTCTAGAAATGAATCCACAATAAACAGACAGACATTAAACAATAAGTTTATTTCTTACAATTACCAAATCAAACAATTCAAACCCTTCTTGTATTTGCATCATTAGGCCACAGTTTAAAAAAACATTAACAAAGAGGCACAACAGTAACATTTAATGAGAATGGAATTTTACAAATACTAAAAACAAGTAGAAGCCAAAAATTTTTCAGCAGAGACAAAGAAAAGACAAATGTGATGTTGTGGTGTTTAAAATTTTACTACAATATATCAACATCTAAATGGTAAATGTAAATCTAAATGTTAAATCGGTCGCCAAGTGTAAAGCTTAAATGTTTAGAAATTATTTAAAGTGGGCAGGTCAGCACCTGTCAATCATCCAGACATTTTCTACATAAACGTAATGTGCCTGTTTTTTTTTTTTTTTTGTTTTTTTTTACCGTGTCAGGATGACCGAGTGGTCTAAAGCACCTGACTCAAGAATTATTCCTTCCGCTGCTATGGGTTCAAATCCCGCTTTTGTCATAAATATTTTTTTCATTTTAACATACTTAACACGGCAAATTCCACCTTTAAAAATACATATACGAAAAAAATTAAAATAATTGGGGAATTTGCTGGGTTAGTAGGGTTAGGGATTGGGTTAGGGCTAAAATAAAAGGGTTAGCGGGGTAGCTAAGTCACGTGGTGGACCTATTACGTCACCTAAACTGGCCAATGAGGGGCGTTACGTCTGAATAGAAAACGACCCTATTCATACGTTCCCGTATCAATAGCCACGGCCATGTTAAAAATATATATTGGTTATGAAAAAGTTTTTACATTGGGCACCCCATAGAAGTGTGACAGCCTGAGTTGAGTTACCTCTGAGCCTGCTGATGAGCTCTGGGTGTGTTTTCCCGGTGGACATCCAGGCCATGGTCCGGGTCAGCAGCACCCCCATAGGAACAACCACCACAGCCAGCCGTAGCACCACCGCTCTCATCCCTACAGTCACACCATCAGCCCTCACTGCGCTACAACATTACCAACACAGCACATTATTTAGCCTGAATAACAACACATTATTTAGCCTGATTAATACGTTCAAATACAATTCACATCGTTATAGACAACATCTCTGTGTAAGACCATTGTTAACATGCACAATATCAAAATAAAGGTCAGTTAAGTTAAAACTATGTTTACCTTCACAGTCAGACACCGTCACTTTATCCTGCGACCATTGTTGCCAGGTATAATCGATAACATCCCGTATAAATCTCTACCAATACCTTCCATCTCTTGAGTTTTGTCTGATTATGTTTGGTTTGAAATAATATTTTTCTTGTACAGCTTAATTTTAAATTAGTCGAAAATATTATTTTAAAAAAAAAATGTAAAATTGGTCCGATCTAAACCTGATGGTAAAGTTTCCCAAAGGAATTGGAATTTTTAATTTTGCGTGACCTCTGAATTAATTTGGGTTTTAGTTTTATTTTCTATTTCTGTTCTTGATAGTCAATGTTAACTATCTATTGTGATTATTTTGAAAAAAATAGTGTTTGCATATATTTTTTTAATTTGTGGTTGACAATTGTTGTTATAATTTGTAAATAAATTAATAAATAGATACAAAATAAATAAATACAAACGTTTAGCAATGCCCCATCAATATTATTAAATTTAATGCAGATACAAATATAACTTTTTAAATTAACAAAGGCACAGCTGGTCCAGCAACAAATAACTAGCATGTATTATCCAACAAAATGCTACAGTTAAAAATAATTTATATTATTCAGTTTCTGATTTTTTTCATACGTCTGCAATCTAATGTTACATGCAATAATTGGTGAATTAGTAAGACATTTTGTTAAAATCTGAATAAAAAAAACAAACAATTGAATGTTATTAAAATACAATTCTAATTGATTCTTTTCCTGGATAGGGAGGACCGCAATTTTCCAACCTGGCAACGTCAATTGGATCCCACTTCCTGGTCACGTTTTTAACCAATAAGAACCCTACTTTTTGACATAATCCCTTTTCAGCCAATCGTATCTAACTCCTGCTTGATTGACATGTAAAGCATCCAATCACAAACTCGCATAAAGGAAGCAGCGTCTCTGTGGTAAAAGATTGTGTATCATGGGGTAATGCTAGCTAAACTTTTGCCTCTAAATACTATTATAAACACTTTTAACTTCATTTTCAGAACACTTCACAGAGGTAAGATTTTTTTTTCCTCCTCTCTATTATCGATGCGTGTTGATTTAAAACGGATGACATACAGAGTAGAGATCTTTAAATTAATTGTGTTTCATTGTTTGTGTCTCTTTTTCACAGTTTTAAAGCGTGGACATGGTGGATGACTTTGAGAGCCGGGAGCTGCAGTCTAGTGGAGAGCTTTGGTCCCAGGTCTGCTCTAGTCTACCAGACGGAACGGAACCTGACGGCAACAACACGGATTTTAAAGACTCGTTTCATGTCCCAGTTCAGTCCAATGGACATGTAGACAGGGACAGAACGAGTACAACCAGTGCTAAGTGGGAACCCATGGAGGACTCGGAGATATACATCGCTTCTTTAGGTATTTTATTAGAGATGTAACGATTCACTCAACTCCCGATACGATTCGATTCACGATACTGGGTTAACGATACGATTCTCTCACGATTTTTTCATTTACAAAATGGGACTGTAGACAAATTTTTTTTTTTTTGGGAAAAAAACTAGAAAATACTGTTATTTTCCTTTTATTTTTCATTGTCAAAAGAATTCCTTGATAAAGTATTCAAAACAATGCAATTTAACTAAAAATAAATCTTGAATGGAATAAATAAAGGAATAATACAAATGAAAATGAAGCCTATTAATTTAAATTCTGGTTCTATATTAAAACAATGCAAAACTGCATAATAGTTCTTTTTCTTTTAAAAGTGCAACTGAAAATGTATTTTGTGCCTTAACATTGGACTTTAAAAAAAAAAAAAAAACAGTGATTACACTGATTTACGTCATATTTGTTTGGACCAGCAGAGGGCGCTGGTAACCCATTGGTTGGTTGGCATGCAGATATCTTGCAGTGAAGAAGAGAAGCTATGCTAGCAGACAGAGCTAATAGAAAAACGTGACTTTTACAGATATTCAAGTAATATTACAGATATTCTTTCGGTGCTAAAGGGGCAATGAATCATTTATTAACATATTTAAGAGTAGAAGGCAGCCAGAAAGAAAGTATTAGCAGACTCCGCCCGCCGCCAACACTTCCGGATAGCGCCCTCTGCTGGTTAAAAAAAAGTACTGCGATTCAATTGTCAGAAAATCGATATCAACCGTGATACCTATGAATCGATTTTTAACTGCCTTACGATTAATCGTTACATCCCTATATTTTATTGTTGGCCGTGGCTACGTTAAACGTAGCCGTAGACCGCCACTCTATGGATACGCAGCGCCCCTCATTGGCCAGTTAAGGTCACGTGAGTGCACCACGTGATCTGTAATTTGTATTTTAGCTCATATTTATTTCTAACCCTTTTATTTTAAACGTAACTGTAACTCTATCCCTAAAATTTTTTTTGTCTGATATGTATTCTTAAAAGTGGAATATGCCGTGTAAAATATGTTAAAATGAAGGAAAAAAAGTCAAATGTGGGATTCGAACCCTTGTTAGCGGTGAGTGCGGTGTCTTAGACCACTCATTGCGCTTATGTAGAAAGGATTCGAAAATGTACCTCTAGTCCAGGGGGCTATCGCTACGTTTAACGTACCTCCAGACACTTTCTTTATTGTTTTAAAAAGCATAACAGAACGAGTTACTTTTGTCACAGCCACTAAAATTGCCCCAAAACAGGACTATTTCACAACATTTCATACTGTAGCTGTAACATAACCTTAATATCAAAGTAATAAAGAATTATTCTCACCTTAAAACCACCTAAAAACACTCAGACTATATTTATCTCATCATATTAACCTTTCTATAAATATATGGATTAATTTTAGTGGCTGTGACGATAGTAACAATAATTTATTTTTGTTTTAGGCAAGGCAAATTAGTTACAGGCAGAGGTGTGAAGAGTACTGATATATTTCACTTAAGTAGAAGTACGGTTACTTGATTGAAATTGTACTTAAGTTATACAGAAAATAGAGGGCTTTCACCTACATCACGTTCTGGGCGGTAACCCGGATATGCGGCCATATTGGAGGCACTCGGAGGTAAACACTGCGATGGATAAATGTCCGAAACCACAGAAAAGCTCCTCAAAATGCGTTATCAATCGTTCACTTACATGACAAGTAATGGGCCGAACAAATTCGGATGTTGTCCAGATTTTTGCCTCGTAGGTCCTGGTTTAGCTTCGCTAACCACCAAAAAAAAAAAAAATCAATACTTAGCGGGAGCATATCGATGATCGAGCGTGCGGAAAAATATCGCGATATCGTCACTCTCCTATCCCCGCTCCCCACGTTTATTTTTGGTAATAAATATTGCCACGGTTCCCTTGCGTACAGTAAAAGGAAGAGACAAAATCTTGCACAATTGGAACTTCCACAAAGGCATCTGTATAAAATAAAAGGTTTGTCAAAATGTACTATTCTTTTCAAAAATAACACCAATTAATTCAATTTAAAATAAAAAAAATTCTCAGCCTCCAAGTATAGCTACATTTATGAACTCTAAAACTCAGGAAAATAACCAGCATTCAATGCTGTTTTGGAGCCGTGCATTAATACGTTTAATCTGATTGGTCGGCTATGATCTGATGCATTTGATTGCTGTCTGGTTATTTCATTTTTTGTAGTTTCACAATGTCTGTTCATTTTAAAGCACAAAATAATTCACTCAGTAACGGTTGGGTGTAGAAATGTAACAAATTACTACTTTTCAAACATACTTAATTGCACTATTTTTCAAGTCAATGAAGTTACTTGACTAGAATAGTTCCATGTGTCATTAAAAGACTGATGCTACATTTAGAAACACTCCATCACTGCAGTTGGCAGCTTCACCTTTTATATGAAATATCATTTAATGTCACATATGTGATCTGTGTTGTTTATGGTGGTTAAAATGTGTATTTAATTTGTGCTTGTATGACAGAGAGCCGTCTGAAGAAGATCAAGGGTCAGTCTAGTGACGTGACCTCCAGGGACATGCTGCGCTCCTTGTCTCAGGCTAAGAAGGAATGCTGGGATCGGTTCCTGCACGACGCCCAAACCTCAGAGCTTTTTCAAGGAGGGGAAATGGATGAAGGGTGAGGAACTCATCCTCCTTAAAGGGATCCTCTACTGCTTTTAAAAAGGTGGCCTAAAACTTACTTATTAGAAGATCTATGCAAAAGAAAAAGAAAAAAAAACTCTATTTTGCACCATATTAGTTTTAATAACTCTTTAAAAAATGGGACTACTTTGTTTTTTTAGAGCCTGTTCTGCCATCTTGAAATCACGTGATTGATGACATCACATGCCTGTAAAAATGCCAATTTGTGCTGCTTTTGGTTGCTCTGAATAATCAGTAAATGTTAAAGATGCCGATGTAACCCTCTTCGGTTTACCGAAAGAGAATAAGAACCAAAAAATGTATGACCGCAGGGGATGACTGTGCCAATTCTGTGGTTTCGTAGTAGACAATGAAGCAGAGAAGAAGAGCTCTCCTCAGGGGTCTTTACTCCCCTTTAAACATTGTGCAGCTGACGCTCTGATGGATGAAGTTAGTGAGTTGAAGACACACAAACCCTGAGAATAGAAGTGCTTTTGGGTAGGAGTCCTTCAACAGTCTGTGATTACGCACTAACTTCAGCCATGCATTGTTTAAACAAAAGGAAGATTAGGTCACGGTTACATAAGCATCTTTAACTTTTCCTGCTTATTTAGAACAGTGTTTCTCAGACACTGTATACAATAGGACAACAGGGGGTACTTAAGAGAGAGAGTGTGGAAAATGTACAAAGTGTGAGATGACTGGAAATGATAGAAAACTATAGAAATACATCTATTCAGGAGCCTCTAAATCAGTGTTTTTCAACCTTGGGGTCGGGACCTCATGTGGGGTCACCTAGAGTTAAAATGGGTTTCTGAAAAATTAAAATAGACTTTTGAAATTGAATTCTTTTTTTCTTTAAATTCAAACCCACAATCTTAAAGCTAGGGTAGGCGATTTTCTTCGGATACGCTATTTAAGTTTTTGCTGGAAATTGTCTTTATGTCCTGATATAAATTAAGATCTTATGTGTTGTGAAAAAGGAACAAAGAAAATCCATCATCTCTAGCAGCTGTAAACCTGTAATAACTTTGACCAATAGAAAAAAAACTAACCTTTTTTTTTTTTTTTTTTGAACCAATCACGTCTCCCTGCTCGTTTTGACCCCTCGCGTGCACAAGCCCACACTGAAAGCGCGTCACTGCTGACAGAGTTAAAACTGAGGTTTTGGTCACGTTTTTTAACATATATGATAGTAAAGTTTATTGTTTAGTTACTGTTTTTACACAACACAAGTGATGAGCTGAGCTCCTCTTCTACAGCAGCTGTGCTTATGCATGTGAGTGAGATGGAGCACAGAGGGGAGGGGCAAGGGGGGTAGAGGCGGAGCTGTTGGGGAAGCTATATTCAAAATCATGCTAGCTTTTGAAAATCACCTACCCTACCTTTAAACAACTGTATTTTTCTACTTTCACTTCGTAAAATATAAATCTAGTTCAACTAAAAATGCAGTTTAAAATATATATATATATATATATCTGAGCTCAAACATGGTCAAAAACTAATTCTAGGAGAAAAAAAATGTCTGAGTCACCAGAAATTCTTGATATCAAAATGGGGTCACGATCCAAAAAAGGTTTGGAACCACTGCACTGAGTATTGTTTCATTTCACTTATTTACAAAATGAGATTCTTTAAAATGTGTGTTATCACTCGTTCATTCCATCATTGTGTTCTTTAGGTGTTTTTAAATAGTTTTTTTAAGCAAAATGTTGCAGTCGGACAAAGAGGGGTACTTGGATGCAGAAATAAGATAAAGGGGGTACTTGGGCCAAATACAGTTTGAGAACCACTTCTAATGAGGACATTTCAAAGGTTTTAGGCCACATTTGTAAAAAAAACAAAAAAAAAAACAGTGGAGGATCTTTAAAACATCTGATTTAATTCTACATTTATGTTTCTTTACTTTAAATAATCTATCACTTAACCCTTGGAGCATTCCAGAGCTTTAAATTGAATCATTGAAGCATCTTTGTCTTCCTTAGTGCCCTTGAGCACTTTAAGAGATGGCTGATTCCAGAGAAGGTGGCCATCAGCGCGGAGGAGCTGGAATATTTACTGCGTCCGTCGCAGATGAAGGAAACGACGACGTCCGGCAAAACGCACGTCGGAGACGACGCAGAGGAAGAAACGGACGAAACGCAGAAGACGGACGAGGACGACGCCCACAGCCCGGAGAAGTGAGCGTGTAATAAGGAAACGCAAAAACTCATTTTCTTCATATTCAGTAAAGATGACGCAGTCCTTCTTTGTGTTCATTTACACGTGTTTTGGAGTCTGTTGCTGGCCCCTCCAAGATGCAATTAGTCCTCCTCTGTATCCCTCCGTATCCCCAGCAACCCAGTGTTTAGTCGTCATTTAGTCACATTTTGACTTCCCTATTCATCTCTTCATTAACATCACATCTTCAAATCATTCAAGGCTGTGAAAATTGACTTGTTTTTCCCTGAAGTATCAGAATTATCTCCTAATGGAGCTGTTTACTTAAAGCTCCTTATGGCGTGTGGAGCCTCACTGTGTGTAAACGCATCCATGCATCTGCTACTCACTGTATATTATAGACTAATCACGATTTTTCATGTATTGAAGAAACTGTTGTAACGTAGTGTTGAATATTTTATTTTGGACCTGTTATTTTTACATGTAAAGTTTTATCCTTGTTTCAATAAAAACTCAAAGAAGTCATTTAGTTTTTTTTCTCTGTTACAATAAATTGAATGTTTTAGTCTGAAATGCACAGAAAGCTTTACAAAAGAAAAGAAAAATGACTTTTTTTTGTTTTTAATTCCAATGGAAATTTCACACATTTGTGATTGACATCAAAATTCTTATTTACCTGTTTGATTGTAATCTTTCAAACCATAGGCTGTACTTTACATGTGGTGTTAATGGAAAAGCAGATTTCCATATATATATGGTTCAATGATTTACTGCAAAATATTTAATAAAATGAGCATCATCGGACAAAGTTTGTGTATATATATATATATATATATATATATATTATGAAGAAAATTAAGATACTACAAAACACATTTGAAAATTATCATGCCATAAAGGGCAGAAAATTGATTTGAATAGAGTAATTTTAAAGAAGTTTTGAAACAGCAGTCGCAACACATTATTTTAAACTTCATTTGCAATTTATTTTGAAATCTCAAAGTGAGTGCATTTATTGGAGAAGTACTACTTATATTGTTTTTTTTTTTTGCATTTCTTTCAGTTAAAAAAAGAAAGTTTAAATGCATGCAGTTGGTGAGAACATTTAGTCGTTAGGTCATTCACTCATTTCTATACATATACAGTATAATCTTTGACGCATTTATAACTACGTCATTTTTCTTTAATGGAAAAGGTCTCCGAGAGGCTCTTGACATCCGCTCACAGTGTCCATGTCAAATTACAGCCCAATTCAATGAGCATTAACAGAGGAGTAGTCGAGTAGTCATTTGCCCCGTGGCACATACGGAGTAATAGACCCCATTCATATATTGGTATGTGTCAATAATTCGGTACCACCAACTGTCGCAATATTTGACTCACGAATGAATGAGAAAACGACTTTAATGGAAATTGCCTAAAAAGGGCCACTCATGAAATTGTGTGAGGCATAATCATACCCTACTTTAAATTACCTTTGAAACGATATATCACACAACTATGTTCCCATAAATTTGGAAATTACCGGAAATGGGGGGGTGGACCATTTAAAAAAAAAGGGCTCCGAGCGTCTCATATTTATTTATAGTGTTCATACCAAACTGCATTACGATCTAATGACAACTAACGGAGGAGTAGTGGTTATTTCTCAAAGTAATTGTGATTAATTGAAATGTAACTTTAGTAATTGAAAACATAATTGAAAATGGCTGTCAGGGGAAATTATAATTTTAATTGGGAATAAAAAGCCAGTCACTGTAATCATAATTTAGTTGTAATTGAACATTAATAATTGAAGATGTATTTGTAATTGAAAAATGTAATTAATAGCTTAGATTTATATAGCTCTTTTTTCAAAGAGACTCAAAGGGCGTACAGAAACCATTATTAATTTACAGCCACATCAGTCATACCAGTGGTGGTAAGCTACGATGTAGCCACAGCTGTCCTGGGGCATACTGACAGAAGCGTAGGGATATTTCACGCTATATGACCCCTCTGACCACCACCAGCATTCATGCACAATTAGTACCCATTTATACCAGGCAATGCAGGTCGAGTGCCTTGCCCAAGGACACGATGGCAACAACTTGGATGGAGCAGGATTCGACCACAACCCTTCGGTTACTGGACGACCCACTCTACCACTGATCCACAGTCACCCCCCCCCCCTTACCCAACCCTAGATTTAGCCTATCCCCACCTGTCACATAACAGTCACTGTTTAATGACTATCACACCAAAAATAAGAATTCAACACAGTCAAACTTTTGATTCCTAATTTGTGAGCATGCATTTTTTTTTTATTGTCCACATAATGAAGTGGACTTTGTGGAACGAACAATGAGCATCTCTTATCAGACAGGCAGGGTGCAGCTCTGCAGGTGTAGCACCTGATTGAGACCATAGATACCACAGACGACAGGAAATTAAAACATGAGTGCTGTTTTTCTGTGATTAAAAGTCTTATTTGCTTCAGGTGGGGACGCTCATTAAAACCTCCTCTTTGCCCTCGAGCACAAATGTTAATCAGTGGAAATAAAGAAAGAGATTTTATTGTTACTCAGGTTATGACGGTTCATCCTCAGTCAATCTCAGTGACGGATTAAAACATGAATAAATAAAGAAAGAAGAATTCCCATGTCAAAAAGCAGAGCTGAAAGTAATGAATTACAAGTTGCTTTTATGGGTACGTGTAAATTTTTTTTTGTTTATTTCTAAATCAGTAATTTTACTTGTACTTAAGTACGTTTTAGGAAAAGTAAAGTAATTTGTTACATTTCTACATCCAACGGTTACTAGTAGTAAATTATATTTAAACATAAATTACCATGTTCAGTTAAAATTCAATCACGATTACAGTGACCAGCAATTTTTTTCCAATTACAATTAAATTGCAATTGGTTTTTTTTGTCCTCTAAGTCAATTACAATTACGTTCGCAATTACTAAAGTTAAATTACAATTAATCACAATTACTGAGCTTGAAAAAAAAAAAAACTTAATAAAAGTGAACCTTCCTCTTTTGTTAGCTTTCTGTTAGCATCTCTTATGATAACGGGTCATAAATCAGCTGTAAAATACACTAAAAACAAAAATATATACTGCATTTTTTTTTTTAAATAGTAAAACGTGGGAAAGTTTGACATGAAATATTTTAATAATTGTTAGCTGTAACATGGTTACCCAGTTTTGCGTTAAATTAAAATATAGAATTTTCATGACAACTACAATTACAAAGTCAATTATCTGAACTCAATTACAATTTAATTACGATAATGACAGACAGCAGCAGATTTAAAAAAAAAAAAAAAAAAAAAAAATCACAATTACAAATATAATTATGCCACAACTGTAATTAATTATCAATCACGCCATTACATTTATAATTGACCACAACCCTGGACACTTTGATACTGTCTATTAATTATGACGTGAGGAGCCCTCCATGCTGTACAGATAACCTCGTCTGAAGACAAGTTCTCTTCACAGCGAGCACCCAGCAGACTGGATGCATATCACACTGACATTGATTGTTATATTGTTCAGTTCTCACACCACAGAAAAAAACGTCATAGATATTGAACATGTGCCACGACAGGGAAAGGTTGTTATTTGTCCATTGATTGTTTGTCTTCTGCTTCTGGGAAGGCTCACAGCGTGTATTCTGACCTCTTTTACAGCATTCTGCATTGAAAAGAGTCTTAGGGTATATTCAGGATAATAAACTAAATGCACATATTTCCTGTACTCTGTTAGCGTTAAACTCTAAACTCTTTAAAATAGACAAATTAGATTGTTTTTTTTTTTTGTTTTTTTTAAAGAATCTCTTTATTTTCCTCTGCAGAAATGAATGCACACAATGCAAAAGAGAGATAGACAGAGAGAGATAGAGATGAGATGGAGACAGAGTGAGAGAGAGTGTTTTGCAGCCTTCGGTCTCACATCTTTAGTGCACACACTGTGTCCCCACAGAGAGAGAGAGAAAGGACACAAACAGGTGCCGCACTGTCCGACTGAGAGGTCTGAGGATTCTGAGCGGTAAGTTTGCACTAATATATCCCTTTTTTGTGTTAGAAACATGCAGAAATTTTCTTTTATTTAAATGTTATTATATTTTATGTATTTATAATATATGTATTTAAAATAATGAAGCAGGTAAATGAAATAAAATAGGGATAACGTTCTACTATTTGCTGCTATTGATTAAATATATTTATGAGACTAAAACATATAAAAAGCTGAAGTAGATTATTGTTAAACATGTAGCGTGAAAAGGAAGGAAGCATTTTAGGAACGACTTGTGTTCATTTTTTATCTACAGTGGCTTTTATATCATAGGGTTTGACTCTTGGACGTCCTTCCATCAGACCTCAGATGCTGTGGTTGAATTATTTGCACGGTAGACGTCAATGTTCTCCATTTGTTTGAGATTTAAGGAAAAAAACAAACAATGTTTTCCACATTACAGTTTACCGTCAAAGATTTCATTTAGTGTCAACAGAAAAATCGAAACAGATTTATTATTTTCCCGTCTTTTGTTTCTAACTTGTTTGAAATGATCTACTCGACACCCAATCTGTCCCTCCTCCTAACAGGTGCCACGATAAAAGAGTCACTCAACCTGTCAGTGGTCATAATAATATGGCTGTAAATGAAGAGTCTTAGTCACATTCACACTGGGTTGGGTGTCGTTGACAGATGAGTGTTACTTTCAAACGTCGATCAACACGTACAGATGTTTGAGCCCAGGTTTATAATAGGAATCACATGGTTGATTTGTGTTTTTTTTAGTTTGGAACCCTAAAAAAAATAAAACAAAGATGAGAGAAACGATATGAAACCTGGGGAGTGTGCAGACATTTTAGCGCTAGTGTTATTTTAAGGCTCAGATCAGTCTTTTTTTTTTTTTTAATGAGAATCATTGACTGAGAGCTTTACAGATGACTAATGATGTTATTTAAATGCAACCCCCCCCCCTTTTTGGCATTTAATATCTCATCATTATGGAAATGTCTTTTCATGTGAACACTTTGTTCAATTACTGACGCACAAGCATTAACACATTTTTTTTTTTTTTTTTTTATCATAATGAAATATTTAAATGAACGTTTTCTGGCACTTAAAACATCTGGAGATGATCATTTTTCATCAGATTAACATAGGCCTCATAGATCAATGAATGGAAGATCATTTACTACAAAACGAACATTTGACACTCAAAAGTTTGACATTTTCTGAAAGGTTTCGTGCATTGCATTATGGGATGCTGAGTACAGTAGATGGATACAGAGAAGTGTTTTTACTTTATTCTTACTGTGGTTTCTTGTGTTTTCCCCCAAAGTAAATTCCCAATACTTTTCTGGGGTTTTTAACTAAAAGTTGTGACAAATCGAAATCGATGGCAGACGTTTTTTTTTTTCGGGTTTACGCGGAAACATCTGAAATTGGCCGAAATTGATTGTCTCGCAGAGTGATATGATATCAAGAACAAACGAGAAAAAAATGGTGTCAAGAAAATCATAGTCATCGTTTTCTGGAAAAAAAAAACCTTCAAGAAATAATAGTGAAAACACTTCAATGCATCCGTCGATGCAACGCAAAGAACCTTTCCGACTATGTCGATAATGCTGCGTTTGGTTGCACTTGGAATCCAGGAAGGTGTCATCAATTTCGACCTTCGAGGTAAATGTGTTTCATTCAGTAAGCTCGGAAAACATGGCCGGCCACAGCTAAGCTGATGTTTGTTTTGATATTACGGTAAGAGAGAGAGAGAGAGAAACGTCATATACTGCGAGTATTACTTGAACACACCACTGAGGGTAATCGTCGTTGAACCATAGACTGTAGAAAGAATGGAATAAACTATACGGGCATCATTTACGCAGAGCAGCGTTCAAATTCAACAAAGTATGAATGGAAATGCCACCACAAAGTTATTCTACACCTTCAGTAACACAAATGCCAAATTAGACGACACATAAAAGTAAAAGTTGAGTAGAAAGTGACAGTTTGCCTCTCATGGTGTGCGCCGCCATTTTGCTAAAACGTCATTCCGATCAAGTCGGGCTACTTAGAACCTGACCGAATTCCTGAATCGGAGTCCCGTGCTTAAGAACGGCACTATTGGACTTTACCAGATCGTTCGGTCGGATTTATCCGGGTTCTGAGTACAATCAGACACAACATATGGAGCTCAACACAAACTTTCAAGCAGCTATCTTGACCTTTATCCTTTCTTTTAATGCGTAAAGGATGTTCGATTCATTGATCTTTGATCCCTATTCTGTTGCGTTGTTTTGATGAATGAGATAGAGTCAAGCTTTAGGGTTGCTGGTCAGATGCAGACACAGGGTTTATTTGGTCAAAGGGTTTTGGGGAACAAACCGGTATGGGATTCAGGGGTAAGCAGGCTCTCAGATACTTGAGCGTACATCCATGAAACGGAGTCCACGCGGAGTCCGCCAGGCCAATTACCTGCAAAGCTCAGAGATTGTCCGCGTAGTTGGTGTCACACAAAACACTGCTTGGTATTGTATCGACCCACATTAAATGTAACACCGACTGGTGAAACAGAGCAGGAGAAATGAACACAAGCTTGGAAGAGAGACTGGCAGATGAGCTACGGAAGTATTGACATGTTTAAAACACGTCCCAGGAGTTAAAAAAAATACAGAGAAGTGCTAAGAATTGTGGGAAATGTAGTATTTCAATGGAAACTACCACGCGGCGGTGCTCGTGGCCTGCTTTGGGCAGTCGGACCAGAACTGACCAGGAAAATTTTCTGTAATTACATAATCATATACTATGATTTTATCCAATCAAAATGTATCGTGTGTAGCAGTTTTAAGGAACAAATGTTAATACATCTTCCAATGCTGTTTTGGTGTTTACAGATATGGACTGGGAGAAGCTCCTCAATCAATCCTGGATAAACTCTTCATCACTCTATGTCAATTCTTCGTACTGCCCCACCTCTGCCCCCACCTTCTCAGGGTTTGATCTCCTCTACAGCCTGAAATATCTCTTTATCCCTCTTTATTTTGTCGTGGCCCTCATCGCGTGCACCGGAAACCTTCTGCTACTCTTCATCATCTGTCGCAATAAGAAAAGACACAATACCACTAATTTTCTCATCAGCAACCTGGCACTGGTGGACCTCGTGATGTGCGTCTTCTGCATCCCTGCCACGGCTTTCTACGCCTTCGAAAGGCGTGGGTGGATATTCGGGCAGCACATGTGCATCTTTGTGGCCGTCATGCAGTCTGCAGCTGTTTACGCAGCTGTTCTGTCTCTCACAGCCATCGCAGTGGACCGTTACATCGTTGTGGCTTATCCCATCCGTAGAAGAGCGGGTTGCCAGTTCTGCTGGGGTCTTGTGATCCTGATCTGGCTCTTCTCTTTAGCCCTGTCCACACCTACAGCACTGCACACGGTTCACCTGGACCTGCGTGCTGCCGGGCTACACACGGTGATTTGTGAGGAGTTCTGGGATGGCAAAGAGCAAGGCCGGATCATTTACTCGTGTTTCATCCTGTTCTTTTCCTATTTCATCCCTCTGGCTGCCGTCTCCATCTCCTACTGTGCTATCTCCTACCAGCTGAGACAAGGAACCAAATGCCCTGAGCTGAGATCTGTGAGAGCGGCTTGGAGTCGACGCAGGAAGAAAACCTTCTGCCTGCTGCTGATCTCAGTCCTCTGTTTTGCTCTCTCCTGGCTTCCCTTACAGGTGAAAATAGACAACATTTATATTTAAAAGTGATCTACGAAAAAATTAGCTAAACCTGTGATTATAGGGTCAATGTTTGTATGAAAGACTCGTTTTGATCTGATATTTTTTTCTCAGCTCAAAATAGTTGATCCCTACCTACCCCTTCTATTGGCCTACCCTGACTCCCTCTCTCCTGTTCCTTTCCCCCTAAACAAAGTACAACACTGCCCTATTTTTTTTTATATTCTCCCTGTAATAAATTTTTTTTTACCCTTCCTTAGGGAGTGCTGGTAAAGGAATGATAGATGGAAGTGGTAACATGCATGATGACAGGGTGAACTTTGACTTCTCGTTCCATGAAATCCAGTTGTTTTTGAATTAGCAAAAACATATAAACCAGTGGTTCTTAACTTGGGTTCCATCAAACCTCAGGGGTTTGTTTAGTAGGTCTCGAGGGTGTGTTACACTAAGTACCATTCCATGATAAACTAGGTTATGAAAAAATATATTACAATAACAGTGTTAATTTGTCAGTTTAAATATCAATTAATTAAACATATCCCAATTCTTTAAAAAAATCACATTTTATTTTTTCCTTGAGTGCACTGATGAAGTTTGCAGGTTTCAGTACCTTTAATAAGGTTAAAAGAAGTAATTTAAACTCTTAGTTGTAGTCTAAGTTGCCTTAAGTCATATTCTTGTTGTGGCCCATGGTTATTTGTCTTTGGAGAGGAAGAGTGACCCTAATGCAGTTAAAACAAACCATATCTGGTGTGTAATAGATTTTTTTTTACTGATCCTCTACTTCAAGCAGTGACGTGCTGTGACCACTAGGGTTGGGTAGGCGCGCTGCAAATCGAGACCACCAATGACAATTTAATATGTTTTTGCTGGCAAGTGTTGATTCAATTCAAATCAACTTCATTTGTATAAAGCAATTTACAACAAAGTCATCTCAATGCGCTTATCAAAATATAAAATTCATTATAAGAAAGAAAAAACCCAACAAGATCCACATGAACAAGTATTTAGCCATCTAACAAAATCAACATCATAAACACCATTAAAGAAACAAACAATTATTTTATATAGCCTCCATACTCTCCCAAAAAGATATATCTCATGACACGACAGCACATCCGTTGTTTGTGTTGGAAACACAGAAACATATAGAAAATGACAACAACTTGCAACATCCTCAGTGAGGAGCATCCACAAAGTCAATCCTTCCTTTTGTACCATTCACTGTGAAAAGTATGAAACATGTTCTGACCTTACCTTTGCTGAAGCTCTGGTAGCTCAGGTGTTGGTCTCCATCTTTTAAAAGATGTCGTTTTTCCTCAAAAAAAAGTTTCTTTATCGTGTCTAGCACTGTCATATTGTGTTATCCCGCCCACTAGCTAGATAACGTAGCAGCAGCGGTCACATGATATCAATTCACTAATGCACTGTGAACTTACGTATAGCATTTAGCATAGCGCGGTTGCGTCCAAAGGCAGCGTAGACTAGAGAGCTGCCTTTGGGAGGGGGCGTGGCCTCCTCCTGTCTTACAGCGGAGTGAGATGGCAGCCGTTCCAGGAAATAACGCTGCGTAGTCATTTGGGCAATGAAACGCACAAAATTCTGACACTTTCCAACTTATAGGTACTGGAAATGGAAAAATAAATAATTTATAATTATATTATAATTAAAACAAATAATTAAAATATCAATTCACCCTTGGGTAGGCGCTGCCTACCTTGCCTACCCTGACGGCACGTCACTGACTTCAAGATCCCACTCGTATGCTCGACAAAACATCTAGTGACGATTTAATATTGCGATGTCTTGTTGCAAGATATAGCCCACCTTTAAAAGTGGGGTTTGTGGTAATTTAATTAAAAAAATAGTGGGAGAAGTTCAGCACAAAGTGACGGACTGTGATTTAGTCGATTTGCTAAAGAGAGTAAATTAACACGAAATAAGAAGGGAGGAAAAAGTCAATTATTTGAACTGTGAAGTGGAAGCAAAAGACAGTTTTTCTGTTTTTCTGTAACCTTTGGTTCTAAATGACTTGTTGGGAGTGGAGCATTTTCCACTGTTACACTGTATGTATTATGTCAATCAAACAGAAGAACATGCAATCTCTAGGATCAGAGTTGTTCTATATTTAGTCCAGGAGTGTCGACAGAGTAATAACCTGCTTTATGGGCTCCAATGGAGCACCAAGTGAGCCCTTATGTCAGGGGTGTCAAACTCATTTTAGTTCAGGGGCCAAATACGGAGCAGTTTGATTTCAAGTAGGCCAAGGATTTTAGGAGGGAAAACTAGCACTTTCAACATTAAAATGCCCTAGTTTGCACTTTCACGTTTAAATTATATATAAAGTATGTAAATTACCGACAATATCCAAGCAATAAGTGACAGATATCAGTTCCTGCAGGAATAACACCTAAATTTCCGTCATTTTGTGACAATTTCTTATTCATTTTGGGGAAATTTTGTGGAATACTTTGAGGAAAAGTGCAGGATTTTGAAAAAAATTCTGAGCCTGCAAATATTGTGGAGTTTCACTGAATTTGTGTTTTTAAAGGGACTAAGATGAATTAGTTGGTCATTTACACAATGAGATATGTTTCCTTTGATGTTTTTACTTTCTCCTGCGGTCCACATTGGATGCACTAAAGGGCCGGATTTGGGCCCCGGGCCTTAAGTTTGACAAATGTTCCTTATGTGATGAGTTGGTGCAGAAAAATAAGATATGAATGGAAATGATGGCGTTATTGCTTTTACCATTTGATGATAATGAACTCTTATGTGCTCTGAGATATTGATGATCTTAATCGCTGAGCTGTTTTTTTTTTACATTGTTATGTATATTAATCCTACATTCCAGGTGGTGAATCTCATCCGTGACCTGGACACTGACTTCGTCATCATAGGGAAGAAACACGTAAACATCGTCCAGGTATCCAGCCATCTGTTGGCCATGAGCTCCGCCTGCTACAACCCTTTTATTTACGCTTCTTTACATAAGAAATTCCTGTCCTGCTTGTGTCGTCACTTCCTGTCCATGAGAAGAAGGTACAGACGAGACATGGGTCAGGGCTCGATGATCCTGACAGCGTCGCATCAACTACCGCGCCTTCATACATCCACCACCCTGGCAGAATTAGCCGTCATAAGTAACGCCATTCCTCTTGAAAAATATGCTTGAGTTAAGGTTTTTTTTAAATTTTATTTTAACCTTGAATTTGTAAAAATGTGAGATGTTAAATGTAGTGTGGCATGTGGCATTTAATTTCATCACCTTAAATGGAAAATTCATTCCATCAAACTTTAAAGCACAGGTCATTGTTTAAAACCTATCAAAACTCAAAATGCAGATGCACAACTTTGACTCAGCGTGTTTGTAAATTAAATCTATTTTATTGTTTTGACTGTACTTTACTGTTCATATGATGGGTTATAAGAAACAGGAATGTGTATTCAAATAAATCTCCCGTTTTTTATTTATTTATTCATGTGTCATGTTTTATTCATGCACATCTTCCCGTAACACCATGTCATGTGATATAATAATTGTTTTGTTGGATTTTTATAAATAAACAAGTGTATTAAAGAGATAATTTTTCCTCTGACATTCATTTTTCTGAAGGTTGAATAGGAATAAAACAAGAACATCAAGTGTGTTTGTAACAATGAACAAACGCAGCAATTTTACCCTTAAGTTTGGTCTTGAATCAGTGAGTGTTTTCACATTTTCAGCCTCAGTGTTGAGGACTATTTAATGAGTTGTTGTAAAAATGGGAATTTGGAGAGGGAGGGAGGGAGGGGGAGGGGGGGAGAGAGAGAGAGCGAGAGAGAGAGAGTCTCTCCTTGTTTTAATATACAGTCCCCTCCAAAAGTATTGGAACGGCAAGGTCAATTCCTTTGTTTGTGTTATATACCAAAGACATTTGGGTTTCAGATCAAAACATAAATATGAGACAAAAGTTCAGAATTCCAGCTTTTATTTCATGATATTTACATCTTTTGTTTGAACCCACCCACTTCTCAAGTGAGCAAAAGTATTGGAACATGTGACTGACGGGTGTTTCTAGTTGCTCAGGTGTTGCCTTTTAGATCGATTGCTTAAACATTAAATAGTTCTTGTTTTTGGTTTTCACCTGTGAAAACTGAACATGAAGACCAGAGAGCTCAGAATCAGAATCGGTTTTTTTTGCCAAGTATATTTACATATACAAGGAATTTGTCTTAGTGTATAGGTGCGAAAGAAAAAACAGAGCCAACATAACAAGTACTTAAAAAAATAAAATATGAGAAGCAATTTACAATATATACAGTAGAATTAAAACAAAAGATGTCAAATATAAGTACAAAGTACAAAGGAAGCATAAAAAAATAAAATTTAAAGCCCAGTGAGCGTTACTGTGACGCATATTAAACGGTTTCGGCTTTATTTAATTCCGCTTTAGGTCTGTGGGTTGGGAAGGCTCTGAATGCATCACGTCTATAGAGAAAAACACAACAAACGTTTTATTGTCGGCTGTAACACAGAAGACCACACATGAGAACTGTTTTCACCTGCATTTGGATTGTAGTTTTGAAGCCATGTTGGATTATGACGTCACCAAACACGTCACTGCTGCAAGTCACGCATGCGCAAAATGACCGGAATTACTGTATTTATTTCGGAATTAAAAACAGAACAAACCAGCCACCTAATTCGGATTTAATTTGGAATTAAATTAGCATTAGGAATTAACTGTTTACAAGGTCAGGTTGAAGAGGAATTAAATTGTATTCCACTTTAAAGAGGAATTAAAGCTCCGGTGTAAATGTGGCCTGTGATGTTTTCTGACTGTGTGATGTGGGAGGAGGGGGGCAGGGATATGTGCAGGGTGTGATCTTACCTTCATGCCTCAGGGTCCTGGAGGTGCACAGGTCGTGGAGAGATGGTAGATTGGAGCCGATCACCTTTTCTGCAGAGCGAATGACGCGTACCAGACTGTGATGGAGGAGGAGAGGATGGACTCGATGATGGCAGTGTAGAAGTGCACCATCATGACTTTTTTTTTTTTAACCTTTATTTAACCAGGAAAGTCTCGTTGAGATTAATAATCTAGGGGACTTGCTGAACATGCAACCTTCTGGTTACAAGCCCACTTCTGTTACCACTAGGCCACCACTGCCTCTGCTGACCTTTCTTGATGAAGGAGATGATCTTCAGCTCCCACTTGAGGTCCTGGGTGATAGTGGTCCCCAGGAAGTGGAAAGACTCCACAGTAGACACCGTGGGGTCACCTATGGTGATGGGGTTGCGGGTGGCAGCGATTTTCACAACCATCTCCATTGTCTTCAGAGCATTAAGCTTTAAGTTGTTGTCGCTGCACCAGGTCACTAGATGGTCAACCTCCCACCTGTAGGCAGACTCATCCCCATCAGAGATGAGACCAATGAGGGTGGTGTTGTCTGAGAAATTGAGGAGCCTGACAGACTGGTGGCTGGAGGTGCAGCTGTTAGTGTGCAGGGAGAAGAACTGTCTCCTGTCAGACAGGAAGTCTGTGATCACCTGCATGTGGAGTCAGGCACGTTCATCTTAGAGAGCTTGTCCAGGAGCAGGGCTGGGATCATTGTATTGAAAGTAGAGCTGAAATCCACATCTGACATTTGTGGATTTCAGCTCTGCTTTCAATATAACGCTAATGATACCAACACTAGACTATTCAACTAATCAGCTTTGCATCCAATGATTGTTTATGTATCACTTTTTTTTTTTTTTTTAGCTGTTTTAAGTTGTTTTTATTTTACTGTTCTTTGTTTTCGAATAAAATTGATAATTTTCTGTTCATCAAAATGAATCTGATCACTAATGCACTACACAGCTGTTTACTATTCTTTTTTTTTTTAGCTCACCACAGTCTTCTTTAGTGCTCATCATTGATAAGTTTGAATATTTAAACTAGATTAAAAAAAAAAAAAAAAAAAAAAGTTATATCATAACATAACTATTGACTTTCATAAGTTTCCTGATTGGGAACCTGCTTAAAAAAAATGCAAAAGAATCTTTACATCAAAACTACATGATCAGAATCGTAAAACAGGCAGTAATAGACACAAAATGGAGCCAAAACAACATTGAATATGTACATCATATGTTTGTGATACACGTATAATTTCTCCAATTTGAATTAAGGGAGCTAAGCTTCAAAACACTTATTTCAAACTCTGACTGCTTCAGATGCAAATGATTTATCCACTTAAAGACTGAAAATCTCAAGAAGCCAGTCTGGTTGAGCAGCGCTGAACAACTCATACATATTCATCTGAAGCTTGATTATTGAAGTTTGATGATTTATGTGCCCTAGTGCGTACTTTCAAGATGCTTCCATTCCTTTATCTTCCCACCATGACAACTATAGCTTCAGAGATGAATATGTCCACTTAACCTGAATTAATAACAATGGATAGAAGTGAATAAACAACAGAAGCAAAATGAACTGTGACAGTCCATGTGTTATATTCCACTTCCACTACATTGTGCTACAATTAGCCTTTTAACATTTCCTTAAAAAAAAAAAAATCGGAGTTGAAATCTCATCCAAATCACATCAGGCAAGAACACATTCATATCTGTGTACTGTATGTATCTAAGCATGCATTTAGCTATCCATGGAAGCATCCATCTATCTATGCAAGTATCTTTATATGCATCTGTGAATCCATGCATCTATACAAGCATCTATCCCTGTATCTGCAAGTATCTATACATTATCTATATATGCATCCATCAATGCAATAATCTTTGAGTAATATGAGTGAGACAATGGGATACCCTACGTGCGCAATGATGCACTGGGTCCAGCCCACATGTGGCCACCCACAGCTGGAAATCTCACATGTGGAGGCGGGTCACAAGGATGGCAACCCGAGCAGCCGAAGACATATCCTGAACTGAACGGACCTTCCAGGTTGGAAAAGCGCGAGACGCATTGCAAAAGTTTCCACCTGTGCAGTCGACAGGAGTTCAGAGGTGACGCCATCGTCGTCCCCACAGTCCAAGTCCAGAATATCCTCCCCAGGTGGAGGGACAAAGGCGATGTCGGACTGGGAACCCCAACTGGAAACGAGTCCCAGCGCAGGCTACGCACAAGTCTCCGTCTCCATCTCCGCCACGACGGCCTTGGTGCCGAGAGGGGGAAGGAAGGGTCCCTGCTCCAACAGGCTGACTTGGCGCGCCAGCCGCCTATGGTAGCTCTTCACCTTAAAGACAGCGCAGTGACGGCAGGAACCGGGGACGTTCAGGGCCTTCTAGGTGTGTTCCAGCCCGAGGCACCCTGAGCAGACCTGGTGTGTGTCCTGGCTTGAAATTTGGTTCCCGCATCAGCAGAGGCAAGCCTCCAGGCCTCCAGACCCCAGTGCCTTGCCCTCCATCTTCTCCTTTGTGCTGGTGCTCCTCTGAGTGAGAAGAAGTTTTTGAATGGCGCTGTATTCTCCGCCCCTCTACTTATAGTAGGCAGGACTACCTGCGGCGGATAAATACATTTCACCAGCCAATCAGGATTGGCGTAATGAGATTGGGCTTCTGAGATATGACGCAAAGGCGTATATCGCATCGTGAGACATCGAAACAAATTTATGAAAGAGAACACGGAACAGTGGTGAACTTTCCCAGGAGTGGCCGGTCGACCAAAATTACCCCAAGAGCACAGCGATGACTAATCCAAGAGGGGACAAAAGACCCCACAACAACATCTAATGAACTGCAGACATCACTTGCCTCAGTTTTTTTTTTTTTTTTTATACCATGTCTGCACATCCTGCCAAAGATCAACACTACAAGAAGTGCAATCTTTTTAACACAGCAATGCATGTTTTACAGGGAGGAGAGACTCGAGGTGGGAAATGTAAAGGGTGGGGAAGAGTTGATTATTTTAAAGTGAGATGTGAAGTTGTAGTTGTGCTTATTGTGTTATGTACTCAAGCCAGTCTGGTGATGAGTGTGAAGCTTAGGTATAATGGTGGTGGCTGTGGACAGAGGGAAGGAGTGAGTGGTAATACCTAAAACAGGTATTTGGGATCAGTGTGTCTAAGATTAAGCCCAGTACGAGTTTTATCCAACAGCCCAAGTCGTGCCAGTGCATCGTAGACCAATGTATGTGCAAAAACCGCTACTGCAAACCCAAGCACTGTCCCGGAACCAAAGGCACAATCAGGCCAGCAGAAAGAGCGGAGGCCAGGGATCTCACTTGCCTCAGTTAAGGTCAGTGTTCATGCCTCCACCATAAGAAAGAGACTGGGCAAAAATGGTCTGCATGGCAGAGTTCCAAGACAAAAACCACCGCTAAGCAAAAAGAACATTAAGGCTCGTTTCATTTTTTAAAGAAAACATCTTGATGATCCTCAAGACTTTTGGGAAAATATTCCATGGACTGACGAGACAAAGTTGAACGTTTTGGAAGGTCTGTGTCCCATTACATCCGACGTAAAAGAACATCATACCAACAGTAAAATATGGTGGTGGCAGTGTGATGGTCTGGGGCTGTTTTGCTGCTTCATGACCTGGAAGACTTGTGATCAATGGAAGCATGAATTCTGTCATCAACCAAAAAATCCTGAAGAATGTCAGGCCATCTGTTCGTGACCTCAAGTGAACTTGGGTTCTACAGCAGGACAATGATCCAAAACACACCAGCAAGTCCACCTCTGAATGGCTGAAGAAAAACAAAATGAAGACTTTGGAGTGGCCTAGTCAAAGTCCTGACCTCAATCCTACTGAGATGCTGTGGCATGACCTTAAAAAGGCGGTTCATGCTTGAAAACCCTCCAATGTGGTTCAATTACAACAATTCTGCAAAGATGAGTGGGTCAAAATTCCTCCAGCATTGTCCAAGTCTCATTGCAAGTTATCGCAAACGCTTGATTGCAGTAGTTGCTGCTAAGGGTGGCCCAACCAGTTATTAGGTTTAGGGACAAACACTTTCACACAGGGCCATGTAACTTTGGATTTTTTTTCTTCCTCATTAATAAAACCCTATATTTAAAAACTGCACTTTGTGTTTACTTGTGTTATCTTTGACTAATGTTTAAATTTGTTTGATGATCTGAAACATTTAAGTGTGGAAAACATGCAAAAAAGTACGAACTGATTTCTTACGGGGCAAAAACTTTACACACTGTATATGTGCATCCATCAATGCAAGTATCATCCATATATACAGGCATCTATATCCATATATGTATTTGTCATTCTATCTATATATCATATATCTATGAAATTATCTATTTGTTTATTAATGTAAGGGTCTATCCTTGTATCCGCAAGTTTCTTTCTTTGCATCTATAAATAATCTATACAAGTATCCATCTATACATCATCCATCTATGCATCCATCTATCTATGTTTCTATATATTATCCATCTATGCAAGCATTTACATATCATATCTTAGTATCTATCATGTCCAAGTAGCCGTCTATGCAAGCGTCTATATGTATCCACTTATATATCGTTCTAAACAAATATGCATCTATTATTTCATCTTTATATACAAGCATCTATCTCTCCATCTATGCGTACCACTGACCCTATATACAAATATTGACTGAGTGAGACACCATGTGGCCAACATGTATTAGTACGCTTTTATTACTACATCTACAACCCAGTGGCGTAGTCTGTAGTGGCCCAATGGTTTAAAGAAGCAAACTGCAGGTTCAAAATGACTGTGCCCATGAGCAAGGGCTCCTAACTGCTCCACAGGCTACACACTGATCACGGTCCCATTGAGAACGCTGAGCTGAAAACAAGTCACAAAGCATGTTCAAACTCATATATTATTTATTACAATATCTCAAATATTCTTGTTTTTCTTATTACAGAGGTCCATTTGAAACAATACAAATATTCTGTGCTGTGAATAATATTACCATGATACTTCCAAAAAGCCATGCAAAGAATATGAATGTAAAGTCACAAACAAAGAACGAGAGAACAGGGTTTTTTTATACACCTGGGAATGAAACTCAATGCGTGTTTGGAGGATGACCTTCCACTGGCTCACTCTTGATTTGGTGCAAACATTTCTTTGTTGGTAGTTCAAGATCAGAGCAGTGTTTTCAGACGATGAAACGAAAGGCATGTAGAAAATATGCAGGAAAAAAAAAAAAAACTCACACCTGACTCTCTCCTTCAGAATATAATCAGGTTAATGGGAACAGGCACGGAGGACTGTATAAGACACGACATCTTCATTTAATATGATTAGTGGAGCGATTTCTAAGGCCATAACATGTGCAGTGAGTGGTTTTCTACCGTCTGGTCTGAGTGGCAATCATCCACCTATTGCCAAAGCTGCTGTAGATACAATTATGGGCACAACTTCCTGTGTGATAGCAGTAGTTACAGGTATAATAATGGATAATCAGGAACTCTTTATTACTCTATCCCAGGGGTGTCAAACTCATTTCAGATCAGGGGCAAATTACGGAGCAGTTTAATCCCAAATGGGCTGCACATTTTATGCTTTATTGTGGCCAAGTATGCACTTCTATGTATACATAAAATGTAAATATATAAGAAACTGACAATATCCAAAGTGTTTCCATTGAGTTTTTGTGACATTTCAATATCGAAACTCAGGTGTTTCCAATACCAGGTTTTATTGCGCATTTCCAAGTGTAATGGAAACACAGCTAGTGATAGATATTAGTCATAATGGGATCTTGACTTTAAATTTGCTAGATTTTGTTCACAATTTCAATGTAATTAAGGGAATTTTTATGCAATAATTTGAGGAAAAACTAAGGATTTTGTAAGAATTTTGAGTTTTTTCAACTGTTTAACATAAAAAAATGACTGCAATCATGCGATATAAGCACCAGGAAAACTGTGAACCTCTGCAAAAAAGTTTAATTTACACAATGATTCATATTCTCTGTCATTTTTCCAAAGGGCCCCCTGGCCATGAGTTTGACACATGTGCTCTATCCATAACAGGAGACTAAAGCCAATGTTATCTGTATTCATTACAAGTGTATAGCCTATATTTGGGACTCTTACTGTGAAATGCCAGAAGAGGAAGTTGTTGTTCTGTGTTTACAGCATTTGATAGTACAGAGGAGAGTCTGTTAAATCTAACAAAGCCTCTGTAATTCTCTGAATTAGAAGTATCTACCTGCTTATCACACAAGAAGCTACACACATATCAGGAAGTAGCAGCCCCGGGAATAAGGTGGAAGCATTAGAAGCGCATAAAGCATTCAAAAACTTTTTTCTGAGAGTTTCTTGATGTGATTTCAAGGTAAACATCTGTCATTGATAATGACAAAACAAAAACAATATTAATATTCAACAGATATTCAGACAGTTTTGGGGTATAAATTGATTGCCTTTGGTTCACAAAAACAGTTAGAGATTTGTAGTTTTCCTCGAATAGCAAACGTTTGCACCTTTCCTCTTAATGTGTAACAGTACCCCACGTCACTACATAATTATATGCCGTCATGTTGTAACATCAGCCTCAGTGAGCGTTTATCTCCACTAATGTGCGGCTGTTTAATGAGTAGTGGAGGGCTGGGTTAATAAAGTTTTAGCGAATGCTAACATATTCTCCACTTCATAAAAAACAAACTCATCCAAACGAAAGGAGCGGCTCAAACTAGAGCAAACCAAAAAAAAAAAAAAAAAAAAAAGGTTAAACAGCAGACTTGGAGTTTTATAATAATAAACCTTCCTGTAAGAGTATTAGGAGGGAGCAGTTGTGAGGTCAGAAGGCTAATTATGAAGCTATAATTACATAGTTGGCTTATCTTAGCGCAGCAGAAATGCTGAAAGCAGAAGGAAATGAAGAAGAATCTGCTCATGTTTATGGTGAAGCCTGATAAAGGACACACACATTCAATCCATAGACAAACAGGTGTCTTTAATTTATATGTGCATTGTGCAAGCATGTATTTCATATAAATTGTAAATTTGCATTTCATTTGTTTCAGGACTGTGCAGAGAACTGCGTTGATAAATCTTAGTAAACAAATGAGCTCAGAGTGTGGCGGAACCATAAAAAGGTAAAAACGGGGCCGCATTATAAAACCAGTGTCACAGAAACAATGGATTCTAGATCCTATTGTGTCCGTTTGCATGTTCTCTCTGAGCGTCCTGACTGCAGGTTTACATCTACAGTCCAAAATGTTTGTGTTTGTGAGTGAAACAAGTGTGAGTTTGCCCTACGAGTATCATCCATCCATCCATCCATCCATCTAAAGCTGGGCAATACGGACCAAAACTCTCATCGATATTTTTTCTCAAAATGGCAATATACGATATAAATATCAATATTTCTAATTCAAATAAAGTCAAACCAGAAAAACAAGGGTTATATTTGATGGTGAAAAATACCACACGGCCACATTTATTAATAAACAGCTGCACAATATGTGGCACTTACTGTATGCTTTTTCTCCGAAAAGGGACAGCACGTGCGAGTGAGTTCTGTAGTGTAGTCTGAGTTAGGACGCACTCAGTGATCCATCTAACTGTGCTTTTCGTGCTGTTCTGAGAAGAAGCGACTCCTGTAATGAGTATTTTGATACAAAATGAGCTATAAAGTAAAATATATATCGATACATTGTCATTTCCTACATCACCAAAATAGAAAAGTTGATATATCTTTAATCTCGATATATTGCCCAGCCCTACATCCATCCATCCATCCATCATCAAATAAAGCACACCCTCTATGGTCCACTAGTGGGAAAACACAAATACACAAAGAAATTGTAATTAAAAAAAAAAAAAAAAAAAATCTACAAAATGAATCCTTGGCAGATACTGTATGTGCATATGCGTACATCTTCATTAATTTCACCTTCTGCTTCCATTTTCATGCTGACGTAAGTAAAACACCTGCTGGCTGCTCCTTCCTTTAATGCCTAAAGAGGAATATTTACCATATTTGCACTCTGCCAAAATCCTTTCAATTCATCTAAGATTCACAAAGACGTACTTTGATACAATAAGGATTTTTAATTTTAGACAAAAGTGTAAATGTGTTCAGTCACAGAGGATCATCAGATGAAACACGGAGAGCTTTATAAAGCCGGGCTGTGATTGGTAGATGTTTATGAAGGGGGGAAAAAAAATGGCTGGGAATGTTCTCTAAGGCAGCAAGATCAAGATCACAGGCTGATGGTAAGGTTTTAAAACAATCTGCGCAGCATTCAGCATTTAAAGGTGAACAGGCAAAGGCTTCATCGACGGAGCAGGAGCGAAGGAAGGATGAGAAGGAGGAGGAGGAGGGAGAGAACGAGGTACGTTTTGGTCCAGCAGGGGAAAACATTTCGGGAAAGAAATCGGCGTAACTTCAAAATACTCGTTCTGCGTCCAAAAACTCTTCTTACGGCTTATATCCTAACACCACATTAGCTTTGCTTTTAATCGCTTTAAGCAAACTCAAATGTAGATATACAATTATTAAAACAGTGCAACTAAGAAGGAGTAAAAACCTTCTTTTCTGATCAGGAATAAAAGCCACTCCGTCTAAATCTCTCTTCTTTAAAACTATCTTTTGAAAATAAATTACATTTTTCTCAGTACAGAAATAAATACATATATATTTTTCCTCAAACATGAGAAAGGGATCATGGTCACATGTCTAACTGCTACACAAACTACTTCACTCACCAGCTCATTGGCGCACAAACAACTACTAATATACTGTAGGTGCCTGACTGATGCTCATCCAGAGATCTAAATGCAAATATACAGTTAGCTAACAACATGGAAGCCATCTCACACTTCTGCCAAAAACAGTTTTAGGAAAGTTAAATGTGTGGAATAACAGACTCCCATCACTGATTGGCTGATCTTTACCAAAGGAAAACAAATGGAATAGACTGTGCTTTCCCTTCACAACGCAGGAATAAAACTAAAACATCAGAAAGTGGAGAGAAAATGAAAGTTTTCTTTCTTAAGTTGAGCAAAACTGTCACGACAAACTGTTAAAACGAATTGGCAATCACGACAATACTTGATCTGTTCATATTTAATGTGCGATTCCTCTGGATTTATGATCAAATCCCCAAATTTGATGAAAATAACAGAAAAGATAAAAATAATTTAAAATTCTTTTTGAAGATCATACATTTGTGATTAGTGATGCATGATATTATCGCAACGTTATCAGACGAAATCGCCTTTAAAATCAAATATGTGGCATTGGCCATTTCTGCCGATATAATGAACAGATACTGTAAATAACAGGGTTTGCTTCCCTGATCAACCCGTGGACGACACGTACGCAGAGTAGACGCCTCATCGCACGTTTAGAGGCGTGACTGAGTGTCGCCATCTTGTGTGTGGGGAGAAAACTGCAGGAGTGTTTGTAAATCAATGGAGGTTAAGAGGCACTCAGTTTTAAAAGTAGAATTTTTCACTGAATTTACAGATTTCCAGTTTGATTTTTTTTTCATCACATAGAGTAGTGACACAGAATGCTTGGATACTGTAAAAATAAGCCATTTTTACCACTTAAAAACCCCATTTAAATAGGTAGTAACTGTTGTAAGTTGGATAGGCTGCAAGTATCTCCATTGTTTGGTTTAAAAACAATTGTCATGAATGAACCAACTTGAAGTATTTTTCTTTTCTTTTTGCACACGGAATGATTACTGACCAGGGTTGAGGTCAATTATAATTGTAATCGATAATTACAATTATGGTTTAATTATAAATGTAATTGCACTTTACGAGAGCAACAGATTTTTTTTTAAATCGTAATTCAGTTTAGATAATTGACTTTGTAATTGCCATGAGAATCGTCAATTATAATTTAACACAAAACTGTGGAACCATGTTACAGTTCTATGTACAGTTCTGCACATATGTAGCTAACAGTTATTAAAATATGTTTCATATAAAGCTTTCCCACTTTTTAACATTTAAAAAAAATTAAATTGAGGGGTAAAATGACAGAAAAAAACCTATATTTTCATTGATTATGAACCCTAACAAGGTAACCAATAGATAGGAAAGAAATTAAATAATAGATATTTGTTTTTAGTGTATTTTACAGCTGATTTAAAACCTGTTATCATAAAAAATGCTAACAGAAAGCTAACACAAGAGGAAGGTTAGCTTTTATTAGGTTATTTATTTCAGGCTTAGTAATTGCCATTAATTGTAATTAAACTTCAGTAATTGAGAATATATTTGTAATTGACTTTCCGAGGATAAAAAAATATTGTAATTTAATTGTAGTTGGAAAAATTGCCGGTCACTGTAATTCTAATTGGACATGGGTAATTGAAAACTTAATTGTAACTGAAAAATGTAATTGACCCCAGCCCTAATAAAGAAGGTGCACAATAATTATCTTTGTTAATTCCACTACAGAAAACTAGATAATCGCTGCAATTATGTGTAGGAGGAAAAATATCGGCATATTGGATATCCGATATCATGCATCCCTAATAAATTAGCCGCTAATGGTTAATATTCCGGATCAATGTGTTGCAGTTTTTGTGAAATAAATAAATATTTCCACAGCGTAACACTCAAAGTGGTTGGCTGCAGCCTGCTTCGTGGCTCAGTGGTTGGGGACCCCTGATGTGTGACATTTCTAGAAGCTACAGAAGCTTTTGTCTACAGCAGAGTCGTTTTCAGGTGCTTAAACCAGCAACTAAAGCATGAATCAGCATATATTAACATCTACGCATTATGTCAACCCATTCGCTTTTCTTAATTAATGTTAAGCAACATAATTTAAATGATAAAAAGCTCCTTAAATAAAGACTTTTTGTCCAGATCTGACGTTCCTCTGCAGAGGCAGCAGGTCGCTCACATGCCGTAATCCGTGGGATACTACTGCAGGTTCTTGAGGAGACGTCCGTAGCGGAAGTCGTAGACGTGACGACAGAAAAACACCAGCTCCGGATCGACGTCGTCGGGCACACAGTGGTGGGTGGGCATAGCGTTGTCAACAATGGGGGGCACCAGGAGGGAGGCGGCGCTGCTGCAAACGCCCTCCCTGCTGCGTTTTACCAAGGCACAAAATCTGAGAAAAGTTCACAAATGTGACAATTTTTGTTCCAGGTTTACAACTGTGTGAGATCAAAGCCAAACAAGCATGTTTTTAGTTTCACCTACATACAGCAGCATGTTAAAGGGATCCTCCATTGTTTTTACAAATGTGGCCTAAAACCTTTGAAATGTACTTTTTAGAAGATCTATGCCTATAAAAAAATGCATTTTTTTGCACCATATTTGTTTTATTAACTTTAAAAAAAATAGGACTGCTTTACTGTTCCGCAATCTTGAAATCAGGTAAAATCACATCTGTTTTTGTTGTTTTTCTTTTTTAAAATATTTTTGTTTTGGGTATTTTTGGAGTAATTTTCTGTATTTTTGTTGTAGCTCTTTTCAAGTCGTTTTGTATACTTTTGTCTTAATTTTTTGTCCTTGATGTCATTTTTGTTGGGATTGTGTGTATTTTTGCTGTCCTTTTGTTTATTTTTAAAGTTATTTGTGTATTTTTGTTGTAATTTTTGTCTTTTTGAGAAAACTTGTTATCTTGTGTGTTTTTGTAGTCGTATTGTTTATTTGTGTTGTGATTTTACTGTTTTTTTGTTATTTTGTGTGTCTGACATCAAAGCCAACCCTCTGGTGTGTTTTTAGTTTTGCCTACTTTCAGAAAACAAGGATTTAAAGGAGAAAAGCATAAAAAACCCAGTACTGGAGACAGAAGGAATACATAGAGAAGGGATCCTCCACTGTCTTTATAAATGTGCCCTAAAACCTTTTAAAAGTACATTTTTTTTCAGAAGATTTATGCATAAAAAAAAAAAATGCATTATTTTGCACCATATTCATTTTGTTAACTTTGAAAAATATGATTACTTCACCGTTTAAGAGCTTGTGTTCCTCCATCTGGAAATCACATCTGTTTTTATTGTCTTAGTTTCTTTGTGTTTTTGGAGCCACTTTCTATATTTTAGGATTGTGGGCATTTTTGCTGTCATTTTTGTGTAAACCTGTTGTGTTGTGTGTTTAATTGTGTGTTTTTGGAGTCAGATCATCTAGTCTGGCCCGCAGGACCATTTTGTTCAAAGTAAAAATTACAGCAAAAACAGGACTTTTTGTAAATTACCAGAGAAGTTGTAGATAAAATACGATGGGAGGTTGCAATACTACATTATTTGCAGTAATATTATATAACAATTATTTTTAAAAAGCTGGAAAATTCTTGCAAATGATCCCAAAGATTTCTGGCAAATTTTGTGAATATTTGTTGCAAATCATTCTGGATTTTGTTTGAATTTGTGCTTTTTCCGTTCACAAAAACATGGTTTTTTTCTGGTCTGGCCCACTTGATGTCCAACTGGGTCGTAAGTGGCCCTTGAACTACAATAAAAATTCCAAACAACAGAGTTACTACTATTAGCCCCTGCGGTCACAGATTTTCTCCATTCACAACAGTTAAATAAAAGAGGGTTACATGTCGGCATCTTTAACTTTTACTGATAATGTAGAGCAACCAAAAGCAACACAAATTGTCATTTTGACTGAAAAATCTGCTAAACGATCAAAAAAGCAGGCTGGATGCTTCACTGTTTACAGGCACTGGGGCCGTGTGACATCATCAATCATGTGACTTAACGGTAAAGTTGTCCCATTTTTAAAAGCTAAGAAAATGAATATGGTGCAAAATAATGCATTTTGCTAGGCATAGATCTTCTAATAAGTACATTTAACAGGTTTTAGGACATTTGTAAAAACAGTAAAAGTTCCCTTTAAATATAAAACACACTGATGAACTGTATCCATGCCAAAGAAGTGCTTTCCTCTCTTACCGACAATACTGTGCCAGTGTAAGGACATAGCATTTGTCTTCAATACAGGCCACGCTGTTCACATCCTGGTGACGAGACGCAAAGATCTCATTCTGGAAAGACACAAACACTCACATTAGATTCCAAATCCCTTCAATTATTCTTATACGTCATATAACACATGCAGGGACACATGTTCATCACCCCTGACTCATATACAGTTTCCTCAATACACAGTCGCTGTCACTGCTAATTTATTTTATTTTTAGCTCACAGAGTGAAATGACAGATGGGTTTTCTTTGTATTTCTGTCACGTAGCTCAATGCTTTCCGTTGACAAAGTATCAAAGTGTACTGGTGACTGAGATTATACGGTGAACGATCGCTTTCAAAGGCATTTTTATTGCATGTATCAGTCAATAAAAAAAAGGAACGAATAGAAATATTAATGTGGGTCTTTCTCGTCACACACACACACAGCCACTTTAACCACCATAAAAGTAATTGCTAACGGTGGGAAAACTGGAGAGGGATTCAAGCAAACAACCCTCTAAACTCCTGGAGAACAATTAATAGGAAGTTTTGATCAAACTTAGTTTTTTTTTTGGGCAACTTTTATCTCAGCGAGGTCACAAAAATGTCAAAATATGAACATTCATGTCAGTATTTAGAATAAAGACCAATCTGAGCATTAAAACAGGGAAGAATGAAGGATTTAGTCTGTTTCTGTGTAATTTTCATGTCTTTTATTGTATTTTATTTGAGTCATAATTTGATATTTTGGTTGTGTTTTGGCGATTTTTGGAACCATTTTCTGTATTTTTGTGGGTTTTTGGAGTCACAGTATATTTTTGTCTTTGAAGTCATTTTTGTTACGGTTGTGTGTTTTTTTTTTGTCCCTTTGTTTATTTTTGCAGTTATTTTGTGTAAACTTGTGGTTGTGTTGTGTGTTTGAAGTTATTTTTGTGTGTTTTTGGAGTCGCATTGTATATTTTTGTTATACATGGTCTTATTTTTGTTATTTTGCTCGTCTTTGACGTCATTTGTTGCGACTGTGTGTTTTTGTTGTCCCTTTGTTTTTTTTTGGGAGTCATTTTGTGCATTTATTTATTTATTTCATCCACAAAAATAGAGGGCACACAAAATAACAAAAACAAGAAAATGTATAACAAAAATATACAATACAACTCCAAAAACACACAAAAATAACTTCAAACACACAATCCGACAACAAGTTTACACAAAAAGACTTATAAGACACAAAAAACAAACAAAGGGACAACAGAAATACACACAACCAAAACAAAAATAACTTCAAAGACAAAAAATTAAGACAAAAATATACAAAAAGGCTATTTTTGTGGCTTCTTGGGCGCCCGTTGCCTACGTCTGGTCTAATGATTGTGAAATCAGTGTGTAACCATCCCAACACAAGCCACACACATGTCTGCGCTCACACAGAGGTAAATACAGGAGTGTGTTTTAGGTTCACCAGCGTACAATTACACCAGACAGTTGTTAAGACATAACGTCTGTGGCTTTTGTTAAAGATCTCCTGTGTCTCACCTCACAGAGTGTGTTAGGGCTGCGCCCGCCCTGCGTGTGTTCTGGACGGTAGTACCAAAACAAACTCATCATCAGCTCTCCTGCAGAGAGAAATTGCCCCACACACACACACACGGTTCACAAACCAGTGATTACCACATCGGCTGGGCTTCTATTATGGTAACGGTACAACAGTGAGCACAGCTATTCTCACACCTGACTCCGGCTCTTCCCACAGAGCTGAAACCTTGGCCACATATGGCAAAGATTTTTTCCTGGGCCCAGACTTCAGCAGGACGGTGTCTCTGACCCGAATCAGCTCCCCGTCTCTACGGACTCCTTCGAAACACTTCCTCAGCACCAACGCCTCCTCGCCCTGGAAACACAGACAGCAGGGATTCCTTCAGCAGCCACAGATGGAGGACGTGTTGGAAAGACAATAATAATAATAATAATACAGGATGTATTTAATGAATGAACATTAGGGTTTATTCACAAAGCTAATTAAAGGATGTGTTCGTGCTTATGAACACAGTGGTGCTCTGGCACAGTGTTTCTCAAATGGGGGTTTGTGATTGTACTACAGGGGGTACTTGAGGGAGGAAGAGATTAACAAAAACAAAAAAACATTAAAAATAAGGGGTTTTATAATGTTTATCTTTAGTTAAAAAGCGATCATCATAATGTTGATGGAAATGATTTGAAAAAGAAACTAAACCCCTGTTTTCTCCTGACCTGCCACTTGGAGGGAAATTAAAAAAAAATGCCTTGATTATGGGCGGGGCTCCTGAAGCAGTTAAGACACGCCCAGTCTATGGTATAAAATCTATAATAAACAATCTAAGCTATGCTAATTAGCTACTCATTACTTATACATACATACACCTCTCTATTCACTCTTCTGTCAGTCCAACCTACTCACCACAGATTATAGAGCCCATAGGTGCTAGTTTTTATAAAAGGGGCGGGGCTAACAGTGCTTGTTTGTGATGCAAGATGGTCCCAAAACATCACATGATCTTGTTCTCAGCCAATAGCAAAAATCATTTGTAATAACCTGGTTTCAACCCATAGAGGGCAGTCACCCTGACATTTAACAACTACATTTTAAACTAAAATGTTCAGAGTTGGACCAGGACCAATCAACACTAATTAATACCCAAATACATTTGTATTCAGCAGAAAAAATTTGTTTTGGGGTTTAGTTACACTTTAAATCAGGGCTGTCCAATTTGGGGCGATTAGTGTTGGCCTCCTGCCTATTTTCGAAATTGTTATTTTTTTATGTTTTTTTTTAAATATAAAAATTATTTAATACAGTACAGTGATTTATAAGAAAATAATCTAAAGCTAATGTCCAATTACATTATTTTTCTTGAGTTTTAAAGGATTGTTCAAGGCAGTGGAAAATGTGTTTTGATCATATAGGAGGGATGTGTTGTGTCCCACTTCGTTGAATTTATATTGTACGAAGTGTCTTTGAAGTCGTGGCATAAAATTATGAAACATCTAAATGTCGTCAATTTCAAACTACTTAAAGTATTTATTTTGTACAGTTAAGTTATTGGCATATTTCATGTCATGAACTGCAACATGAATGTTTAGTTTTGGCCCTCTACCAGTATACATTTTTGTACCTTCAATGAAAATAATTTTGGGCACTCCTGCTTTACATAAAACATGAACTAAAAACACAAAAGTCAGTGATGGGCCCACACCAGATCGGAAATGATCAAAACTATAGAAATAAATTTAATCAATCCATTTATTTACAATATTAGATTCTTAAAAATGTGTGTTAATCCTCATTCATTCCATGATTATGTTCTATATATAGAATTCTGAGCAAAATGTTGTAGTCAGACAAAGGAGGGACTTTGATTCAGAAATAAGAGAAATGGGGGAACTTGAGCCAAAGAGTTTGAGAACCACTGCTGTACGTACCACACAGAAAACCTCCCTCTCGAAGGGCAGGCCGACTGGCTTCCAGCCATTGGTGGACTTTTGGCGGCCGTTTTTCAGCTGCTTAGCGACAGCTTTCCCTCCAACGCTGACACATTTCAGCTTGTGTTTCTTCAGCCTGCTGCTGAGAGGGAGACGAGGCGAGCTGACGCTGCCCGTGCTGCGGGCACCAGACCTCGACCCGCTGGGAGGCTTGGCACTCTGTGGACTCTCTTTGGCCACCTGCAGGAGAGGCTGCGGCTGGCTGGGGTCAGACAGTGGGGTCTGAACGTGGGGCACTGATTGGCCAGCCGGAGGCACGGTGGGAACGGGGCAGCCAGTGAGGAGTCTGGGGGAGGGGCATATGGGGACTGAGGACGGACTGTGGTGGTCACTGACGGTTGATGGGTAATCATCTGAGGAATGGACAGAAAAAGTGACGCACTCATACAGCAATCACCAATTTAACATAAAAAAAGGACTAAATTAAAAAGTTAACTGACTGATTTAAGATTAGTTGCAGCTCAATTAGTTTTATCCAAAACACCCATTTATTTATTTGATTTTAAAACTGAATATTATAAATATGAAATTTTAATATTCAAAAGTGTAGCACTGCATTTGTTGTTGTTTTGGCCGTTTGGTTTCTGTTTGTTATGCTTTATGTCCTATTTCATAAAAATGTCAAAGCAAATGATTCTTTTTTAATTAGTATTTTCAAAAACAAACATTCCTGTAATGTACAAGCACATTTCTTCCACACTCCATGTCCTTAAAATGGTCCATACGTGTATTAAAAAGAATACTTACAAAAAAGAGAAATAAAATAAACTAAAAACTCAGAACCGCGGTGCAATTCAGAAAACTTAAAAATTATCTTCCCAGATTCCATAGAAAGGAGAACTCTCCTCAAACTTGCACCACACAGACAAAATTAATTTACAAAAGCATTTATACATTTCAATAAGTCCTGCACAAAGTCAGATCTATGTTGTCGAACATATAGAAGCCATCATTTCCAGATATCGTTACACTTTTCAACTTCTAGCCTAAGTGACGTGGTCAATTTCTCCATATTAGAAATATTAAACATTACATCTAACCATTCATGAACAGTAGGCAATAAAAAGCAATTCCTAGTGGCCCAATTACATGGTTTTAAAAATCCAATGATCTGATTTCCTAAAATTCCAAATTAAGAGCACTAAATTCACATTCTCCCAGGCCTTCAATTAAACTTTTTTTAGTTTAGCATATAAAAACATATGCCCCAGACAAAAAACAACAAAAGACTAATTTTGGCCAACTAATAATATTAATATCCATCTGGTGGCTAGTGATGCCAGTTGCTGTAGCAACAGCAGATGTTGTCAAAGAGAACCAGGGGGCTGATCTCCATTCGTCGATACTGGACTTTTAAGTACAAAGTGGACTCACCACAGCTGTTGTAAACATAAAGTTACGTGTGTGGCCGTTGTCCACCCTATGTGTTTTCACTAAGGCTGAACAAATAATTGCATTTGCAATATTATCGCAAAATCATAAAACGTGATTTTCTAATCACAAAGGCAGCAATTTTTTTAAATTTTTTTTCCCCCCGTAATTTTACCCCTTGTAATGTCCTGTTAAGTTCAGAGAGTGTTTAAGAAGTGCAGATTACATGTTTCATGAAACATGAGTTGTATACGTTGAAGAGGTAAAGCCACAGATTTGTTTGCTTTATTGTTGTAATCTGTGCTTTAAATTTTATATTTTATATTTATTTAAAGTTAAAAAAAATCTGAAATTGTTTATTACGAAACAGATTGATTTATTGCTTTTTCATTTTCCAAAATCGTTCAACCCTAGTTTTTACTGTATCTTAAAAATGTATACAACTGCTCCATTGAGTGGATATTGTATCATTTTCTTTCTCATTGGTGTTGGATCGATACCCCGTATATTTAACACTTTTAATGGTTCTACAACATGAATAAAAGCAAGACGGTATCGACGAGGGCAGCTCCTCATTTACTACATCTGCTTTTGCTGCAGCAACTGGCCACGCTAACCACCATGAGCAATACTAATAAGATTTTTGTTGTTCTATATCAATTTGGGTTTGTTCCCCCAGGCACAATAATGTATTTCATATCCCTCCTAAAATGTGTGGCCTTGTTGAAATTAAACTGGCCTGAACATGACACCCCTGGTAGATGCAACTCTGTATACTATTTCAGTGTATTAGTCAGTCCCATCAGTATCACCCCCCCCACAGGCTATAATCATTAGCAGCCAATGATAGAAAGACACTCCTGAATCAGTTCTAAGTATGTTAGCATTACTCCTCATTGCTGACCTGATTTAAGCTGCAGCTGACCACAAACTGACAGAGAGCAGTGCGTGTGTGTGCGCGCGTGTGTGTGTGTCTGTTAGGTACTTTCAACCACACACCCACACATTCCCTCAGACACTTGTACTAATGCTGCTGACATGAACAGAGAAGCTGACACTGAAAATCAGGATGTATTGGTGACAAGTGGATATTTCACCTTTTAAACATCTTAAGAAATGTTTGTAGATCTCTTATTGCCTTGCAGCAATGATGCAATGAAGTAAATTATCTGATAATCTCTTTGTAAAAGTCAAACGTGTTGCGACTGCAGCAACACATCCTTTCATACTACAGAGCAAGAGGAATACACATTCAACAAGTTGTTTCCCCCTAAACCACAAGTGTGAAACTTAAGGCTCGGGGGCCAAATCCGGCCCTTCAGAGCACCAAATTCTGCCCGCGAGAGGAAGTAAAAATGACAGAGAAAACATGAATCATTGTGTAAATTACCAAATAATTCAGTTGTAAATTGTTGTTGAAAAAACTCTTAATTTTTCCAGAATGCTGCAATTTTTTTCAAAGTATTTCATAAAATCTTCCCAAATTAAATAAAAAATAAATAAATAAATCAAAGGACATTTAAGTATCTGAATGAATCATTATACACGGGACGTGATGTTAAACATGAGGTTTACCATTTGAGAGTGGTGTGGGAACTGTGTCTAAGATATAGGAAGGATGTAAATTTGAGACGCATCATCAGTAGTGTTGTTTTGAATCAGGGGATGTTTCGGCCTTTTAGACATATAGACACCCTCATTATCGGTGGCCAGCTACAGGATGATCAAGCCTGAGCTTGTGTCCCATAACGGTTTCTCACTCTCTCCCATCTGCAGCTTAAGTATCTGTCACTTATTGCTTAGATACTGTTGATACCTTCCATACTTTGTCTAATTTATAACTGGAAATGCAAACTTGGGCACATAAATATTGAAATTGTTCATTTTCCTGCCAAAAACCTGCGGCCCACTTTTCCATATTTGGTCCTTGATGTAAAATGAGTTTGCCACTTTGTAAACAGAGAAACTTAAACGTAGACCAAGCAGGTGGACTCACCTTGTTTGCAGATGTGGTTACACTTGATGCAGTCTGTGGGGCTGAAGGGACACCCTCCTCTGGCGATGGCTGGGATCACGTTGCTATAAGCAGAGTAGCTCTTGATCCTGCAAGGCTCTGCATAACATGCTTCCATTGAGGTGCAACAGTACACCGGATGGCTAATTCCTGAGGGCGGGGCGTCTGTGGTGGGGAGCAGCTTGGACCTCTTGCTGCTCTTTGGACTCATGGCGAGGGGGGGTCCTTGAGTGTGGGAGCTGTCTGGGTGGCTGAAGTGGACGTAGTAGCTAGGGAAGCAGGTGTATGCATGTGGGCTTATGGTGATGGACGCTGGGTGTGCCATAGAGTGAGGCGGCTGCAGATGGTGGTGATGGTGATGGTGGTGGTGGTGATGGTGGTGATGGTGGAACACTTCAGACATGGAGCTGTCTTTGGGTTCCTTGAAGGCCTTGTCCTTCAGGAACAGCGCCAGTCTGTGACAGTATTCCACACACCGCTCCTGGGAGCAGCAATAGCAAGACGACACTTCCGTCTCCACCTTCTCCTCTTTGATTGTTTTCAAAGGGAATCTGAGAGAAGAGCCACAGTGGAGGCCTGTGGTTCCATTCCTCTCTGAACCCAAATCTTCCTCCTCACACAAACTGCAGCAACGAGTCCCCTGGGTATGGACGTCATCACCTGTACCCTGTTTTATGTGCTTTTTTTGATCCTTTTGTTTTGAACGTCTTCTGGTTTTGGTCTGTTTTGTATCAATGACACCATCTTGAACCGTATCGTCTTCTTCTCTTTTACTGCCCTGCTTGGACTCAGTCTTCTTCTGCCGTTTTGACCCATACTGGCTACTGGTGAGTTTGAGCAGTGTTGCAGCAGTGAGGCCTGCTTGTCGTCGAGGAGTCGGTGCCAACAAACTCAACCAGTCAATGTTTATTGATTTTTTCTGCCTTACTTTTAAGGCTTTTTTTCCTGCCGAAGGACCTTTTTTGGTTTCGCTACCTTGATGCTCCTGGTTGGTGGAATCTTTGACTGGATCATCACATGCAAGCAGATTTTTCTTTGTGAGATTAGCTGCGAGGGAATCATGTCTGTAGAGCAGCAAACTGTTCACAGCCTCAGCATTCAAAGAGGCCATTCTTCTTCTTCGCGGCTCAAACAGAAGTAAGGCTTTTGATTGGTTGTTTTTGGGTTCCAGTGCTGGCGGATTGGTAGCGGAAGGTTTCATCAGCACTGATTTGGTCCTTCTTTGACTGGAGTGCAGTTTTCTTTTGACTTTCACAATCTTCTGTTTTCCAGCTTTTAGTGCATTTGTTTCTTTAGCCATCAGTCTTTTCTCTTCCAGGCGGGTGAGCAAGACGCAACAATCGAGTGCATCACTGCCACCTACCGCCAGCTTCTTTCTACGACGATACAAGTCTTTCTTCTCCAACTTCCTCTTCCCTTTTGGCTCATTCTTCCCCCTTTTTCCTTTCTTCACAACGCCTCCCTTTGATTTCTGCTCTGCTTCCTTTTGGGATTTATTCCCACGTTTGATTGGCTGGTTCCGCTGGGCTTTCGCCATGGTCTCAGCGGATTCCAGAGCAGATCTACCAAAACCCTTTCATCAACAGGGTACGTCTGTCTGCTTTAGCTCAAAGTAGGTTTTCAGTTTGCATCATGGATCTTCATTTGTGTCCTGAAAACTGTCCTGAAGATAGAAATATTTTAGGTCACACTTAACAGCAGCAACTCATGGAATTTACACAATATATTCATTTATTTACACACAGTGAAAAAGCTGCCAATGCAATGTGCCAGTCCTCCAAAGCAAACAGCTTAGAGTTTAACTATAAAGTATACAAATGCTTCTGCTTCCTCATCGCTGAACCATCCTGTTCCATGTCCATTTGTCTGCAGATTGTCCAGCTGACATAAAGTCAACTGACCAATAATAACAACTAATCAGTTAAGAGAATGCTGAGCAGGTCGATGGAAGAACTTTGTGCCGTCTTTTCTCCGATATTCCGATTCCAACTATCAAGCTTCCCAGTATTTAGTAAGTTTACAACGGTAAATGAAGCTGATAAATACACTACACTAACATTAATTCATGCTTCATTTGCCTTCATCTTAACACAAACTTAACTAAGAAAAAATTATTTATGTAGGTGTCATCTTGTTGATTATTATGCAAATTGATTAATTGCTTGTGTTTGTTGAAAAACACAAGAACAGAGGACTTTGGAAGAAGAAAAATCACAATCAATTGCAATAGTGAGGGGGGGCGGGGGAATAAATCGCAATTAGATTATTTTCCAAAATGTATTCAGTCCACATCAAACATAGTTCAAACACAAGAAAACCTAAAATCGAGTCAATGCAAAGTCGTATGGACAAGACAAAGTCACAATAAAATAGAATAAAATAAATGCAGAGAAAGCTCCATACAGCAGCATTACATGCAGCATATATAGTTATTACAGTAAACACCAGGGGTCTCCTGAAATGTATTTCATGCGGAAGTAGTGTAAAGAATGTGTTTAAAACAGAAAACGTACTGTGCAGTCTTAGAAATCACTCATTTCTGATCAGTTAGGGAAATGGTTCCCAAACATTTTCTATTGTGCCCCCCTCCCTTCCAGGAGAGGGGTACTAAAAATATTTTAGTCTTCAAAGGGCGCTACAAAATTTCAACAAAATGGGTCAAAAACCTAACCTTTATCGAAAAAATTTAAAAATCTTGAGTCATCGTCTTCTTCAAAGCTCATAAAAATAACAAAATGTGCAATCACATATTTCAAGTTATTTGAGAACAATTAATTTCTATTTAATACAACTGTTCAGTCCCAGTTTGGGAACCAATGAGTCAGGGAATTATACCTTACTGCACTTAATTTTTATGTCACTAGTATAAACACATAAAAAGCAAGTCCAACCACAACCTGGTCGCTTTTTTTTTTTTTTCTCATCTAAAACAGACAAACTCTAATAAACATACATGTTTTAAAGTCAGTAGGACATAATATTTGGAAAAGACACATACAAACTGGGCTGTGGAAGAAATCAAGACAATTTATAGCTATGAGACACCATTTACTGCAGCACCTTTAATGAAACCATTTACGTTGCAGTAACAGTTTCATTAAGCTGGTCATAAATTACCTCAAGTGTGTCTCCACATCTCCTTGTCAATGAGTGGCCATCAAACTAACATGCTTTACTATGACAACCGGCTCTTGTGCAATGTTTAATGAAGTATACTTAATGAATACTCCATCTGAGTGGCTTATAAAATAAGGACGGACACTTTGACTTGTTTTAATTTGCTGTCCGTTTCTTCCCTTGAACACATGAAGGACGCTCTTAATTAAAGCATGAAAATACCTGGTTATACCTAAAGGGATGAATTTGTTTTGTAAATGGAAATGCAACACAGAGCCATTACTTAGCAGGCGAACAAATGTTGGAGCTCTCCAACTCCAGGCATGGACAGAAATCGGACCGGGCCATTTTCAAACCATCCTCGAGCTCGCTCTGGTTGCTTTTGTTGCTGAGTGACTCAGTGAACCATGAAATGCAATCCATGAGGGAGAAATTTAATTTGAAGATAACAAATGAACAAAAGGGCTTGCACTGAGTTTATGTCTGAGGATATCAAATCAAGTTGCATTGAAGACGACGAGCGTGCACAGATGAAGGACTGGAAGCTCAGTGAAAGGCTTCATCATTTTCTGAATACATCATCAGGGCAACAAACAATATTTCACACTTTAAAGTAGGATGTTTTTTTTGATTGTGCAAAAAAAAGGCCTTTATTTATCACCACTTTGAATTACCTTTACCATATTGACACATTGACGTTCAAGTTATGATAATATCCAGTAGCACACTAATACTGACAGCTGGGCGTGGGAACCTCTGGGTACCTCACGATACGCGATACGATAATTATTGATATATTGGTCAGAAATCAATGTACGATAATCTCTGATATAACAAGAAAAAAAAGATTAAGTGAAAAAATACAATTTTTATTTTATATCTCTGAAAGACAATAAATTGAAAAAGTGTCATATGAACAGTGACAGTATTTTAGTGCAACATTCCAGTAAACAATTTATTGGTTCCTTCGACAAACAGTGACAACATTTCTATGAAGACCTACCTGCACATTTTAATGAAAAAGCAGAAAAGGTTTTTGGAAAAAAAAAAAAAAAAAAAAGATACTTAGCGCTAGCATATCGACTCACAATAGTTGTTTCTTTTAAAACAAAAAGACTATACTTCATGATGCTATTACGGGAAACAGTAAAAAAAAGTTCTCAGTTAATTACAACAGCCTACGTATTGTATATTCAGGGCTCTTAATGTGAAAAGCTAAAAGGCACAAATTTTTTTTGTATATTAAATCTAAAAAACAAATATTAATTCAGGATTACAGAACTAATAGTGTTGGAATATTACTTTAAAAAATCCCCTTGAGCTCAGGTTTGTGACTTTAAAGTGAGCTGTGTGCAAAATGTAAAATTCCACAGCTCAATCTGTCCTTTCCCACTAACTCGGGCATCTTTGCATAACCACACTCCCTTTATTTCCACAGGCTGACAGGCAGATAAAAAGACCGACGGCGCGGTTCAATATAATACTTCCACCTGATTATTTTTGGTTGGATAAACTTATTACAGGATTGATGGATGCAGTCACTGTGATTAACAAAGCTGTTTAAGCATTGAATCAAGTGCTAATAACCTACTTAACATTTAGAAACTGAATTGTACATAAACTAGTAATTATATTTGCAATGTTCCAAAAGGTCAGTTTTTCTAACAGTTGATTAAATATGCAGTAAGTAATGGCTTGACAATGTAAGAATCTTAATATTTTCCCAGCTTATCTAAAACAATCATTTATGAACACCTTAATTCTACTCTAATCTTTTTTATCTTATCCATGTCACGCAGCAGCTCAGTGCAGTTTACTATGGTCAAAGCCTAAAGACACACACAGGAACTCTTAGATCAATTACTCTTTATGCCACAGACGGATGAGGGTAGTGAACCCACGACAGCTGCACATCATATGCCAATTCTTTGCAAATGTTGAAACACAGAAATTAAAGGTGAAGTCTAACAGTTTGCTCACAAATCAGAAAAAACATGATAATTCTGTCATTTTTTTTACAAAAAAAATACATGGAATTTTTTCTCCTAAGCATCTGTCAATCCTCATTTTTGACTAAATAAAAGCACAATAAAAATTAGGGATGTCCCGATACAACACCGATATTGCCACCTTGAAAATAGTTCACTTCAGTTATTTTTTTACTGTCAGTATATGGTGGGAACAAATGAGGGCGGGGACAAAAACAACAAAACAATATTGTCCACGGCTCAAAGTTAAGAGTTCACAGTTCCAGTTTCACTGACTGTTCCCAAAACAATGTGATCATTGCTCTTAGTCTTCACCAGTGTTGGGAACGTTACTGTAAAAAAGTAATGAGTTATAGTTACTCACTACTTGTTCCAAAAAGTAACTGAGTTAGTAACTGAATTACTCTATAATAAAAGTAACTCATTCCCAAGGAAAGTAACTATTTGCGTTAAAAAAAAAAAGTTGCTATATGTCAAAGAATTCAGATTTTTTAGATGCGTGTGTCGTTGTGAGGCGCTTCATTAAATTTGAGTTGCTTACAACGGATGCTGCTTCATCAGATCTGTATCTTTGTGTGGCACGGGGGGTGTATAAACACTGGCTCTGATTGGCTACCATGAAACAGGCCGTAGCCAATCATAACCGCTCACCTTGTTTTTAACCCACCTCCTCATTACAGCTGCGTATGAAGCCAGGGGTGTTTTAGGATAACAGTTTATTCAATCAATGCACGTAACACACCGCATTTAAGGTTCAGTGACGTTAACGGCATAAAAAGTAATTAGTTAGATTACCCGTTACTGAAAAAAAAAAATGCAGTTACCTAACGCCGTTACTCCAAACACTGGCCTTCATTAAAAAAAATTTTTAAAAAAATTGCTTATTGGAGCGCGTATATCGGAGATTTTAAATGCAGTCCGATAAAATCTGATATTCGTTTGCTTGCCGATATCAGATATCAATATCAAATCGGGACAACCCTAATAAAAATGGAACGAACTACACTTTATGCACTATTTACAACAAATCTACGGTTGACAGCACGGTCATGCAAGGTGCTTTGGCTGACCAAGATACAGACACACAATCATGATAATCAGTTATTTATGTAAAAAAAGAAAATGTATCTGTTTGACTTTGGTCTGTAAGTCCTATTGTGCAACTGCAAACAATCAAATTATTGTTTCAAATTTCAAAATGTGTCCAAGAAATCTCATTCTATTCTAATTATTTTCTTTACAGGACAATAAATATCCAGTTTTGACATTTGTCTGACTTTTTTGAATTTCTCATAATTTGTTTTTTTTTACTGGTTTGGCTCTCATGCATGTTTTTCTTAACCATGTGGCCGTTCCCCAAGCACCACCTAAAGGGCCATGTGAATAATTTAGTCTGAGTTGATGAAAATGCTAATTTTATGTGTGTCTCTTTCTTTCTTTTGAGGTGACTATTTAAGTGTACACTAACAGGCATGTACCTCTTTGTTACCTAATGTACGTAAATATGTAACTGGCAGTTAGATACCATGTTGAATGTGAAGATTTGTTTGATCACATTGTGAAAGTGTGAAAGTGTGTGTCTCATCTTAATATTGGGCTGCTCTTAAAGAAAAAAATAGATCCTGAATTTGAATGTATTAAATACCCTGCATGGATAAATAAATATTGTCTCTTGCCTTGAATGAGGATGAGTTTGACAAATCAGGATTTAGTCATAGATTTAGTAAAGAGATAAAATAACTTCAAAAGAAGCAGCAGCATTTAAGAGCCCGTTTAAGGACACGACCGTGTTTCCAGAGTTCCTACAGCTGTAGTCAAATTTAATTCAAGACAATTTAATGCCATTTGCAATTAAATTTAAGACCAACTTCACAGCAACCATAATTGCTGTTTGAATTACATAAATTACAGTAAACACACAATGACAGTAAAATCACTCCAAAAAACGAGATGACTATAAAACAACAACAAAAACACAAAAAATAAAAACTGTTAACAATAATCTCTGTTGGAGAGGCAATTTTTGTTAAATTTACATTTTCCCATGTTGTTTATACATAAAAAAAGAAAAAAAAAATGAAATTTACCATTTATTTTGAAATGTGAGACTAAGTACAATCATAAAATCATACTTATTGTGTTAAATTTGAAGATTTTTGAAACATTATTTTTAGATTCATGAGTTTAATGCCTTTTAAGACTTTAAGGATTCGCAGCAACCCTGGTTTCTGGCAAAAACACCAAAAAAGGACGTTTACTCGTAGTTTTCCTACAAAACAAAGCATTGGCACCTAATACATCTTCAAAATATTCCTTTGATGTGATTTTTGACATGAAAATAAGTTTTATCATCTGCAGGAATCTTTGCAGCGCATGCATACCACACCAAAGTGGGAGGTGGAAGAGGTTTTATTCTGCAATCATGTCCTCTTCCCTGAGATAGACTTCTATTGTTTCAAAAAAAAAAAAACATTGTTCTGATCCGTGTCCATCAACATCTGATACACAGCAACGCCAAAATTCTTCCTCTCCGACATATCGTCCTCAAACGTGCTCTTGAAAACTACAACTTCCTGTCACCGAATAAAAAATTGAAATTAACTGGCTTTTTTGTTTTTGTTTCTGTCTTCTAAGACTGAAAAGTGTTGATTAACACTCCTTGTCCCTGATAAAGAGATATGCCTTGAATTTCAAGCCTGATTTTTTTATTTTAAAATTTAAATCAAATCATTAAAAAAAAAAAAAAGTTTCAATATCCCAGTGCATGAATGATGGTTCACAACCTTTTTTGGATCTTGACCCCAGAATTTCTGGTGACCCTAAAGACATTTTTTTCTCTTTCCAGAATTAGTTTTTGATCGCGTTTGTTATACTGTATTATAAATACAGAGTAGCCAGAATTAGTGACTAATTGTTCCAGCGCAGATATTTTTGGTCTGCATTTTGCTGGTCAAAAATAAATAAATTCTTAATGTCTCACGTTGGACATGTCTTTTATTTTGAAACAAACTTTTCTCTTGACAGGCATGCTGTGAAATGCATGTTGCACAGGACAATACTGTACATAGATTGATGTTTTAAAAAAATATTATATGCGTGTGTGTTTTCAACAGCTATTTTAGAAAAACAAAATTTTGTTGGTAAGTTCATTGTTTTAATTTGTAAAAGAAGAATAAAAAAACTATTTTCATCGTTATTTTTTATCAATTATGAGACATAATTAAACACTGAAAGAGTTTCTAAACCCCTGTTTTCTCCTCACTTGCCACAAGGAGGAAATTTTTTTAAAAAAGCATTGATTGTTGGCGGGGCTCCTGAAGCAGTTAAGACACACCCAGTCTATACTATAAAATCTCCAAAGAACAATCTATGCTAATGCTAACTCATTACTCAGTATACCTCGCTATTCACTCTTCTCTCAGTCCAACCTACTCACCACAGATTGTAGAACCCACAGGTGCTAGTTTTTATAAAAGGGGCGGGGCTAACAGTGCTCGTTTGTGAAGCAAGATGGTCCCAAAACATCAGATGAACTTGTTCTCAGCCAATAGCAAAAATACATTTTAATAGACGAGTTTCCACCCATAGAGGGTAGTCACTGACATTTTAAAACAAAATATTCAAAATTTAAATAATTTGACTAAATGTTGAGAGTTGGACTAGCATCAATCAACAGCACTACATCACCCCCAAATACATTTGTATACAGCAGAAAAAAAGTGGTTTTGGGGTTTAGTTACTAAGAATGTGCGATATGTTGTCGTTGATGATATATCGTCAAAACATTCCCTAAAAACCTTGTTCCACGGGACAAAATTGCCCAGAACTATTTTGTCAACAACTTATACTCCAGAGCAGAACGCTGTTCACGGGAGCTTCGGCACGAAGCCTCCGTGGTGTGTGCCGCCACCACCGCCCCTCCCACACACACACACAGTGGTTCTCGTCACTGGAACATTAGATTATCTGTCTAGGAGGAAAACGGCAACTTGCGTGTCCAAAGTTAGTCCAAGACTGAAAACAAGTTTGCACCGTGCATGCGCTTCACTATGTATCGCTGCAGCCAATGAGGAGGCTCCTTCGTGGGCTCTGCTCACCCCTCCTTCCTCTAGGGGGTGACCGCCAAGACTTTGTTTTCTGGGGTTTTATTAACTCAAATAATTCATTATAAAGCACAGACAGCACACAGACATACATTTTTTTTCAGAAATGATTACTTTTACAATATACTATGATTCTAATAAGATTTTCTTTTTTTTTTAACTAAAGAAAATAAATCAAGTACCGCAGCTTTAAGTTGGGAATTTCTCTATTTATTTATTGCTTTTATTGTTATAGTGATAAATACCAGAAATGATCGGGACAATATTTTTTTGTCTACATCACCCATCTCTATTAGTTACTCTTTAAACTCCAGGTGACCCCACATGGGGTCCCGACTTCAAGGTTGAAAAAAACTGAAATAATATAAATATCCCTAAAATATCAATAAAATCCAATGACCAAAACGTACACAGACCTGCAAACTGTATAGTTTGTTCCGTAGATGAATTAGATAGAATGGAAAGGTAGAAGGATGGATTACACTCATTCAAAAGAAAGACATGGCGTAGAGCTGTCATTATGAGAGAGCAAAGCCCTCTGGCAGTGTGTGTGTGTGTGTGTGTGTGTGTGTGTGTGTGTGTGTGTGTGTGTGTGTGTGTGTGTGTGTGTGTGTGTGTGTGTGTGTGTCACTAAGTCCACTTTTCCTGGAGCATATCAGCAGTCCAACAGTCCTCCATTCTGCTACATACATGCATGTTAAAGTGCCACCCACACCCTGTTAGATCATGATCACAGCTCAAAGTGAACTGGGAGAATAAATATTTGAGTGCGGTGCTGTGAGCCTTGAGCTGGTAATGCTGGAGCTGGTAGTTGTTGGCTATGGTGGTGGTGGTGGTGGAGGAGGAGGACGGTGTTAACCTGACAGCAGCAGCAGACACTGTGATATCAGAACAAGTAAAAACACATCCACGCTCTACGATCACCAAACATCTGCGATCAATCGGGCCTATCGATATCATTACGAGGTCGAATTACAGCCGAGTTGTTGGAAAGCGGCTGCACACACACATACACATACACACACACACACACAGAGCCCGATCATCTCCAACTGTGCCTGAATCACCTCCGCGATCCTCCGCTCGTGTATTTATTTACCTGCGCTACGAACCAACGATCACCGCCACCAACACGCAGCCGTCCCTCCGTCCTCCAGCAGCGGGGACTCGGCTCAGTTCACCGCGGACGTGGAGTGGAGCGATCCGCGGACCGGAGAGCCAACAGTAGCCGGAGACATTGTGAACAAATCGGGCGAGCGGTGACCTACTTCCGAACTAACATCACGCTGGAGATGATATTCATGCGCTGCCTGTGCTGCGCTGCGCCGGGACATCCCTGCGTTTAACGGCAAATCATGTTTACGGTGAAACGGTGCCGTCATCACCGAGGATCCCACTTCACAGCGGGCGTTAATCAACCCTAAAGAACCACACACTTGTCTTTGACCCCTGTGCGTGTGCGTGTGTGTGTGTGTGTGTGCCACATCCCTTTATTCCTGCATAAAAGCTCTAATTTTACTGAAAAATTAATTAAGACAGAAATAACAAGAAGCTTATTTAAATTATTATCAACTCCAAATAGATCATATCATTACAAACATGTGGAAAAACAAGAAATAAGAGAGTCATAACGAGATAAGAATAACAAGATGCATCTTAAAAAAAAAAAAAAAAAAAAAAAAAAAAAGTGTTGTCTGCTGCATTCCTTCAAAAAATGTCTAAATGTGCCCAAACTCACTCAGACAGCAGACAGAAATAACAAGAAGCACCTTTAAATTACTACAGACTCCAAGTCGATCATATCATGACAAACTTACATTATAAACATGTGGAATAATGAGAAATAAGAGTTATAACTGCATAAAAATGATAGGAGGTCAAATAGTTTCAAACTGGGGTATGATATTATGCATGTATATCTTTACAAAAGTCTATAACTACATAGGGAACAACACACTAATAAAACAAGCTCTATTCCTAGAAGAAAAAAAGCTCTACATTTTACAGAAAAATGTGTCCAAACTCACTCAGACAGAAATAACAAGAAGCGTCTTTAAATTATTATGGACTCCAAATAGATCATATCATTACAAACATGTAGAATAATGAGAAATAAGAGAGTCATACAGAAAATGTTCCAAATGGTCATATATACAAACTGGTCTGGAGCAGGTTTTCAAACTGGGGACCGAGGACCACTGATCTTACTGGGGGTCCATGAAATAAACCAACACACCAATAAAACAAGCTTTATTCCTGAACAAAGCTCTAATTCTACAAAAAAAAAAAAAAGTATTTAGCCAAAACCCACTCATGCAGCAGACAGATATTTAAATTATTATAAACCCCAAGTAGATCATATCGGGACAAACTTACATTATAAACATGTGGAATAATGAGAATTAAGAGTTATAACTGCATAAAAATGATAAGAGGTCAAATGGTTTTAAACTGGTCTGGAGCAGTGGTTTTCAAACTGGAGTATGAGGACCCCTAGGCCGTACCTTAAAAGGTCTATCAAATAATTTATTTAAAAAAAAGATTACTCATATATACAGTATCTTTACAAAAGCCTATAACTACATAAGGAACAACGCACTAATAAAACAAGCTTTATTACTAGAAAAAAGCTCTACATTTTACAGAAAAATGTGCCCAAACTCACTCAGAAGTCAGACAGAAATAACAAGAAGCGTCTTTAAATTACTATTGACTCCAAATAGATCATATCATTACAAACGTAGAATAACGAGAAATAGGAGCGAGTCATAAAGAAAATGTTCCAAATGGTCATATAGACCCCTTAATGGCCCACGTCACGAGTGACATCACAATGGAGGCAAAAACATTAAACGCCGCTGGCTAAAGACTGTGGAAGCTAGTAATGTTACAGCTTGTTGTGTGTTTGTGTGCCAGAATAGGAGGAATAACGTGAGTGGACGTAAATTAAAGTTTTATAGGATTCCAGCGGACACTCATGCTCAGAAAAAAACCATGACAATTGTGGTTTTGCCTCCAGGCTAAGCCCCGCCCAACAAAATATGTCACAATGTTTACAAACAATCAAAGGGTCCAATCAAAGAGCAAGTTTTCAAACTGGGGACCGAGGACCACTGTTCTTACTGGGGGTTCATGAAATAAACCAACGCACCAATAAAACAAGTTTTATTCCTGGAAAAAAGCTCTAATTTTACGAAAACAGACGGAAATATCAAGAAGCTCCAACTAGATCAAATCAATATAAACGTACGTTATAAACATGTGGAATAATGAGAAATAAAAGAATCATAACTACAGAAAAATGTTCGGAGGTCAAATGGTCTTAAACTGGTCTGGAGCAGTGGTTTTCAAACTGGGGACCGAGGACCCCTGGTCGTACCAATTAAACAAGCTTTACACTGACAGTATTTGGATACTGTGGACATGACACAATACTGTATCATTGAAGTGTGATGACGGTCTCAATGGTTACAAAAATACAAGACTAGAACAAATATCCTCTAAGTTCATTTATTTTACCAAGATCTTAAATATTTAAAGATTACACGTTTAAATAAGTGGTTCCCAACCAGGGGTACGTGTACCCTTAGGCCTATTGAACACATTTCAGGGGATACACGGAAACATTTGTCAATTTAATTTCTAACCTTATTAGACACTTTTTCCTCAAATTGTGGCACATCTCATTAAAATGCATGAAAAGGTGAAGTTCAAAATCTAAAATGTCCAAAATATATTTAAAGAAAGGCTTAATGTTGGACCAGATACAGGAAAGGGTTCAGATGAACCTGCTGACACTAATAAACAATGCATAAGATGAACTAAGGGTTACTCACTATGTGAAAAAAAGAATAAGAGGTACATGGGGACAAAAAAAGTTTGGGAAACACTGGTTTGAATAATGGATCATTCCTGTGGAATTATGGGATATAAATGGGAGTAAACTGTGATCTGGAGGACCAGTTTGGTTTTGGACTGAGATGATGGCCAAGCAATCAATTGAGAGTTATTATAGCATCATATAGTGACTTTTCTTCAGCAAAGGATTGAAACACCCATCCTGCATCGCTACAGCAAGTCTTTCATCATCTCATCCACTAATCAGACAGTTTAACACTAGTGTGGGAACATGACACCCCACAAAAACCGTGTCTCAACTTTCCATCCACTCATGTTCACAGTCTGATTTCAGGGTTACAGCAATCACTGGAGTCAATCCCTCCAAACCAAATATCATTTTTAACACACTGCGGGTAAAAGATAGCATTAAATATGCTTGTGTTTCTCTTTAATGGCCATGACAGTAAAATCACAATATTATTACAACATCTCTTTTACTCAGTTGTTATGTTAATATCTTTAAATACCACAAAAAATTGATTATTAGTTATGGAATTCACTGCTTGCTACCATATAAAAATCATTGTCTCATTTTAATATATACTAAACAGAATATCTGCAGATTTATACTTGCATAAACTATTAAAATAAGTATAATCAAAAAAGCAGTTCTACCATAAACAGTAATGTCTTCTAATTAATCTTTGAAAACGATATATAACTTAATATTTGTAGTGAAAATCAATACACGAATATAAAAAAAAAAAAAACACAAACCTCACATGTGCAACGGCATTCTACCACAATTCAATGTATTTATTTATTTTTTATCTATTCAGTTTATTTCCAACATGGTTGCAGTCACAGAAGTTTAATTAAACAACAGCTACTGCCTGTAGGTTATGATTACTGTCAACAATCTAATGTGCATCACAATAAAGAAGGAAATTAATTACATTTAAATTAATTGCATATGAATGACAGCAAAAAAATAAATACATCCATGTTCATGGGACTCATTTAATGTATCCCCTGCTCTCAATTACACATTCAAACTAATTATGAGCGATCTGTCATTGCTTATCATTTATTATCACCATTACATACAAAACACACAGATAAGCTCAGCTCTGTTATTATGAACCATAAAACACACACACACACAGACACACACACACACCGAGGGTGTTCGAGTTACAGCCAATCTTCAATATCTGCACAAACAGCAGGTTTATTTCCTTTTAACAGTAAACTGAGAGTAAATTCACAGTGTTATCAGAATGGAGCTTAATTGGGATAAAATGCTTAGTGTCCTCATCAATATCAGCTTTACTGTAGGTAATTAACAGCTGGAAAGGAGCCGAGTGTGTTGAATTAATGAGGCGCGAGTGTGAGGGGAGGCTGGGGGAGTGGAGAACAGCAAAGAGCTGACCAGCACAGCAGTCCACACACTCCAACACCCCCAACATGCTGCTGCTTCTGTGCTTTGAATATTCCATCTATATACAGTAGAATACTGTTGCGATCCAAGCTTTTCATTATTAAAGCATCGACCAGCTGAGTTTAGGTTTGACTGAATAATACCAGGTGTAGGATTTGTTTCTCCAGCTATTCGAACACAGTGGTTCTGAAACTTTTTTTTTTTTAGCTCAAGTACCCCCTTTGTCATACTTTTAAATCTAAGTACCCCCTTTGTCCAACTACTACATTTTGTGCAGAATACTGTGAAAAAAACTACTATAAAGCATAATGATGGAATGAATGAGTGATAACACACATTTTATAGAATCTCATTTTGTATACAAGTGAAAAGAAACAGTATTCAATGCCCCCTGAATAGATTTATTTCTATAGTTTTAATCATTTCCCGTCATCTCCCTCCTGTTATGGAACCAAATCATCCTTGTATTTTCAGTTAATCTTCTAATCAAGATCATTTTTATTATAATTTTGTGTATTTTGTTGTTGTTTGTCTGTTCTTTTCATTATTGAGTATATTTTTCTCTTATTGTTGTGTTTTTGTTGTCATTTTTTTGTGTGTTGTTGGTATTATTTAAATTATTCTCCCTCAGTGTGTGTGTTTTTGGTGTTGTTTGGTTGTTTCTGATGTCGTTTTGTGTGTTTCTCTGTTATTTTTGTGTATTTTGTTGTTGTTAGTCTGTTCTTTTGATTATGTAGTCTATTTTTCTCTTATGTTGTCTGTTTTTGTTATTATTTAAATTATTCTCCCTCAGTGTGTGTGTTTTTGGTGTCGTTTGGTTGTTTCTTATGTCATTTTGTATGTTTGTCTGTTGTTTTTGTGTATTTTGTAGTGATCTCGTGTATTTTTCTTTCATTTAATTTGTTGTTGTTTGCTGGTTTGTCTGTTTTTTTATTATTCAGTATATTTTTCTCTTATTTTGTGTGTTTTTGTTGTGGTGTTCTGAGTTGATGGTAATATTTAGTATGATTATCACCCTGTAGTGCCATTGCATACACTAAGGGGTACACATACCCCCATTTGAGAAACAGTGTTCTAACAGATATTTGGTGACTTTATTAAAAATGTCCTGAAATCACTGACAATGCTTTCATTTTTAGGTCCGTCATCATTTACACATGAACGTGTTGATTTCTAAACACAAGTGTAAGGATCAGAATTTCCCCTTGATGTAGAAACCATTAGGGACTCCAATTTTCGATTTGAAAATTTCCCAAATTCCGTTTCAGAGTTTACCAATTTGTGCTTTGATTACGATCAATCATCTTTGCCTATTTAGATGACTTTACAGACTATTAAACTTCCTGAAATCATACCAAACATGATAAATAGGGTTAATAGAGTCAACTACTGTTTTTTTATTTGATATTTACATGCTTCAGATGACTTACGAAAGCTGGGAGAGATACGCTGAAATTACGTTGCAAGATTGTCCATTAGCTACACTGCTAGACACTCAGCCGACCCGTTTTTACAGGAAAAACATAACGCAAATACAAGATATGGCCCTAAAACACACAAGTGAGGGTTTAGTCCATTTCAAATAACTATTTCCATTTCATTTTGTGCAAAATCCCACCAAGCTATGATTATGTAGTGCAAGATTTTGAATGACATTCTGAACCAAATTGGACGTATTCATTAGTTTAGTACACTTGGTAGACATTCAGTCACTCGCATACGTGTGATTTAGTCCCAAAACATTCATGCGAGATATTTCATATTGGGGCCTAATTTAAAAAAAATTAAAAATAATGGTTCAGATTTTTGTCTGTCTTCCGCGATCACGGAAAATCCCTACCATGAGCTAGCATGAGTGGTTTTTTTTTTTAGTTAGTTAATTTTTTTTTCTTTAAGCAATTAATGTGTAATTGTATAACGTATTTAATGTGTGAGCGCATCAGATATGACGATATGCTGTGTTTTGCCTCTTTGAAGTAAACAGATTTTAGGTTAGATACGTTAGCTGCTCCATAAACATGATTTATTCTTGTTCTTCAATTGCTCCATTCATTGATTTTTACCGTCTGAGCACAGATAGTGGAACCGGTCAGCAACAATTAAGCATAGAACACAGATAAGCCGCATAATGTTTAGAATAATCGCTGTTTTAAATCAAAAGAGCATCTAAGTGCTTGAAACTAAAGATCCGTTATCGTACACACAAAGGCTTGAACCAAACGGGTAAGAATCTATTTCTTAGCTTCAGGCAGCAGATGTATGATAACAGTTCAACACCATAGAACACAAGCAGAACAAGTAGAGTAATTATCAGAGTTGGAGCATGAAACCAGACAAGCAAAAACAGAGAGGTGAGAGAAAAGAGAGGAAACCGGATAGAGACAGAGAGAGAGGTGAAAACCTAACACAAAGGGATCAAAGCAAAGGAAGAGAGGAGTGGAGAACCTGATAGTGAATCTACCACCTCCCATTAGTGAGCAGCAGAAGAGTCAAACTGACTCTGAATCAAAGGGGCAAAGATTTTACATCCAGCCTCATGCTTTTCTCTGCCTGACAGACTTTCTGTGGAAGACGACACCACAAAGGAACATTTTAATATAAATAATAAAAGATAAAGACAGTTACTGTGGTACCTTAAGTAGAAACAGAAATAAGAGATCCTCACCAACATCAACAGAGATTGTAAACCTCAAAATAGGCCTGGGCAATATATTGAGATTCAATTTATTGAGTTTTCTATTTTGGAGATGGAGAAAATTACAGTATCGCCTATGATGATATATATATTTTTTTAGCTTATTTTGTTATAAAATACTTGTTTTCGGAGTCACTGCTTTCAATACTTCTCAGAAAAGCATTAAAAGCACATTTGGATGGATGGTTGAGTGGCTCCTAACCCAGACCTATCCCTAAACAAGCCACATTACAGAACTCACTCACACATGCTGTCCCATATAGATGAAAAATCCAAAAGTGGCCTTTTGGTGTTAATAAAATGTGCCTGTGTGGCATTTTTCATCAGCAAATTTAATCTAGAATAATCTTTCTAGTAAGACTTTATCGAGTGAAATTTATCGAGATTCATATTATTTTTTTGCCATTTTGAGAAGAAATATCCAGATGAGTTTCTATCTACAGTATATTGCCCAGCCCTAGTGTCAAATACTCTCTTTGCCAGATATTAGCAGTTATCTGGATCAGTGATCCTGATCATGGTACCATGAACATTCACACTTTAAAGGCTTATAGAAGAACAATTTTTTTTCTATTAATAACTATACAGCAGGTGCAAATGTATAGGCAGCACCCCCAGTTTTTCCGAGTTATAGCCATTAAATGCACAATCCGGATCTGGATAAAACATTGAGGAACCAATCTGACAGAACTGAGTGTATTTTCCCCAATCACGAAATTGGGATTTTTAGACTTTTGAAACTGATCCAGAATCAGTATATTGATCAGGAGCCCCTTCAAAATTTTATGGAATCTTCCACGGCGTACAGGTCTATCTTTGGTGTAAACTGTGTCAAATCCATTAAGTACAGTAGTTTTCAGGGATGTCCCGATACAACTTTTTCATTTCCGATATGATACCGATATTGCAACCCTGCGTATCGGGCGATACCAATATCAGCATGTCATACAATTACCTATTTTGTAGTGTGGAATGTTAGAAAAGTCTTCATCAAACTGACCCATTTATTATTATTAACCTTCAACATGATATCTACAGTATTCTACAATTGAAAAAAATAAATAAAAAAAATCCGTAAATTTGAATCCTATATTGGTTTTCAGGCTAATATTGGACCGATATCCGATATCAATATGGGATTGGGACACCCCTAGTAGTTTTGACGTAATCCTGCTAACAAACAGACAGACAAATAAACGCTGGCGAGGTAATCAGTCACGGCTGAGGGAGGAGAGCGCCCACCTGCGGCCCTTCACTCATTCTTTTGGCATCTCCCAAAATCCAAGGCAGTTTGGTGCCATGTGCTTTTTCACTGAAGAAGCCTGACGTTTGTCAGTCACAGTAAAGGCTTCTGTTCCCTTTGGCTGCAGCCAAGCAGGGTTTAGTTTCTACTCAAACACACACACACACACACACACACACACATACGCAATCACACAATGACACAGTGTGCGAGTATAGCAAACAAGACCCCGGCTCGGAGAGAGCGCCACATCCACAGCAGCTGTGGAGCGGTGGACAGATGAAACCAGTCTGTGGGTCTTTTCCCTGCTTCTCCTTTATTCCACACAAGCACTGCCTGCTCTTCTTCCACATTTCCATGAAACACAACTGTAATTTTCACAGCTGTGTCTTGGCAGAGTGCCAGGGTGAGACAGAAAGGGACAGAAGGGGATAGAAACAGATCGAAAAAGACAGAAAGAAAGGGGGGTTGTTGTTGCACCGACCTTTGGCCTTTTTTCGGCACAATTCCACCATGTGATGCTGCTACGCCTCGAGTACTCAATTTGCTTTATCTGCATTTACATGCTGTAGTACCTGCTCCTTAGTAACCAAACGGCACAATTATCATTTGACTGCACACCTGTTGTTTCATTTAGCACCAAACAGAAACCAAAATGTGATGTAGAATGCTGTAGCGCACTGGTTTTTGGCTGGTATTTGGTTGTGCTGCCTCAACTCTGTCTAAAACATTTGTTTTCTATTCAAATTTACTCAACTAATTTAAAATAAATTATCAAGATGAGTTTTGTTGATAGTATTTAAATGAATAAAAGGCACTACTACAAGTATGGTAGAGATTAATGTAGACCACAGCATTACTTGGTCCATTTGAACAACTTTATTAACAGTAATCAACTGTAAAAACGAGATGACGATTATTCTGTTAAAAAAAAAAAAAAAGAATTTTCCTCCTTTGGCAGATGAAAAGCTGCCCCGGGCTCACAAACTAAACTGAAAACAAATACATCAGAAAAGGACAACATAAAGCAATTTGTGGAACATGATTGTAGTGCTCTGGCTCTACAGACCGAGTGTTTGCCACCGCACAACAACAGAAATGATGTCTTTGTCCAAGATTATACAAAAAAAACTACACTCACTGAAACCATTGTGTTTATTTAACTCACATGTTCTTCTAGAGTCATGTTGTTTGGTTTTTGAGTTAGACGTTTTTTTTTAAATATTTAAATCTGTTGGTTATAAGTGGAATTTTTAAAAACAGCCTTGTAAGGTTAAGTTATTCAAGGGTAAAATTGATAGACTGATTGTTGGGTATACACAAACAAGGCAACCAAGAGGGACAAAAAGCTTGGTTTAAACCACAATCCAAAGTCTGATACAGTGTTGACTGAAGATGTTTCAGGACATTTTGATTATTATTTTGACTATTTATTTTATATTTAAAGAACACTAAGAGTGACGGGGGAAAGGACTCAAGGGAAATTAGTTAATGGTTTCATTTTCTATTTGATGTTAAAACTTTTCTTCTGTGCATCCATTTCCTCAAATTACTAATCCTGAGAAGCGAGTGGGTGGACTACCCACAGCAGTGAAAAACAGCACAAACCTTCTAAGTTGTTACTATTCCACCAAACTAGCAGTGCTAGCAGACGACAGCTAATTTGGGTTTGTGACTCACTTCTCCAAAAAACCACAGTGCAGTAGCGTCGCCCTGAGATGCTGATGAGCACAAGTTAGGGTGCACTCATACTGACGGATCCAAGAGCATTTTAAACAGCTCTAGGATTAGTTTGTTCGGATAGTCCACTTTGTTTGGTTTGTGTAAACACGCAAACGAAGTCTAGAGTGGATCAAACAGACGAATCCTAGAGCGATTGGTTTTGTCGGTCTCGGAATGTTTCCAATCGAAGTCTAGAGCGTTTAGGAGCACCGCGAACACAACCGCTCTCGGTGCGGCTCAAACACAGGAAGTATAGGCAATGAGATAGAGTGCATGGCAATTTGGGTGATCTGTAGAGCCAGCAAAGATGCAAAACAGGGCTTTAAACCACCAAAAGTATGGCAACTTGTTGCTGCTCCATTGTTGAATGTTGTGAAAGAACAAAGAGAGGAGGCAGTAGTTTCTACGCACTCTAAGGCACTAACTTTGACCCATAGATGAGAGCCTCTTCTTCAGGTTTCTGGTTCTCTGCCTAGAGAAGTCTCTACTCCCGTTCTCAATGCAAACCAAGGTGATAAAATTACCTTCTGTCCTCTGCCCATTCGGACAGAGTCCGGGACTAAACCTGTGCGAAACCACCCTTTGGAAGCTTGTCCCTAGAGTCCCTGATTTTCAGGGTTCATGGCCCTGGAGCTCTGGAAACAGAAAGATCAGATGCACTGACCAGGGAGTGCAGCCCGAGCCGACAGTAGAAACAAGACTAGAGTTTCTGAGTGGCCACAGCTTTTCCAGCTGATTTCTAATGCCATTGGCATGTTTCCATTGGCGATATCGGTTCTACACGGCTCCTCGCTTTCGGGACACAATACTGTTTTTCCGGGGCATTTCCGTTGAACACCAACATGACACGCAAAATTGCCAGACGCCACGGATTGCACTTCTTTGCAGCCATCCTCACAAGATCGCCAACAAAAATCAATGGTGGCCAAATGCTTCCTCGCTGTGCGTGAGTTGATGACTTTACGCTGTGATGATTCTCAGACCCAATCAGTGTCTGCTTTGTGCCTACGTCACATTTTTAGACCAGGGCTGCCTTTTTGGAACCTCGACAAAGGAAGTACTAAAAAAAGCAGCACCAGGTACCATGGAGGAGGTACTTTTTCCCAGTGAAAACGCACAAAAAGAGAGTAGAGCCGAGCCGATGCTGCCAGTGGAAACGTGCCAATTGTAACACTTGCAGCACTGCGCCTTATGCAGGCGATTCTGCAAGAAAGCAGGAATTAATTTATATAGTGTCGTCATTAGCCTATTAGATACTGTTCTGTCTGACCATACTGCTGCATCCCAAAGGCGAGGTTGCTTTTAATGAGAATGGGCTAAAATTACATTTTTGTTCAAAATGACATGAAAAGAAGAAGGAAAAAGAACCAAGAGTATAAAAGCCAGTGAGCTCTGACTTCCCTTTAGATAAGAGTCATTATCTCTCTTTGGATGATGAATAAGAAGTAATGATTTAGGAAATGGGATGTGTAAGTCTAGTTTAAGTGGCTATGAAGACCATAAAAATCAGCTAAAGTACCTACTTGTCTTTATTTACTCCAACCTGTGCTTTGAAAGAGGCTGTTTCTCTGAGCTGGAAGTGTGAGAGGTTGCTTTCTCTGCCTCCCTGTGTGACCAGAACAAGACACTTGTACAGAAATAACGAGATTATGTCCAGGATTGATATCGCAGCTCTTTGGCTCACACGTGGGCAGTGAGTGCACCTCTCTACCACACACACACACATACACACACACAATGCCTCCACAGGCCTATTAAGGCACACTGTGGCGAAACAACTGGACACAAATCCACCACCACCTCCACACCACCACGCTTTATCGATAAGCTGCATTGTTCATGGGAGGATTTGCACACAGTTGTGCTACCCAGCATGAGCCCCCGGCTTTATTAAGCTGATATCATGTCAAAGCCTGTACCTTTAAGTGGCTTTTTACAGCAAGGGAAGATCGCTTTTACCAGATTAGGGGGTTTCAACAACTGCCTGATTGTTAAGTCTAAAGAAGAGGCTTGCATAAAGGCCGGGAAGTCAGGCTCTTTAGATGGTTCAGCACTGTCTCAATTAACGTGTATTTCTTTAACAACAGAACAATAATAAAGACTTTTTACAACTTTTTAAAAATTAGAAGAAAATTAGAATATCTGTATTCTAAAAGATCAGAACAACAATAATCCGTCTGCAGTGTGTCGTTATAGTAAATTATAGTCTCCTTCCTAAAGTAGAATAAGTGTATATGTGTGTTCCAGTAATTATCTGTCTCTGCAACATACAATCTAACCAACGTCACAACTTGTGATAAAGAAAGTCTGATTTAAAGTGTGGTGCAACAATACACTTTTCAGTATAGGCTGCCTAGTTAAAGCAAGTGATTGATTCAAATGAAGTCTGACCAGAAAGACAGTTTTCGGTTAATTGTGCCGATACCAAATGCCGCAAGGTACATCATTAACAACAGCTGCACAAAATGTGCCACTTTGAGCTTTTTCTCCTGTAAGGGACAGCACGTGTGAGTGAGTTCTGTAGTGTAATTAGTGATCAGTAATTTCAGTAATCCATCTAACTGAGCTTTTAATGCTGTTCTGAGAAGTAGTGAAAGCAGTGACTCCTAAAATAAGTATTTTAAACCAAAATAAGCCATTAAAAATAGGAAGTGTCTATTAATACGGAAACGTATCAATAGCCCCCCGAACTATGAGTACGTTTTCAAGACCTTTTCTACAAAGTGCCTGTTTTTTCACTGTGTCAGGATGGCAGAGTCGTCTAAGGTGTCTGACTGAAGAATTCTTCCTTCCGCTACTGTGGGATCTAATCCCACTTGTCATTAATATTTTTTCATTTTAACATATTTAACACGGCAAATTTCACCTTTAAAAATAGATATACGAAAAAAATAAACATTTTAGGGTACTTCCTGAGTTAGGGTTAAAAATACATATACGAAAAAAATAAACATTTTAAAGTATTTCCTTGGTTAGGGTTAGGATTACAGATAGGATTAGGGTTAAAATAAAAGGGTTAGCAGGGTAGCTAAATAAAAAAAAAATTAGCTAAAATAAAACTGAAGGCACTTTAAGTCACGTGGTGCACCTATCACATCATCTAAACTAGCCAATGAGGGGCGCTTCATATGAAAAGACTGGCCGTCTATTCATACGTTTCCGTATCAATAGCCGTGGCCTTAAATAAAAAATAAAATAAATATATAGGCGATATTGTAATTTTTATTGTAACTCGATATGTCTTATATCTCGATATATCGCCCCGCTCTAGTACACGGGACAAAAAAGATTGGGAACCACTGCACTAGAACAAGCTGGTCCATCCCATGGGTCCGCGGGTCGTATATTTAACACCACCACCACTTCAAAGGGTTGTGTCAGATTGACCAGCCCTTCACAATCACCCGGTATTACCGATGTAAAAAACCAACAACTAATCGACCAAATCGGTCCCAGTGTGAGGACTAACAGCTTCTGTAGTAAAGTGTTCCTCTACCACATCTGACACCAACTCCACCACAGCTCAGACTGCGACGCCACAAACTCCAACACAAGCGCGTGCGTGTGTGTGTGGTGTCCATTATTCTGCATTCCAAACACGACTTTAAGTGACTGTAAATACCAGCAAAGTGTCCTCGGATGGATAGAGAGGAACACCGATAGGGAATGATGAGCTAATCTGTCAGACGAGCCCGTCCCGGAGCGACACTTGGTGTTTTCTCAGAGAGTTCCACGGTGTGTTACTTACTGCTGGGGTGGCTGGAAGTCAAGTCAGCGGGGGGGTCGTTTCATTCAGCCACACATGGGGGTGATGCGTCAGGTGTAACGAGTCCCGGGAGCTCTCACTCACTCACTCACTCACTCATGTGGACTCGGTCGATCCAAGCTCTTCTTCTTCTTCTTCTTCTTCTTCTTCTTCTTCTTCTTTTTCTTCTTCTGCTCCGTTAAAAAAAAACACAACTCCAGTCCGTTCACTTTAAAGCACGACAGCGGCTTTAAACACCAAAGCGATACGTGTCGGTGTCGGACACCCCCACACACAGCTCCAGAAAACTAATGCGGCTCACTTCGGCATGTATGTGTGTGTGTGTGTGTGTGTGTGGTTTTTTTTTTTTTTTTTTTACATAACAGCATCATCCGCTTTTTTATGTTGACGCATCATGTAGCGAAAACATGGAGTTTCTTAAAGGGCCACGGACAGCACAGCGCACATGTCACCGGCCCAGCACAGCAGCCCCCGCTGTGGCTGACAGATGGTTTACACCAGGTTAAAGTCCTTAAGCCTTCATCTTATGACACTGTGATTAACCCTTATGTGATCCCATGCTTTCAGCTTTTGGTTCTATTTTCATTTCCAATGTGCCAAATACTGAGCAGTATGAAAAATAATAGGCAGATGTCATGATGTGATACAATAGAGCAGGGGTTCTCAACCTTGGGTCAGGACCCCAATTGGAAGGGGGTCGCCAACTACCTTATCAAAGAATTTGAGCCAATTTGTGCCCCTTTCCGCAACTACACCAAACTTTAACCTATATTCATCACTTTTCTCTTGGCATAGTTTGCTCCTTTTAATGCATTTTTGCAATTTTTTTTCCATTTCTGCCACTTTTTTTCCACTTTCAAGACATTTGTGGAACTTTTAATCTTTTTTTTACCATATCTAATTCTTAATCTACAGCAAATACAAAGCAGTATGAAAAATATTAGAGAAATATCACGATACGATACAATAGAGCAGGGGTTCTCAGCCTTAAGCACAGGACCCCATTTGGGGTCGCGACTCACGAGACGATGCCTCCATGAAACTAACAATATTTTTTGAACAATTTGAGCTGATTTTTGCCCTTTTTCCACAACTACACCAAACTTGCCATACTTTAACCTATTTTCATCACTTTTTCTTGCCATAGTTTTGCTCCTTTTAATGCATTTTTGCTATTTTATTTTCAATTTCTGACAATTTTTTTTTTTCCACTAACAAGACATTTGTGGAACTTTAACCTCTTTTCACCATAATTCATGCTGAATCTACAGCAAATACAAAGCAGTATGAAAAATAATAGAGAAATATCACGATACAATACAATAGTGCAGGGTTTCTCAACCTTCGGCCCAGGACCCCATTTGGGGTCGCGACTCGCGAGACACTGGAAGGGGATTATCAGATGCCTCCATGAAACTAACAATATTTTTTGGATGACTTTTGCCCTTTTTCTGGAATTATACTAAACTTGCCATACTTGAACACAGTGTTTTTCAACCTTGGGGTCATGACCCTATGTGGGGTCATTTTCGCTACATTACTTTCATTTCTAATTCAGATGAAGCTTTCCTAGCAAATACTGAGCAGTATGAACAAATAATAGACAGATATCACGATACAGTAGAGCAGGGATTCTCAACTTTGGGGTTAGGATCCCATTTGGGGTCATGACACACTGAAAGGGGGTTGCCAGATGCATTCAAGAAACTATGGATGTTTTTTGAACAATTTGAGCCCATTTTTGCCCTTTTTCTGCAAATCCACCAAAACTTGGCATTCTTTAAACTATTTTCATAACTTTTCTGCCTTAGTTTTGCCCCTTTTTAATGCATTTTTGCTTCATTACTTCAATGTCTGCCACCTTCTCCATCAAATTTCAATGCGTTTTCTGCACATTTGTTTCATTTTGAAAAAACATTTTCGGCACTTAAAAACCCTTTTTACCACTTTTCCCCCCTAATGTCACATATGTTGATGACTCATATTGTCTAATATTTCTCATAGTGATAGAAGATGGGGCTTCTTATCAAATACTGAGCAGTATGAAAGATGACAGATATTCACGATATGATACAACAGAGTAGGTGTTCTCAACTTGGGGTCAGGACCCCATTTGGGGTCGCGAGACACTGGAAGGGGGTTGGCAGATGCCTTTTTGAACAATTTGAGCCCATTTTTGCACCTTTTCGGCTTCTACACCAATCATGCCATACTTTGGCCTATTTTCATCACTTTTTCTTGCCATAGTTTTGCTCCTTTTTATGCATTTTTGCTACATTACTCCCATTGCTGCCACTTCTTCATCAAGTTTCAATGCCTTTTTTTCCACATTTTTTTCCACTTTCAAAACATTTTCATTACTTTAAAACCCTTTTCACCACTTTTTCTACCTAATGTCACATATGTTGACCCATTATTGTCACGTTTGACCCCTTTTCACCATATTTCATGCTTATTTTTTTTGCCAATTCAACCCCATTCACGACTTGCCATGCCCATTATTTGCCAGTTTAAACACATTATTCCTACTTTTTAAATTACATTACATCTATTGAGCTGCATCCTATTTTGACCTGACTATGTGACCAGCATCAATCGGTGTTGAGTCCATCTGCTTCCAGGTGAACGCTGATGGAACAGATACACTGATCTCTGCACCTGATAGCAGAATGCAGGCAAATTCAGCTCATGTGTTCAGGCTGGCCTCAGGAATTTAGGATCTTTGACTCAGCATTATCTCTCTAACAGCGTTCCACACTGCACACAGCTGAAGACAAACATCTACTTCCACCTGAGGAACGTTTTTAAAGATCAAATATGGGATGGTCATTCGAGCTTTTATTTCCACTGTTTCTGATGAAAACATTGATTTGTTTAAACCACAACGATGCACGTGCACGCTCACGGTGGGTCACAGGTCTCAGGTGCAACATGTGCTTCTTGACTCACACAGAAGAGACAACAGTTTTTTTTCAAGGTGAGTCAAACTCAAAAGTTATGATTAGTGGTGGATGATACACTGAGTTCATGATACCATATGATATTTTTTGGGAAAAAAAACACCAAAAAATGAATTGCAGCTGAAACAATATTCATGCCTTTATTTGAACTGTTGACATACTTATTCTTGGTATGATCCTTTCAACTTAAAAGGAATCTAAAAATAAAAATAAAAACTAACTTTGAACAATGTGGTTTGTAGTAGATTGTAATTAAAATAAATAAATAAATACAATCTGAACCCAACCTCTCGCGGTAACACTCGTACCCTCGACGATACATCTCGTGATGTTTAAATATTGCGATATCTTGTTGCGTGATATATCGTCCAACCTTTGGTTACGATACATAATTCTCAATTTTTTGGTTTTATGAATCAATCCAAATGTATTCAAATGTACATATCCCTTAGTATTGTCCTTCATCGTACAGTATTGACAGTGTTGCGTAGCACAATATTAGTTTATCAGGGTCAGGGGTCTGCAACCTGTGGCTCTGGAGCCTCGTGTGGCTCTTGACTCTTTTACAATGGCTCCCTGTAGCCTTAAAAAAATATATGGTATTGATGATTAATAACATTAACATCAATTAAAATTACGATTAAAAACAATTGGTTGACCTTCAAATAAATCACATGGTGCGATAAGTTTGCACATTCCTACTTCAACTCGTGAAACATCTACAGACCATTAACTTTCTTCTGCACCTGTAGCTAACCTTAAGATTTAAATTCTGGTAAGAAAACTAAACTTTACATTTTAATGTAATGTAAATGTATTCTGTTCAGTGTTGTAACTTTGCTGCCTCTTGGCCAGGACTCCCTTGAAAAAGAGGTTTTTAATCTCACCGGGATTTTTTCCTGGTTTAAATAAAGTTAAATAAAAAAAAAAATAAAAAAATAAACTAACAAAAACACTATTCTGGAAGAAAATAGAGATTTATTTAAATGCAAACTTGCCGGCTTAATATGCATAATGCATGCTTGATATGTTGCAAGAAATTAGCAATTAGCATGTGTTGACAGACATGATCTTTTTTTTGTAGCCCTTCAAATCCATTAACTCATAAAATTATTAGATATTATTTTAACTGTATAGAATCTTAACACTGTATTGTGTTCATTTTTTGGCTCCGGAAGGACTTTAATCCAGGCGAGATTAGGCAAAATGGCTCTTTTGAGAGTAAAGGTTGCAGACCCCTGGTCTTGGTAATGAGTGCTATTGATTTCAATTTGTTGCATTTGAAATTCCAACACATTAAATTCATTGTTAATCATAACATAAATGTAATTGATTTGGAGTTTTCTCTTTTGCAACAACTTCTTCAAAGTGTTGTACAAACCCCTGAAATGATTCACCGACAGATTAGCGCCTCCACCCACAGATTAACGTGTAACTTCTCAGGCTAAAGACGACTGGATGATGACTGGTATTGTTTCCGTGTGTGTCACTCGGCAGGTTTCTAATAAATCATTTCACTATCAGGCTTAAATGATCCTCTTCGTTTCCAATCTTAAGTGTTTGTGACTTGAACTGAAGAAATCCTGAGGCGAGAGAAACCTTGTCATAGCAAACACGTGTTGACTAAAGGCTGAACAAAGAGCAGCTTGTATAGAAGAGCCATAAGGGAGACAGTATAGTTCAACGATCCCAGAGTCTTTAAATAATACATGAAATCCACTTCTTTTCCTCGCAGGAAGTAAAATGGATTCAGACTTCAGTGCTGAGAACATACTGATTCTGAATAGCAAAATGTTTGCTTATTATTATTACTTTATATTTAATACTTGTCAGCATGACGTCAGCATATTTTTTGAAGTTGATTAATTCTGGTTGTCATGGGAAATGATTAGACCAGTGGTTTCCAACCTTTGTTGGATCATGACCCCATGTTGATATCAAGAATTTCTGGTGACCCTAAAGACATTTTTTTCTTCTTCTAGAATTACTTGTTGATCAAGTTTGTTATATTTATTTTAAAAATTTGTCTCTATCCCACCCACCCCTCGCTCTCTCTCTCTATTTTATTACGTTATTTATCTATTTTGTGTATATAAATATAAATATATGTATATATATTTGTCAATTATTAGCTTGTTTTTGTCTTCTCCCCTCTCCCTCTAATAGCACAATACTATTATTATAATTATTATAATATCATACTCACGCACACACTTACTATACCTGTCAACACTTTTACTGTAATTGTCTTTGTGTTGTTTGTGGCAAAAAACATATGTATATATATCAAAATAGTTTATTATACTGTATTACAAATACAACGTTGCCAATATTAGTAACAAGTTGTGCTAGCTCATATATTTTTTTTACTGCATTTTATTATTATAATCATTATTACTAGATTTATATTTGACAAAGTGGAAGTATAGTTTTTTTTTTTTTTAAGATTGTGTGTTGCTTTAATTTGTAAAAGAACAATTAAAAAATGTCAAAAATAAATGTTTTATCAGTGATTTGTTTTATTTATTTTTTTTTATCAATTACTAGACATTTCATTTGACCCCATTTAAAATCCAGGCGACCCCACATGGGGTCCTGACCCTAAAATTGAAAAAACACTGGATTAGACCGTTTAAAGCAGCGATTCTCAAAATGTGGGTCGCGGACCTGGTACTGGGTGGGTCGCGGACAGCTGGTCAAATATAAATAAATACTTAATGTCTCTGTTGGACTTGTATTTTGTTTTGAAAGAAAACTTTTCTTTTGACAGGCATGCTGTGAAATGCATGTTGCACATGAAAATATATATATTTATGTATTTTTTAAAAAAAAGAATTAAATACAGTATGTGTGTTTTCAACGGCTATTTAACCAAAAACTAAATTTGGTTGGTTGAATTCTAAAAAAAAAAAAAAAAAAAAGTGGGTGGCGATTTAATGATCATAGCAAAATGTGGGTCCCAGGGTGAGAACATGAGAAGCCCTGCATGGTTTAAAGGAGCTTATTACATAAAGTAAATATTAACTTTCTGAGTATTTCACATTATTGTTGTTGGGTTGATTACAAACATAATCATACAAAGAGCCTGTGGTGCATGTCGCATAATGTCTGACCTTTGAACAAATTCATCTCATTATGCGAGCAAATGATATTTTTGACATGTTTTTTTTTTTCACTTAATGAAGTCCAATGAAGCTGCAGTAAGTGATTCCTGTGATGTAAATGGAACATAGCCTGTGGAAGTACCAGTAACGGCTTGTTTGTAGAGGAAGCTGATCTGTGGCCCTCTGTCAGCATTGTACACTCTGTCTTTTCAGCTGCGTAACTCTTTATTTAGCAGGAAGGACTCCTCCCTGCAGCAGTGAAGTGCAAACTCAAAGCCTTATTGTCCAGTCAAGGTTTTCCACTTGACAAAAAACGTCACCCAGAAGTCAAACTAACGCTAGTAACAAATGTTTGTTGGATCCTGTGACCTTTCACATACAGAAGCATGGGAAAGAAAACACAGGCGTAGGTTTTACAGTGATGTAGAACATCAGGGGACAGGTTATTATCATGACTATGCAGTGACAATTATTACAAACTTCATTTTAAATAAAAAAAAAAAACGTGATTTTTAATGATTGACTTTATTCACATTAATAAACATGCAAAAAAAAATCGGATTATTAGTTTTAAAAGATAGATGACATATCAGTAAACCTCAATCATTATGTTTTTCTTCTAATAATAATAATAGGGTCTCACACAATATTGGAATTATAGTTTTCAACACAAGACTGACATTACGCTGTCATTAGCATGAATAAGGTGTCATGAAGGCTGTAGTTAAGGGTCGTTCGCTGAATTATGACACCTTTAGAGCTATGTTGGCATTTTTTAGTTAGGTGGAGGGATGTAGTGGGGTTAGTTTTAGGGTAACGAACGACACCTTGATCAGGCTAATGATAACGTACAACGTAATGTAAAAAAAAAAAAAAAACCTCAAGCGTTACCAATTATAATAATTAATTATAAAAAATATAAATCTTAACCCTTAAATCTATTAAAGATTCAGAAAATTGAGCATGAGACAATATATTATTTCACTCTTTTAAGTGCTTTTGAATAAAAAAATAAGTGCATTTTGGAAAGGTTCAGCAGTTTTTAAATCTACAAGTTACCTTAGGAACTCATAATCAAAACACACACACACACATTTAGACATATATGTTAAGGTTTAATTTATTCAGACAAGTGTTACATTTTACTCAGTAAAAAGTTTTACATAATTGTTTTTAAACATAAGGCTGTCATTATTATCACTGACATAGGGTCGTCTTCTGATCGAGAGGTTGGGGGTTCGATCCCAGTACCTGACTATGTGTCGAAGTGTCCTTGGGCAAGACACTGAACCCTAAGTTGCTCGAGTGGTCGACTAGCGCCTTGCATGGCAGTCCTGTCCCACTGGTGTGTGAATGTGAGAGTGATTGGGTGAATGAGCTGATATGTAAAGCGCTTTGAGACTGCTTAGTGTGGGATAAAGCGCTATAAATCAAATCCATTTATCATTTAAATGTCATTCGTTACCTTAACCCAGGGGTCTGCAACCTGTGGCTCTTTGACTCTTTTACAATGGCTCCCTGTAGCCTTAAAAAAACATGATATTGATGATTAATGACATTAACTTCAAATAAAATTATGATAAAATAATTGATTGACCTAAAAATAAATCACATTGCGCAATAACTGCCACATTCCTACTTCAACCTGTAACATCTACAGACCATCAACTTTCCATCCATCTGTGGCTAACCTTCAGTTTTATATCCCTGGTAGGATAACTAAACTAACAAAAAGACTATTCTGGAAGAAAATAGAGATTTTTTTGTGTGGGAACAGATATATTTGCCAACATGCCAGCTTAATGTGCTTGATATGTTGCAAGAAATTAGCGATTAGCATGTGTTGACAGACATGATCACTCACATGTTGTCAAATTCAACTTATTTTTTGTAGCCCTTTAAATCCATTAACTCACAAAATGATTTAATATTATTTTAACTATATAGAATCGTAACACTTGTTGTCTTTTTTTTTGGCTCCGGAAGGACTTTAATCCAGGTGAGCCCGAATCCCACTTGATCCCTCCCTCTAACCCCAAAAAAAAAATGCCAACATAGCTCCAAAGGTGTCATAATTTAGCGAACGACACTCATGACACCTTTTTCATGCTAATGACAGAAAATTACAGCGTAATATCAACCTTTCTGTATGTATAACACTTCAAATCAAGTGTTGCCCTGTTTTTCAGGAAATTTACTTTGATCAGCAGATGCCTCTGAAGAAGACTGGCAGTTGACAGTCGAAACATGCCATCAGTTGCCTGAACAGTTGAAACCATAACATATTATTCAAAAAGAAGATAAAAAATTACTTGCTGGAACATTTAGATGTAATATTTCTCATTTATTTACAAACAAACAAACTATATACTGTATATCTACATAGTGATATCAAAGTTTTACACTTCAGAGGATTCAAGTGACACTGAATCAGAAACACCTACACAGTTAGTCATTGCCTTTCAGAGGTTTCCTACTTTCTCATCAGTTATTCAAAAAAATCCACACAGTGACTGATTGTTATCAGTGGGACTCGTTACTGCAAGAACACGACGACTCAATCATCAGGTGTGGTTTGACCTTTTTAGTTTGTACACAGACGATGGAAGCCGCGGCTGCAGGGAGTGTTTGAGACTCAGCATCGATGCCAAGTCAGACGGATCAGTAATAAATGCAATGATGATTCAGGCATTGTTAACACAAGCCTAATGTAAAAAAACAAAAGCCACATGACATGAAGGTCACTTTAGCATTAATGGATCCTCTGAGCTGTGGAGCATGTTTTCAATGAAGCAGCAACACGTTGTCTATAGTTACTTTACATAAAAAAATCAAATCTACACCCTAACGTGATGCTACTGATACGGATTAGAAATGTGGAAGCCAAATACAGTGTCTATCATAAATATTCACCACCCTTGGATGATTTACCCTTTTATTGCTTTAATAAATAAGTCAAGGTGGAAGAAAATGTGCTTTTTTCCACACAAAAAATCATTGGAAATTACTGTTTAATGTCAAAACAGAATCAGGCTTCTACAAAGTAATGTTATTTAAACAAAAATATTTAAAGAAACATAATTGTTTTTCTGTTTTCAATAAATGTATGTGCAGGTGACAAGTAACTGTACTTAAATAGTTTTTTCTGGTATCTGTACTTGACTTAATTGAGTATCTATCTTTATGGCAACTTTTTACGTTCTCTACTTACTTTTTTAAACAAATATCTGTACTTTCTACTCCTCACATTTTAAAAATCAGCTCGTTACTTGTAAGACCTTCGAAGATGACGTCACAACGTAAAAAGATGCAAAATGTTGGCAGTTTGAGCTTTTTTCTGTTAGGCAGGTCCCTTAGTTTAATAGTTAACATTTTAGGTTTTTAAAAATGTTAAACTCAGGGTTTAATTAAACATTTGCTTTTTTCCCCTTAAAATTTTTATTTACAAATTTATATATAATGAGTGCTACATTTTCCAGGTGTTCATAAAGGGTATTTCATTAGTTTCCATGTACCAGTTTTCTAATTAAAAAAATAAACAATATGGAATTTGCTGGTTTAAAAACCCGACATTTGTTTTACTTTTACTCAAGTAAAGAAACAACTTCAATACTTTTACTCTTACCAGTCATTTTTACTTGAGTACTAGTACTTTTGTCCTCTGCTTGTGAAAAAAGTCAATTTTTTTTACTTTGATTTATTCATTAAAGCAATAAAAGGGTAAATTAAATACTTCTGACAAGCACTGCAGTAAGTAAGGCATGTGTGTGTTCGTCATTTAAAAGTCACTCAGTGTGAAACCATCGTCCACATCTGTCTATTTTATTTAAACATGGCGTTAAAGGCTCGTCCAATGATGAGGCGGCGCACTTCGCTGGTGCCGGCGCCGATCTCGTACAGCTTTGCATCTCGTAGGTATCGCCCCATTGGGTAGTCGTTAATGTAACCATTTCCTTGTTTAGGACCCAAAAAAAAAAAAAAAATCAAACAGAGCTTATGAAAGAAAGAACTTAATAACCATTTACATAATCGAGTTCTCCGATAAAAAGACGTTTTTTGTTTGCACCAACTGAGCCCTGACAGCTACACTGGAGCTCAATTCATTAGACATTCTCAGACTCTTGGCACTCACCTAAACACTGAATACCATCCAAGGCAACCTGAGTGGCATTTTCTGCACAATACAAGATGACTCCAGCACAATCCTGCAACCACCACAAAGCATCAGTCAATATAAGTTAGGCTTGTAAAAAAGGACACAATGGCCCTCATTAAACAACCGTTCGTATGTTCAGATCTGAACGTACAATGTGCGTTCGACCGTATTCACGCAAGCTTCGGTATTCATCAATTTTGACGTGAACGTACGCTACGATCAGATCTCGTGTCAGGTCTGACCTCGTGTACGCAAACCTGAATGTGTGGATTTGTGACTGAAAATGAAGTGTTAAACAAGCCTCAGTTGTCATTTATTAAGCATAAGCAGACACACATTCTGAACAGATCTAAACGGATTACACAAAATAAAATTAATTTGTTATTACTGATACCACTTTTTTGGTTTTTCTATCACGAAATACCTAATATCCCCGCTGGTAAACTTAGCTACCGAGCAGGAGTGTATAGTTTCACACAGTGTGCACACATGCACACTGCTATGCTCCGTCTTGAAAAATGAGGTCCTATTTCTTCCATATAGCACATCAATAGGGGCTGTACGGAGAAAACAGGACCTCATTCATGCTTTTAAATGTAAATAGATCCTTAAACGTTTACAAATGCTCTACAGTAGTCTGTGAAGTGATGAATTATTGGTTAAATTGGCTGAGGGTATAATAAACACAGACAATGAACAACATTTCGGCATTTTTAAGGCTTTTTAAAGCGTTGTGATCGTTAATTTCTGTTAATGTGACAGCTATTGCCGAAAGCGTGCAGACTAAGGCTGATACAAACGTTACATTGAGTATCCAGGATCTCTTGTGAAGTTGTTCGCAGCGCACACGGGGGGCAGACGTCACCTGCTCAGTAGCTAATCCTCTTCCACAGAGCATTTAAATGAGCTTCTTTAATTCCAGTTTTCACATGATTTTCATCATGGAAAAGCTTTTTCTTATTTGACCTCAGTGGGCAGGGCCTCCGAAGCAGGAGGGCTTAACATGTTAATGACGATTGAATTCAGCCGCCGCATTTGTCAACACCCGATCATTTGTACGCTGGGATTGGTCAAATATGAATGTTTCATGAATCACACGTTGGTCCTGTCCTACGACCAAATGTTCACTCAGATTCACACGCGTTTTCACACAAGGTTGATGAATGAGGGCCAAAATGTGGCATTCTGACTTTTTTTTTTATTCTCTTACCTTTGCACTGAAGTGACCTTTGTCACAGGCCCGTGTGACATTGTACAGATACTGTCGACAGGAGCTCAGCCGAGTGTACATGTCGGCCATTTTTCCTTGCATCAGCTGAGGACAGAGTAAGAATCCGATCACTAAAGCAAAACCTACCAGCTTTTATTACAAAGACCTGCAAATATTTAGAGAAAACAGCATTCTTCACACCTGAAAGTGACCGATTTTCTGCCCAAACGCTTCCCTGATGTGAAGGTAAGGTATAGAAGAATCCAACACGGCCTGCATGATGCTAAAAAAATACAAACTATTTAAAATCAAGCTTTAGAAACACAGTTTGAATTATTTTTCATTGCCAGAAGACAAAAAAAGGAGTTGTGTGATGCTTATCTTTAAACAGAGAGAAAGAAAACCAAATCATATCTGCTATGTAAACCATTTAAAGAATGACTGAAGGTTAAGGAACTACCTTAAACATTTGCCGTTTATTAGAACAAAAAAACACTAACAACCATTCGATCTGAGATTAATTATTGAAAGCCCAAGCAAAATCTGATTTAGATTTTCCAAAACAATCGAAAAAAATACTGTAAAATGTGAATATTAATGTTAATCGCCATTTCAGTTGTGGTTTCCTTAGTCCAGGATCTGCAACCTTTACTCTCAAAGGAGCCATTTTACCTCATCTCATCTGGATTAAAGTCCTCCTGGAGCCAAGAAACACCTTCTCAATGAAGAAAATACAGAGTATTAAATTACAGTTAAAACTATATAGAATAATGTTTGATTTGATTTATATTGATCATGTAAAAGGCAACTTAAAGAATCAAATAAATTGACGTCAAGAAATAAAACAGTATCTTGCATCTTCAAATTCTTATGCATCTCAGTTTACATGAACATAATGTTATACAAGAAGATTTTTTTTAGTTAATGTATTTGAAAGGCCACAAAAGTAACTTGAATTTGATAACAAATGATCATGTGGTGAACACATGCTAATTGCTAATTTCTTGCCACACATAAAACATGCATATTTAACCTGTACATTGGTGGTTAAATGAATCTGTCCCCACACAATTAAAATCTCTATTGTCTTCCAGAATAGTGTTTTGTAGGTTTAGTTATTACTAGGGATTTAAAAATTAGCCACAGGTGCAGGAAAGTTGATGGTCTGTAGATGTTGCAGGAGGTGAAGTAGGAAGGTGCTGAGTCATTGCACAATGTGATTTATTTTTAGGTAAACAAATTGTTTTATCATGATTTTATTTGTCATTAATCATTAATAGCTTCTTTAAAAAAAAAAAACAACTATTTATTTCAATATTTTTTTAAAGCTATAGGGAGCCATTGCATAAGAGTCAAAGAGCCACATCGGGCTCCAGAGCCGCAGGTTGCAGACCCCTGCCTTAGTCCATGAAAATTTGCAAATTGCAAGAAACTTCCTCAAATATTTGGTGGCTAGCACTTTTTCCTCTGCATACTATATAACTGCAGTGATTTTTAATCGAAAATTGTTTGAAGGAACTCTACATTTAAAAAAAAAATAAATTAAAAAAAAAAAAAAAAAAACCTGTTGTTTCTGACAAATTATCCCTTGAAATTCATGTAAATTATATGTTTAAAGACTTTTGGCTTTGATATTGCTTAACCTTTATGATAGTGCACAATAACATTAAAATTGTTCTTTTTTTCGCTACAAAAACCCTGGATTTTTCTGTTCTGGCTAAACTTGTTGATATGTGGCACCTCAACTACAATTAATTGCAACTTATTGTGAAACAACTCATTTTCTACTTAAACATTGTTACCTATGACTTAATGAAACCAGATCTACCCTGATTGTTTAAACCTTACCCAATAGGTCCTGCTGCCAGAACCAGCCTCTCAAGATCCAAACCACTCATCATCACATACACGCCTTTGTTCAACGGGCCCAGTATATTCTCCTCTGAATCAGGAAGAAAAGGGAATTTAAAACTACTTTACTTGTACACATGGCGAGCAGAAAACACGAGTGAGCACTTCAAAACATGCCTGGGACTTTGCAGTCTTCAAAGATCAGCTCACACGTGTTGGAGCCTCTCATGCCCAGTTTGTCCAGCTTCTGTGCGGTGGAAAATCCTGGCATTCCCTACATCATCCACACACGTGCACACAAATTAAAAAAAAAATTCTTTAGAATGCTTCTTCAGCTCAGACTGAGCTAAATTAAATTGAACATCTTTGATGAGATCAATGTAAAAGCCCCTCAAACGAAGCATGTTCATTAATTCACCTTTTCAACAATGAAAGCTGTGATTCCTCTTTGATGGGCATCACGATCAGTCTTGGCATAAACAATCAGGACGTCAGCATCGGGTCCATTTGTGATCCAAAACTTGTTGCCATTAAGAACATAGTAATCACCTGGGAGGAGATAAAAGCAGATCAAAACTCATTCTCGTTTGGTGCAACGCAAAAACAGAACATATTTATCCACCTAATCAAATAATAAAACAGATAAAATATATGAAGATTAAACAATGATAGACCAGTGGTTCTCAAACCTTTCAGCCCATGAAATTAGTTGGGAAAGGGTTTATAAATGCTGAAAATGTCTTAAAGGTGGAAGAAATGTGCAAAAAAGACATTGGAATTTGATGGAAAAGTGGCAGAAATTAGAGTGATAAATCAAAAATGGATTAAAAATAGCAAAAATATAGCAAGAAAAAGTGCTGAAAATAGGTTAAAATAGGAAAGTTTGGTGTAGTTGAAGAAAAAAATTAAAAATAAGCAAAAATTAACTCAGGTTGTTAAAAAATATATATCTGAGTTTCTTAAAGGCATCTGGCAACCCACTCCCAGTGTCTCACGACCCCAAATAGGGTCCTGACCAAAGTTGGGAACCAATGAGAAAGACGAAATGAATAATTTAGGTAAAATTTGGAAAATTAGAAAAATCCAGAAGTGTAAAACTCTTGCTAAGAACAAATAAAGAAATATTTTTAAACAAAGATCAGATAATTCCTAATCTACATTAAAAACAAGAAACATCCTTTTTTTTTTTTTTTTTTTATAGAAACAATGGGCTTTGAATGAAGCTCAAAACACTGCGACACTGTCAAATATTTGTAAATGGAAATCGATTTCATTGTTTGTCAGCGCTTTTCTATGGAATTGTGTATTTTAATATTTTCTAAATAAATATTGTCATCACAAAAAAAAAGAAACTCAAATGATCATAAAAGCAGGAGGTCCTGGGGTGCAATGTAAATATAAAGAATGAATAAAAAAACTATCAAAAATAACAAGGTGACAAAGAGCAGCAGTTGAATCTCTTCTCAGTGACTGCAGTGTAATGTGATGCTCAATAGTTAATCTACTGGAACAAACACTGAACTAACAATAAATATTAGATTGTGGCCAAGTGTCATATTACTATTAAAACAGAGAATTTATCTTCTTTACACTCAAATGTGGGGCTTCTTTGTTTGACTTTCCCTGTTAATAAACGTCATCGTTTCCAAACATGCATCGATAAAACTACACAAAAACATGACTCATGAAAATATGTTATTTAGTATGTTTTATATCACTGTGAATGTCAGAACAGAGAAGTAAAACAAAACACATGAAGTGTGTGAAGCTCGTCCTCCATCTTTGAAGCATTGAATTCACGAAAACAATCCAGTTTTTCATTAGAATTCACACTAATAAACTGGTTTGAGCAAATGTTTGTATCATAACGTAATAAACAACAACACATTCATTAGCTGCGCCAAACGAGGCATCCGACATCCAAATGACTGCTTTAAAACTAATGAGAAAGACAGGCATGGAGACATGTTTATAGTCCATTTAATCACAGAAAATAATGGATTGGTTTCTTTTGGCAGATAGCATTTAGCATACTTTAGCATTGATGTGAGGCAAGACCCCACAGGAGGGAACTCAGTATCAGAAGTTTAAATAGCTCAGTTTGAAACGGAAAAAGCGATATAGCTAATGTTTTTATTATTACTTTTAAACATAATCAAAAGGAAATTGCAATATGACAGGAACTATATCCTCATGTTTTGGGACAATATCACACTTATCAGACAGAAATGTCATTTCTCGTGCAAAATAAGACGTAGTTCACCTCTTGTTGATGTTTTTTCACACGCCATTTCCCAACCATAAAACAGGTGGTCTAGTATCTAGCAACTTAAGCAAACGGAAAGACGTGAAATCTTGTGTGATTTTAGCGCGTGCTATTTGGCTCAAATACAAAGAAGAAATTAATTAAAAAAAAGGTAATTTAATTAACCATTACATTTCACTGCACCAGGGAAAGCCGATAAAAAATGTAAGCCTCGACTCGCCACGTCGACCGCTGCTTAAATCCGTCAAAAATGACATTAAATCAGTTACTGCTTCTGCAGAGCTTGTTGATAATTTATTCCTTACTTAGATCATCTAAACTAGTCTTTCTCAAATTGGGGTACGTGTACCAGGGTATGCAATGGCACTACAGGGGGTACTTGAAAGAGAGAGAGGAAAATAAACAGTGTCAGTCCTGGTCCCACCCCAGGCGTGAGAGGCCAAAAATGATACAAACTATAAATAAATCTATTCAGGAGCCACTAAATCAGTGTTTTTCAACCTTGGGGTTGGGACCCCATGTGGGGTCGCTTGAAATTTTGGAAAAACTTAAATGGATTTTGGAAATTTTTAAATTATCATTCTTTTTTTTAAAATTAAGACACACAATCTTAAACAACTGTATTTCTATACTTTAACCTTGTGAAATAAAAAAATCGAGTTCAACTAAAATGCAGTAAAAAATAAATAAATAAAAAAAATAGAAGAATATTTGAGCTGAAACATGATCAAAAACTAATTCTAGGAGAAAAAAAATGTCTTTGGGGTTGCCAGAAATTCTTGATATCAAAATGGGGTCACGATCCAAAAAAGGTGTCTTCTATGCAAAATGTTGAACAAAGGGGGGACTTGGATTCACAAATAAGGTACCTGAGCTAAAACAGTTTGAGAATCACTGATCTAAATCACTAATGAAAAGGGTCGACGACATTAATCTGATGACAGTTTTTAAGCACCAAGTGAAGGAAGTGTGGCAAAGTCTCAATCCTTATTCTTGAACTCTTGAAAACGCCAACGTCAAATGCTCATTTTAGTGTGTGGAAAAATGTAATTTGAGTTCATTTTGATTATAAAAGGTAATTAAAAACCTTACCTTTCTTCTCTGCTTTTAATTTCATGGACACGACGTCTGAGCCGGAGTTGGGTTCACTCATGGCCAACGCTCCAACGTGCTCTCCTGTCATTAACTGGGAAAATAAACACCATCAGCATCTGTTTCCTTTTCAAACAGCAGGTAGTAAGTGAGCGATCCCGACCTTGGGCATGTACTTCTCCTTCTGTTTCTCGTTGGCGTGGCGCACCATCTGGTTGACGCAAAGGTTGGAGTGTGCACCGTAACTGAGAGCAATGGCTGCCGACACTCGCGACACTTCCTCCATGACGATGACGTGCTCAAGGTATCCCAATCCGGTGCCTCCATGCTCCACTAAAAAAAATAAAGGGTAAACTCATTAGATAATGGCCTTGTTCAAAAACACATACTAACATACTCTCATAATACTAAGTTTGACATCAAAATTAGTGAGTAGTGTGTTTACTTTAGAGAGTATGAAAAGATTGAGTATGCAAGAAATACCCAGATGTATAGTATATTGGGGCATTTTTTAAGTATGCACGGTGGGCACACGAGTCATACTCAACCCCCCATGATGCATTGCGAACGGAATGTAAAATCGTCCTGGAACCGGCTTCAAGCTAAAAATCAAACATCTCCTTTACAAAACAAAAGCATCTCTTTTGTCTTCCATTAGTTTTTTAATGCTTTTGTAAATTGGGCTCTTGTTTTGAAGTTTACCGGAAGGTTTGTCAGTAGCACAATAACGGGTCCCTGAAAATCTCTGCAATGTCGGCATGAAATGTGTTTCCGTGAGTTTTATGGATCCAATGAGCACATGTTGATATTCTACTTGGTCTGAGATATTTAGCCTCAGCGGTGTTTCAGGTTTTTGTCGTTGTAGGTATGAAATGCATCTTGGGAAACTTGACAGTATACTTCAGTGGGAACGGTCATAATCTTACAGTATATACTCTATATATCTACTAGGGATGCAACAATATTCGGTATTTTACCAAACTGTTCAATACGCCCTGTTTGGTTCAATGCAGAGCCAATCAGAACGTCCCTGAATTTCCTACTGGCTCCTGGGAAACTTCCTCCGCTGTCAGAACATTGTGTTTGCGGCGTGGAGGAACCTGTTAACCAACATTCTGCTGCGCGTTCGTACGACTCCTCACCAACCGTCCACGTTTCACCGGCATTGATCCGCCTTTTGACTGGAGAGGTGCCGACAACAGTCCGCAGCCAGCCCGGGAGTTGGCGTAGATCCTGCTGCATGTGTGTCAGACTGGAGCTGCAGGAGCCTGTCTGTCTATAGAGCTGCATGTACAGGCTGGGGCGTGGACGCTGACAGTGAATGGTAAAAGCTAAAGCAGGTATTTGGGAATAACGTGTCTAAAGTTAAGGCCAGTATGAGTTTTATCCCACATCCCAAGGCGTGCCAGTGCATCGTAGACCAGTATATGTGCAAAAACCGCCACTGCAAACCCAGAAACAGCCCCGGGCTCGCAGATGCAGCCAGGCCAGCAGAAAGAGTGGGGCCAAGGAGCACCAGGCCCCAACCCCCCGCCCCCCCGCCCCCCCACATACCCACCCAACCCTGAGGGAAGGGCCCAGAGAGCCCCCCGCCCGGACCCCAGCAGAGGAGCCAAGTCCCATGTCAAGCAGACGGCCATAGCCGCGCCGAATGGGCAGCCAGCGGGTGCCCGCCGGCGGGCCCAGAGCCAGCCGGGACCGGACCCCAGGCCAAAAGACCCGGAACGGGAGCAGCACCGAGAGCAGCCCCCCCAGGAATGACGACCACGCCCATAGCCGCCTAGGGCTCCAAGGGGACGCTGCAAGTCGCCCCGCCGGCCCTCAGGCGCACCGACCGAGCATGCCAGATTGCCTTTCCTTAATGCCACCCACGCGATATGCCACGCACGCGATGAGCCCCCCCCCCCAATTTTTTTCCCTCAATTGGGATTGCCGTAGCGTTACAGTTACCCAAAAACCGTGATGCATACCGAACCTGGGAAAACTGTACCGTTGCATCACTAATATCGCCTATATTTTGTAGTGTATAGTACAGTGTGCCATTTCTCACAAAGTCTTAAGAAATCTAAATTAGCCTTTAGCTTAACCAGTGATAAACAACGTCTTCTTGCTGTAATACCTGGGGCTGTGATTCCAAGGAGGCCCATTTCTCCCATCGCTTTCCAGAAGTCCTGGAAAAGACATCGGGTTGCATTAAAAACATCCTCGCTTGTTTTCAATGTTGAAAAACTTAACAGTGAGACTTTGATCTGCTTCTACACATCCAAAGGCCTGAAACTCTAACTTACCCGCATTTCTGTAAACTCATTCTTCTTGTCGATCTCATCAGCGTAGGGAGCGAGTTTATCATCCAGGAACTTACGCACTGTTTGCCTCAGCTAACGCATGATAGAAAACATGGAGTAGAATGTTGTTGTAATAAGAAAGTGTGCATTGCGACAGAGTTTGTTCATCTATTTATTAAACCAAATCAGATGCTAATTTGACATTTCAAAACAAGGATAGCAAAGAGAAAACAAGTAGCAAAAACAGTTTGAAAGAGCTCCAGTGTCTATCTATAACTGTTTCTATTACAGATTTTTGCTAAATAAAAGCGCCATTTCTAAATGTCGACAAAGTATAATTTAGCGATATTTGAGTGTTTTTTTTTTTTGAAATCCATGTGTTTCCATTAGCAGATTTTATTGTGCTGTTTAGATTTTGTGCATTTCCGAGGGTAATGGAAACACAGCTTATGTCAATCGACCCACATCTTCAGTTTATCGCACTTATCATTTTGACATAAGATTAAAGATGGCACACCTGCGTAGCTACGAGGAGCAAAACAGCTGTAAAGTAAAAAGATAACCTTCATTACAGACATAATTTGAAATTACATAGTTTTGGAGTTGAGTGTTAACATTCTGAGAAACACTTTTAATTTAAAAATATGATATTAGTTTTGATATATATATTTATATTAGCCCAGTAAACTGACAGACCACTAGAAGCAGGGCTGACAGATATATTGAGATTAAAGATATATCGCATTTTCTATTTTGGAGATATATAAAAATTGCAACATCACCTGTATTGATATATATAGCTTATTTTGCATTAAAATACTCATTTTAGGAGTGGTTACTTTTGCTACTTCTCAGAAAAACATAAAAATGACAGTTAGATGGATAGCCGAGCGCTTCCCTAGAAGTTCCCTAAACAAGCTACACTACAGAACTCACTCACACTAAATGTGTCTGTGGCATTTTGCATCAGCAAATTTAATCCAGAATTGTCTTTCTGGCAAGACTTTATTTAATATATCATTATTGAGATTAATATCATATATTGATATTTGAGAGAAAAATAAATAAATAAATAAATATGAGTTTTGGTCCATATTGCCCAGCCCTAGCTAGAAGTAGTGTGAGGACCACAAGTGGTCCATGGACCACTCTTTGAGAAGGCTGAACAAACTCAAAATATGCTAAATCAGGTGTATAAAAAAACTAGAGAAAGGGTTTTGCAGTTATTGTTGACATATTAATAAAAACTCAATTTTCAGGTTAATGTGGGTTTGTTGTTTGTTTTGAATTGTTTGCATTTGGTGTTCTGGCACGTGAGAAGCCTTCATTACAAGCTAATATACTGAAACAGAGGCCTTTATATGTTCAGATATGTCTGCTAAAGTCAAGGTCTTTGCCACAAGGGAACTGTTATGTCATCACGTCATGTGCAGCATTATGTAGAAACCTATTGTTGTTACAAGTAAAGCTTCACTTTCGGCCTGTGCTCAGTACAACTGGCCGTTTCACCTTTGACACACAGATAATGGACGAAACTTTGTTATTGTGTCTGTGAGGCTAACCTGTATCTGCTCGTCTGTCAGTCCGTTCACTATGTCGTCCACTGGAACAGCTCCAGCACAACCTCTGCGGCTCACCGAGGGGATACACAGCCTGGAGCCGAGACGGACTGCGTTTCTGACGGCAAACATGATGCCACTGAAGGGGTAGACCTGGAACTGTGGACTGGACTGGAGTCAGTGTCTGGGTGTCACTATGTTACCTTTGTGTCCTCCTCCCTGCTGCTGCTTCTTCTTCTACTTTACAATTAATGTAGTAACAGAGGATCAATGGCTCAACACCGCCGCCTACAGGCAGAAGGAAATATGCACACAGTTACCAAACCTCAAGGTGGGTGTAATCTCACCTATTAACGTCCTTACGGAGCCGAAAAAAATACCTTTTTAATGAAGACATCATAGTGTATAAAATTGTATACAGTTAAAATTAAATTGGATAATGTCAAGTAAATATTTTTTTAGATAATGTATTTGAAGGGCTACAAAAAAATAACTTGAATTTGATAACACATGTCATGGCATGTTGGCGGTTAAATGAATCTGTTCCCCACACAATTAAAATGTATATTCACTTCCAGAATAGTCTTTTAGTTGATTTAGTTATTTTTACTACAGGGATTTAAAACGTAGGGTTAACCACAGGTGCAGGGAAAGTGAATAATGGTCTGTAGATGTTTCAGGAGTGAAGTAGGAAGGTGGCAGAGTTATTGCACCATGTGATTTATTTTTAGGTGAACAAATCGTTATATTGTGATTTTATTTGGTGTCAAAATGATTAATCACTAAGAGCCACATGAGGCTCCAGAGGTTGCAGACCCCTTGTCTACACACATTACTACACAAATGGGCAAATTTTATCACAAAAATACGATTTTCTGATCATTATTACAGGAAAAAAAAAACAAGGGTTCGTGTATATTTATTTTATTTTGTGTACCGGTAATTGTGTTACTTTTTTTGTTTGGTTTTTCTATTCTCATTTTGTGAATTACATATGATTATATGATTTTCTAAATCTTTTTTTTTTTTTTTTTTTGGAATCAGTTGGTTTTGTACAAAATTAGTCCGAGGGATATTTATTCTGTTTGTGTGTACATTGTTCTATGTCACAAACTTGTTCCAAAGAAGCTGTTTTGAATGAGACACCACAGAGAGAGAGAGAGAGAGAGAGAGAGAGAGAGAGAGAGAGAGAGAGAGAGAGAGGAGAGAGAGAGAGAGAGAGAGAGAGAGAGAGAGAGAGAGAGAGAGCAGAGGCGTGCGCCTGTGCGTCAGCGCGTCTGCGTAATACAACCAGACATACGTTCCTTTCCACGGCAGAGCGTTTCGAGGTTTCCCTTTAGCAACACCCAGTGCGCACTGAGCTTCTCAATGGGACATATAAACCTTTAAACCCTCACAACTGACTCAAAGAAAGTGCTACACGGGACTGACTGGATACCTAAACCCAAGCAAAACTTTATAAAAAGAAATTTTCAAGACTTCAACTTTCAAGATTAAATAGATTGTATTTGGTCCACTTTTGCGCGCTCTCCAAGACCTTCACATTCTTGGAGGTTTGGAAAAGACGAGACTCTCAGAAGACATTTTCTTTCTTTTTTTTTTTTTTTTTTTTTTTTGTCATGCAGCCCTTCAGAAAGTCGTTAAACTCTTCGTGGTATTCAAAGCTCCAGCTGTGATGGACGCGCCTCTGGTACCGCAGGTCACCATCACCCCGGAGGGAGGCGGCTCTTCCCGGGAGATGCAGCAGAAGGACTGGGATGGCGCTGCGGAGGGCACGGTGCGCAGGAAGCTCTCCACCTCCTCGTGTCCTCCACTGGATCCTCTGTGGTGGAGTCAGAGGATGATTTACTGAGTGACAACGAGAGTAAAAGCAGAGGAATCATCACTTTGGAGCCTCTGGTAGACGCTGGAGAGGTGAGCGCATACTTTCAACATTATTGTGCCCTAGTTTGCACTTCTATGTATACATAAAATACTAAATATGTAAGAAACTGACCATATCCAAGCAATGAGTGATAGATAGTCCCGACAGGATCTTCACTTTAAATTTCCTAGATTTTGTGACCAATTTCTATTTAATTAAGGGAAATATTATGGAATAATTTGCGAAAAATTGAAGGATTTTGAGAATTTTGAATTTTTTTTTTTTCAACAGTTTATCATTAAAAATGACTGCAATCATGCGATATAAGCACTGGGGAAAACTGTGAGCACCTGTCATTTTTACTTTCTCTCATGGGCCAAATTGGGGGCTCCAAACGGCCGAATTTGGCCCATGGCCTTGAGTTTGACAAGTGAAGTGCAGCATCAATGATAAGTAAAGTATGTAGGGCACTGACAATATCCAAGAAATAAGTGACAGATATCAGTGCTTTTTTTTTTCAATTTCATGGATCCTGTGACCAATTTTTATTTAACTTGGGAAAATGTTGTGGAATAATTTGAGGAAAACTGCAAGATTTTAGCAAAAATCTAAGGTTCTTAAAGCAATTTGCCATTAAAAGTGGTGTGATTATGTGATATATGGGAAAAGTGTGAGTCCTGCTAATAATGTGGAGTTTAATTGAATTTATGTCTAACATTTGTTCTCTGTCATTTTTGAGTTCTTTCAACAGTTTAACATTAAAAATGACTGCAATCATGTGATACAAGTAGTGGGAAAACTGTGAGACACCTGTAAATATTGTTGAGTTTTCATTTACACAATGATTCACATGTTTTCTGTCATTTTTACTTTCTCTGGCGGGCTGATTGGGATGCTCCAAACGGCCGAATTTGGCCCCCGAACCGTGAGTTTGACATTTATAGTACATGATACAACTTTTTTCTTCACTGTATGAATTATCAGCAACATTTGAACTACATAAGAAAAAACGATAACACAATAAAGAACAAAAACAATGGAAATTCACCTTTTTTTCTGTCATAAAGTCACAAAGCTGAAGTAAAGGAATAACGTGTGATAAACAGCATCAGTCAGCAAACAGCAGGCAGCTCACTACTTCCTATTTAAACCCCTGTGGTGTTTGTTGAAGAGACAGAAACTGTGACACATATAGAAAGTATAATTACCATAAAATAATATGCTGCAATACTTTCTACTGATGTGAGGACAAAATCGTGCTCATCGTAAATTATAAGCAGTAAAGCTGAATTATAAACACACTGAAAGGCTGAATGAGATATAAACATTCAATAGATATAATATAGAGCTATACTCATGTGATAAACATGGATTATATGGCATATATTTGTTCTACAGCAGTCAGATGTTGATTTAAAATGAACAAACTACAGAAATAACACATGGTTTGAGAAACTCTGACTACACAGTGAGTGCACTGTTCTGACTGACACCATCTTCTTATTTATTGGTGTCAAACATTTCCACATTACTGCAATGTTTCCAGGAACCATGGAACCAATTCCGGCCCTTTTAGAGCATTTAGAGAAGGACAGAGAAAACGTGTGGATCTCAGTCCCTCCAAATACACATTCAAACAAACTCCACAGTTTTCCCATATATTAAATGATCACAGCCATTTTAATCGCAAATTGCTTTAAAAACTCCAGATTTTCCCCCAAATCTTGCAATTTTCCTCAAATTATTCCACAACATTTTCCCAAATTCAATAAAAATTGGTCACGAAATCCAAAAAATTGAAAAGGGGACCAGTATCTAGGGGTGTCCCGATCCGATATTGATATTGGATATGGTCCAATTTCAGCTGGAAAACAAATATCGGATTTTATCGGACTGCATCTAAAATCTTTGATATATATTATATTATATTTATTCAATTGTAGAATACTGTAGATATTATGTTGAAGGTTAAAATGTATGTAATCAATTGGTTAATAATAAATGGGTCAGTTTTTCTCATCCCTACTGTTGCTGACTATTGTTCTCTGTTTGAGTGACATCACTTGATCAAGACTTTTCTAACAATCCACACTACAAAATAAGTAATAAAAGTATGTATGATTCATGCTGATATCGTATCGGATCGATATCGGTATCGGCCAATACTTAAGGCTGCAATGTCGGTATCGTATCAGAAGTGAACAAGTTGTATCGGGACATCCTGACCGATATCTGTCACTTATTTGTTGGATATTGTCAGTGCCTTACATATATTACGTATCATTAATGCTGTATATCATGTGTCAAACTCAAGGCCCGGGGGCCAAATTTGGCCCTTTTGGAGCATCCACTTGGTCCAGAGGAGAAAGTAAAAATGATAGAGAAATCACGAATCATTGTGTAAATGAAACTCAGCAGTATTTGCAGAGGCTCACAGTTTTCCCAGTGCTTTTATTGCACAATTGCAGTCATTTTTAATGATAAACAGTTGAAAAAAATATTTAAAAAATTATTACAAAATCCTTCAATTTTCCTCAAATTATGACATAATATGTATCTTAATTAAATAGAAATTGATCACAAAATCAATATCTGTCACTTGTGTGGATTTGTTGGTTTCCTACATATTTTGTATTTCATGTATACAGTATGTAGAAGTGCAAACTATGGCACAACATTGTTGAAGTTACCATACTTGTTTTCCTGGATAAAATTCTGTGGCCCACTTCAGCTGCGTCTCAGTGGACATGTTTGTACCTGTTCTGTTGTCTTCAGGCCAACAAACTGTGTGTTGCTTGTTGTTTTCTGTATTTTATGGAGTCATTAAGTATGTTGTTGTCGTTTTCTGTGTTTTTGGAGTCATATTGGGTATTTTGTTGTCGTATTTTGCATTTTTCTCTTATTTCGTTGCAATTTTGCATTTTTCTCCTTTATTTTGTGGGTTGTTGTTTTCTGTTTTTTTGGAGTCAATGAGTGTGTTTTTGTTGTGTTTGTGTGTTTGTTTTGGTTCTCGTATTTCATATTTTTCTGTACTTTTGGGATCTTTTGGAGTCATTTTGGGTATTTTTCTTGTCATTTTGTATCTTTCTCTTTCATTTTGTGTGTTACCTGTTGTTTTCTGCATTTTATGGAATCATTAAGTATGTTTTTTGTCATATTTGATATTTTTCTTTGACATACAAGAGGAGAGCGGTGCTCACGCTATATATTAACGTACATACAGAAGAGACGTAAAAAGTCCTTACTCTTTTCCCCGTTCAACAGAGGGTTCCATGTTCTTTCCCATCATGTACAAATCTATGCTTTAGTATGTACTATATTGGAACTAAAATGAGTTTGACACCCCTGCTGTATGTGGAAGTGCAAACTAGGGCTCAATATGGTTGAAAATACTCGTTTTCCAGCTGAAAAGATATGGACTACTTGATATCAAACCACTGATAAACCAATGACATTTGAGTTACATAAACACATGACGAGCTCACCAGAACAAAGACTTTGTAATAATAAGTGTTTTATTGCATCATATCCCTTCTTTGTTCATTTATTAGTCGTTGACATGTTCTATGCTGTGATGTTGTGTCCAAAGATAAAGTTGCGCGTCCCTCCTTTTGCATACACGTGTGTTGACGGATTGGCTGTTAGTTCAACACACACTGAGGGTGGAAACATGTTTGATTGTTACTTTGTTGGCTGATACACTATCTGGAGGCCTATATTGATGATCCATGCATGTGCACTGAAGCAGCATTTTCAGAAGCCTGAAAAAGCAAACCTAGCCCTTTTTTTTTTTTTTTTTTTTTTTTTACAATAGGGAAGTTAAGAGTCGTCGTCACACCGAGTCCCGTTTGTTTAAGAACATAATCTGCTTTTTGTCTGTGGTCGGGTACATTAGGCTTAAACTGTCACCGATGGTGCGTGAGTGTAAATTTATGTTTCTACCACTTCTCACTGCCTCCTCCATACAAGGCCTGAAGCTGTCATTTTTATTTAAACAGCGTGGAAACACATGGCCTGTTAAGCTGCTGTGTATAATGTGTGTGAGGAACAGAGGGTTGTTCAGTGTCACATTGTCAAATCCATTCACCCAGGTTTAATTAGTGCCTTTAAGCTTTAAATGGAGCTTTAAATGGAAATATGTTGCATGTTTCCCTCTGACAGTGGCCACTGTTGTTGCTGTTGCTGCATCAGCCCACACACACACACACACACACGTACACACCCACACCACACACCCAGTGACACACATGGTGTTGTGTAATATTGGTTTTCTGTGGTCACTTTCCAGTCTTAGCCTTTGACCTTTAAATCATAACCTCTTTAGAACGTCAATAACAGTTTCCTGAGGACTTTGCTTCATATTGCTGACAGAGATGTAAAGAATACTGATAATCCTTCTCAAGTAGTAGTACGTAAACTTGATTTGAAAATTAAAATTGTACAGAAGAACAAGTACAAGTAGGTCTTACAAAAAATATTGAAATAGTAGTAAAAAAGTATCTAAATTAAAGGTGCAGTCCGCAACTTTCAGATCCCTCTCTCCCCTCCCTCCCCGCTGCTCTCTTGCCTGCCTCCAAACTTCCAAAGTCCCTCCCTCAGAGGAGCTAACAAGCTAACGTTAGATAGACAGCAACATCACAGTAATATAACGTGTTCTGTTAAAAGCATATTACCGTATTACTGAAGCACTTCTCTCTCTCTATGTGCACACACCCAGCAACAACACGTGTCAGCAAGCCCACACGAAGGTTGCAGCACACACATGAACAACACATGCACCACAGAGTTCTAGTGTAACAATTACAAATCAAACATAATGTAAATCAAGCAGCAGTAATTACCTTTCAAGCAGAAAAGTCAGCAATTCCATGTTCTACTCCTCCAGACCATACACTGTAAAAAGACGGCGCTACAGCACCGGAAAAGGGGTGGGGCCTGTGAGCAACAGCTGTCAAACAGCCCATCAAACACAATCCTGGCTCTGATTGGTTCTTTTTGCACGGTCGCGGTGCATTCTGGCAATCTGCCAAAGTCAGCAGGAGCAGCAGGGGGCGGGCTCAATGAGTCTGTTTTTTTTCACACAAACTACTAGTTTCATGTAAATCTGCCCTTACATAATGACAGCTTTAGCAAATATGACAAAAAGTCACTTTTATAAGAGTTGCGGACTGCGCCTTTAAATAGAACTCAAAGTAAAAGTTACTAGTTACTTTCGCCCCCCATGTTATTTTGGTAATAAATCTTGCACGGTTCCCTCGCATACAGTAAACATCTCATGAATAAACTGAAAAGGAAGAAAAATAAATAGGTTTGTCAAAATGTACAATTCTTTTGAAATAAAATAACGCCAAAGAAATAAAACATTTTCAGGCTCTGAGTAATAGCTACAGCTACATTTATAAACTCTAAACTGTGCAATGTGAGTAACAACACAATCGTAGAACCCTCAACCTGAACCCAAGAAAGTGGCTGAGAACTGATCAGAAATGGCACGACTAGAACGTAATGAAGCGAAATGAAACAAAACGAAAATGTAAAAAAATAATCACAAAAAACAGTAATTTACTCAGTAATGGTTGAGTGTAAGAAATATACCAAATTACTTGCTTCCTTTAAAATGTACTAAAGTACAAGTGATTTGGAAATACACTCAAAAAAGTACAAGCAACCCATAAAAGCAACTTAATTACAATAACATGCATACTTGTAACTTACTGTCCACCAGGCTCTGACTACTGATGATGATTCCTTGTGGGATGATCATGTGACGTTGTGGGGGTGGTTTGCACAGCAAGAAGTTCCGTCATTGGAACTGTGGGCTAGTGGAGTTTTCTGTGTTGTACCTAAATGGGTTTTTTTTATCTGACTAAACCAGCCCTCCACTCGTAGTAAAAACCAACAACATATATTTAGATATACCAGTGGCAAATGGGTGTGGTTATCTGATTTTAATGTTTTAATGATACTAATTCATCTACACAAAAGCAACCAATAATAAAAAAAAGCACAATCAAATGGTTCGACTAGTGTTTTTCAAACTTATTTCAACAGTTACTGACAAAAAGTATTTTAATATATTTTAAAAATATATATTTTTGAACAACTTGTTATTTAACAGGGCACTAAAACAATATGAGGAGCTCCAGCTGACCAATAATAAAATATGATAATGAGAGCACTTTGAGATGACTGTTGTTGTATTTAGTGCTATAAAATAAAGTCAATGAACATAATAAGGATACATGACTTTATATTAAAGTAAATCACTGTGTAAAACAGCGTGTGTGCAAAAGGAAAGAACTAATGGTTTATGTTGTCGTTATGTACACTTTTCTCAATTGCGTGTGAATAATTGTGTGCTTTTGTTGTCATTTTGTATTTTTTTAGTAGTGATTTTTGCGCGTTTGTAGTCGTCATCTGTACTTTTGGAGTAAATTAATGTATTTTGTTGACGTTTTGGAGTAATTTTGTAGCATTTCTGTTGTTGTGTTGTGTGATTTTGTTGTCATTCTTTGTATTTTTGTTGTCAATTTGTGTTTTTGGAGTCATTTAGGTATATTTTTGGTGTTGTTTAAAGGGCCCATGTTACGCTAAATCAACTTTTCTGTGCTTTAAAAATGATAAAAGTGTTATTCTGGGCTTCATAAACATGCCTAAAGTGATTTTTCATTGACTCCTCCTAATCGTTAGTTTTAGGTGATTTGCTCCTTTCTTACTGCAAGGGTGAACCCAAACACCTCGCTCCAAATTGATGACGCGTTCCCACTTTGATGACGAATTTGACGCGGCACTTGAGCTGGAGAAGCCGCGCCTCCAGGAAGCTCTCTGCCCGTGATTGACATGTAAACAGACACGCCCACGAAGGTGAGCATTTCAGCGTCTTTAGCGCAGTGCTATGTAATGTACCCGGCGAACGCCCCGCCCCCACGCTCTGTCTTGTTTATAAAAGCAGCATGAGCTCGGCTACGGAGTGGTTGGGAGGAGGGCGGGCCGTCCTCTGGCCGGGATGGGGAAGTCAGTGTCCTGTCTATAGACAACGGCCCACTCATGAATATGCATAAGTAGGCCACAATCAGCCTGTTTGTGTAGAGTTGCTCAGGAAGTTACTTTTCAGAGGCTAAAACTCTGGGAAAACAGGCGAGTTTGGGAAATAAACCTCATATACTATGTTTTTTTGGGTTCTTAGAACAAATGGAGATGGGTGAAAAATAGCATGATATGGGACTTTTAAGATATTTTTCAGTTTTTTTCTCTCTGTACATTTGTACCGGTTGTTTTCTGTGTTTTTGGAGTAAACATGTATTTCTTCTGTTATTTGTCTGTAATTTATGTGTGCAGAGCTGAAGTCAGCATCCAATGTGAACATTTTTAAATCAAAGTAAGGCAAGTTTTTTCTCTACTGCGTATGACTGAGAGGGAGATTTTTGGTCCTGTTGTTGACGTCCTGTGTTTGTTGCTGATTTTAATTGATTTTACTGATGATTTTAAATGTTCTTATTGATTTTAAGCTGTTGCATGTTTTATCATGTAAAGCACATTGAGTTGCCTTGTGTATGAAATGCGCTATACAAATACATTTGCCTTGCCTTGCCTTTACTTTGGGGGCCGAGCAAAAGTAAGCTAAGAGCCTCATGTTGCCCCCGGGCCAACAGCTAGTCTGTCTTAGAGTGTCTGTCAGACTGTGAGTAATGTGTGCTTTGTATTTATGTTATTTGTGCACACATTTACAGTAAACAGAGTTTCTATTTGGAGTTTTAACATGATAACGAGAGTCTCTGAGCTGCTGTATTTCCACTGCCGTCAGCAGCACTTGTGATGCCATCATCGGCTGCTGTATTGTCAATACTTAAGGTCACATTTTGTCTATGATATCAAGACTTCTCTGAGAACAGCACTATCAGCATGTTTGCAGCGGAACTCAGAGTTCAGGTTCAAGTTTCCAGTCCCTCTGCTCAGTGGAAAATGAGATTTATTGACTTTTTACATTACAGCTCATTTTGCCCAAAATATCTCCTTTTAGTCACTCTCCTATAATGAGTCACTTCGCCCACAAAGTGTCACAATCTGCTCCACTTGGACCCATTTCACAAATAAAAAATGACCTTTTTTTACATGAAAAAAATTGACCTCGTTTCAATGGAATCTTGTATTTTATCACGTTTTTTAACCTCACCATAAAACTGTGTTTCACTTCCTGTTTCTGTCAGAAGCCACGTTTTGATGACCTGATCTCATTTAGAAACAAATAGGTTACTATTCTCAAACATTATTCTGAATATTAAATATTTGATGTATGAGCAAAAAAAAAAAAAGCAACATTTTACACGTTTTGATCCCTAACACCTGTACGGTGTAGGTGCTCAGTGTGAACCTTTTTATCACATGAACTCATTTATATTTTTGAGCCATTAAAATATTTTGTGTTTGTTTTTAATCTGTTTAGAAAAGTGATTTTAGAAATATTGTTTAAAGCAGCGATTCTCAACTGGTGGGTCGGGACCCAAAAGTGAGTGGCGGACTTGTACTGGGTGGGTCGCGGACAGCTGGTCAAAAGTAAATAAATACTTATTGTTTCTCATGTTGGACTTGTCTTTTATTTGAAAGAAACTTTTCTATTGACAGGCATGCTGTGACATGCATGTTGCACAGGAAAATATAGAGATTTATGTTTTTAAAAAGATCAGGGTTCCTACAGCTTCAGTCAAATCAAATTCAAGACGTTTTAAGACTTTTTTATTGCCATTTGAATTTAAATCTAAGACCATCTTCACAGTAAACACAATTAGGGGGAAAAAGCACCACATCAATTATAGGGTTAGGGTCACTTTTTTTCCAGTGTCTTGTCCAGACGTGTAACTGGCGGCCCCCAAAGTAAACGCACAAAAATACACAAAATGACCGTAAAATACACACACACACACACACACACACACACAAAAAAAACAGACTAAAATAATCAAAATCACTCCAAAAACTCACAAGATGACACCAAAAAAATAGCCAGAAATCAATAAAACAGCAAAAAAGAACAAAAAATAAAAACAATTAAGAAAAATCTTATTTAAAAAAACAAACTCACAAATATTACCATTTATTTTGAAATGTGAGACTAATTATAATCATAAATTCATATTTGTGTTAAATTTAACATTTTTGAAACATTGATTTAAGACGTTTTTGTTTTGACAATAAGGCCTTATTTATAGATTAATTAATTTAATTTTTAATACTTTTTAAGGATCTGCGGGAACCCTGACGATTATACATGTGTGTTTTCAGCAGCTATTTTTGAAAAAACTAAATTTGGCTGGTTGAATTCTAAAAAAAAAAAAAGAAGAAGCTACAAAAAATCAAAGGGTGTAAGATTTTCCATTGAAAAACAGCATTCACTGGCCTTCTTACAGTCATAAAAAAGATTTGGGAATTTTATGTAATCAGAATATAGGCCAGTTCCCTGCTCATCATTATTTTATATAATGTTTGACCAAATTTGGTTTGCGAAAAATAAAAATCCTTTAGTTAGTTTTCCCTCCATTTTGATATGGAACTCATGGAATTGTTATCATGTCTTCTTGTATTTCCTGAAACAGAACAAGCCGTGGTGGAAGCTGAAGACAATCGTCCAATGGCCCTTCAGCGCTACTCAGAGGAGGAGGCTGAGCTGGGTTCAGCTGGCCGGACATAAAGGTGCTGCTGACAACGACTCAAATGTAATCAAAACCAATCCCAAGCTGCATAATGGGAAACTCAAACTCAACTCTGACACAATAAAATACCAGCGTTCGAATTCTGATTTTTGAAAATTTCATTGCAATGCAGCTGAATAAACAATTATCACCTGTTCCTCTTTTATTTTTATTTTTTAATTCCGTCAAATAATTGCTCAGAAGTTTTGGGAACACTTTAATTGAAATTTTATACATAATGCTGCCATTACACTGATGTTATCTGTCATTAGAATTAATAAAGTCTCATGACATTAAGTGTCGTTCGCTAAAATATGACACCTTTGGAGCTATGTTGGCATTTTTTGGGTTGATTGGAGTGATTTAGTGAGGTTAGGTAGTGTCAGGGTTGGGGTCAATTACATTTTTCAATTATGATTACATTTCTAATTATTCATGTTCATTTATAATATAACTATGTTAACAGTAACTGGCATTTTTTCGAATTCCAATTCAATTCTAATTATTTTTTTCCTTCGGAAAGTCAATAACAATTAAGTTCTCAATAACAAAAGTTAAATTACAATTTTACATATTTGTATTTATATAGCTTAATAACAGCCCACATGGCACCAAAGTGCTTTACTAATGATCTCATCGAGTTTGATGTATACATGTATACTTGTCATTTATGTCTGTTGTGATGATTGTTTGTTTTATTTATTTATTTGAGCAACATGAAAAAAACACACATTTTATGTACAATACATAACATGTATTTAAAGGAGAAATTAACACTTTAGACTTTACATTTGAAGGCTGTCTTTTATTTTGCGTCTTAACGTGTACATTTTACTGCATTGATTATAATATCTTATGTAAAAGCCCAACTAGGGACTAACTTAAGAGTTGGAATTTACCAATAACTATAAACTCTTTGTACAAAACATCAGTTATATTCACACTATTGTTACTATGTGAAATTGTCCCAATTGAAATACAATTACATTCAAACTCTAACTCACTAACCCTTACATATTTTTAATATTTTCTAACTACGCGTGTGTGAGCCATAGAACTGTAACCTGGTTTTACGTTTAACTAAATTGTAAATGAAAATTTCTTATGGCATTTTCATGGAAATTACAATTACAAAGTCAATTATATGAACTCAATTTTGCAATTACAATTATAACTGACCCCAACCTTAAGGGTTCAGGTTAGAGTAACAAACAACACCTAATGGCAGCTTTTAATGAGACCTTATCATGCTAATAACGGGTGTCATGTCATCATAATAATTACAGCTTAATGTCAGCCTTCATGTATAAAACTTCAAGTAAAGTTTCTAGCTTCACAGTTTGGATTTTTATCTCATCTCAGGTAACTTCAAAGCAGCAGATGAAGGCAGCATTCTGAAAAAGTTCTCAGAGAATGAGGTGAGGTGCTTTGAGAAGCTGGCAGGTGATGCGCTGCTTCCGTTTGTGCCTGCGTACCACGGTGTGGTGGAAAAGGACGGAGAGTCTTTCCTCCACATGACTGACCTGCTGGCAAACTTTGACCTTCCAAATGTCATGGACTGCAAAATGGGAGTGAGGTATACAAGTTGTGTACATTTATGAATGAGTGGACTGAAATCTGTTTGATTGTCTCCATTTATTTGCCCTTTGTACAAAGCAACACTTGTTGTAACTGCTGCATCAGCAGCTGACTTCCTGCCAGGCAACACGCATGCATGCATGCACGTGAAAACACAGGATATCCCTGGAGTCCCCTTCTGTCAAAAAACAACCTCAGTCAGAAAGTTGCACAACTGCTGAAGTTAAAGCTCACAGTCTTTCCTCTATCAGAGAGGAAGTGAAAAGCACAGAATGAAAGTGAAATTAACGTCAATTTATTTTGTATAAATCAGAACCTGTCGCTTATGCACAGGGGTGGACTGGCCATTTGGCCTACAGGGACATTAATTAACAGACATTAATAGGTGGCCAAAAATGGTCCAAACAGAGAGTTTAGGGTGACTAAAATGGGCCAAAAGCAGCCAAGAGTGGCCAAAAAAGGGCATATAAAGAGGAAACAGGTGACATATAATGGAAAAATGGCATCTTTAATGACCAAAATGTGGCAAACAATACTGTAAAAGGGCAAATATGTGGGGAAAAAAGAGGCTCAATGTAGAGAAAAAGGCAAAAAGTGGTATTGATTGGGCAAAAGTTAGCTTATTTGGATGAAAAGGGCACCAAAAAAAAATTAAGAAAGGACCAAAATGGGATAATTGTCCAAATTAACTTGCAAAAATGGACAAAAAAAATAGGGATAAAAAGGGGTATTGTTTGCTAAAAGGAAGTTAAAATCTGAAAAGAACTTGGAAAGGAAAGGAAGTTCCAAAATGGCCAAAGGAAATAGGTAAAAAGGGGTTGAAAGGGGTCCTCTTTAAGGTTTTCTGGGGAAATAATAATTAAAATTAAGACATAAAGAGCCACATTTCAGCATCACTGATTTAACAGCTTCTACATGGTGTCAGCTGATAATGTAGTGGGTCTGGTCTGCACAGAAAATGCCAGGGCTGGATTTTGTCCCAGTCTAGCCCTGTTTACGCACTGTATCATGTACCAAACCTGATAAAAAAAAAAAAAAAAATGAAGGATCATGTTTTCGCTGTTGTTTTTTGTCCTGCTGTTGAAGGACTTACTTGGAGGAGGAGCTCGTACGAGCGAGGGAACGGCCAAAGCCGAGGGAGGACTTGTACAAAAAAATGATGGAGGTGGACAGTGAAGGGCCGACCCCCCAGGAGCATTCACTGCAGGGCGTCACCAAACCTCGCTACATGCAGTGGAGGGAAACCATGAGCTCAACCCACACCCTGGGCTTTAGGATAGAGGGGATTAAGGTAGGAGGATGTAGGGCTTTGTCACTGTGTTATTCATATGCCAACATGGTATTAATAGGATAAACATAGAATCAAGCAGAAAAGGTTAAGGGCTTGTTTGTATATATATATATATATTTAGATTGTCTTTAATAGACAAGACATTTGATTTAAGAATAATTATTATTTTTCATCGTATCAAACTTTCATTGAATTAAAAAAAAAATGTATCGAGATTAAAGATATATCGAGATTTCTGTTTTGGCGATATTGAAAATGACAATATTGCCTATAATGATATATTGTTGTTTTATAGGTTATTTTCTATCAAAATACTCGTTTTAGGAGTCGCAGAACTCACTCACACATGCTGTCCTTTACAGGAGAAAAAGCCCAAAGTGGAACATATTGTGCAGCTGTTTGTTAATAAACGTGCCAGTTTGGCATTTTGCAAATTTAACCTAGAATTGTTTTTCTGGTAAGACTTTATTGAGTCAGAAATATCAAGATTCATATTGATTATCGCCACTTTTAGAGAAAATATCAAGATATGAGTTTTGGTTCATATCGCCCAGCCCTAATTATGATTATATATAAATTTTCATCTGGGGCACATTTGGGAAAAAAAATGTCCTGACCCGATACTTTTTTATCCACCGAAATATCAAGTGTGTGTTGCTTAATAAAGCAGACAACGCCTCGCTTTTTAGTTCCACTAGTTTTTTTGGAATGCAGGTTTGATTGACACGTTTCAGCACTTCTCCTTTTCTTTTTGTCATCAAACGTATCCATGGAAACCTAAGAACAACTTTTGTTATGTCTATTTTTAAAAAGGCAACGAGGGACATTAGGTATTACAACAGGAACAGCTGAGTTGTACTACAGTCTGTGACTTTCATGTTTTCCATTCCACTCCGTTACCACAAAATAGGTAACGGAATGGAAAGACCTTCATCATTCAACCCCATGTTAAACAAAATTAGGAATGATTCAGCACTGCTGCTATGCTAGTCATACAGCACAAGCTAATGTGGAAAACTAAGTGAGCTCCTGCAACCTTTAAGTTCCATGATTTTCAACATCCCAAAGTGCCCCTAATGAACATTTAAACACTTTTTACAAAATCGCAACTAAAAAAATGACCTCAAGCATTTTTTTTCTTCCTCTTTTCAGAAATTTGACGGTACTTGTCGAACCGACTTCAAGAAAACAAGATCCAAGCAGGATGTGATTCAGGTGTTCTCGGACTTTGTCGGAGAAAACCGCAGCATTATAGTAGGTGGCTGTCGCTGGTCTGCATGCGCAGCATTTTTCTATTTATGTAGAGTCAGGTTTGAATAGTACGTAATTAACTGCTCACGTACAAACAGCAAAGTCGACTCTCACATCCACGTTCACTGTTTGTAGAATAATGAGATTAAGTGTAGACTGAGTTCTGGCACTGACGAAAGGTTAAGGGAACCTAAAGACAAAGGAAAACAGTCTCGTCGTGTTTGAACTGCACTACGAAAGTAAACACTCGTGGATTATCACTGTTTTGAGTTTCCTAACTCTGAAGCGGGATGGCAAATAAACACTATCTACACAATGTTGTGTTTCAACTTATATTATGTAACAAAATGCAACAAAAACCTTTATGGTTTTGTTATTCTTTGTGACGCAGAAATCCTATGTGAGCAGACTGAAGGAGATCCGGGAGGCCCTGAGCTTGTCTGAGTTCTTCAAAAGACACGAGGTGATGTAGCCTGTAGCGCTAACATTAGCAGCACTTTCGAAAACGGTTTACATGGGAACGGATTAAGCTGGGAATCACCTGCGGGAAATGTCAGTGTGTGTACTTTAGCACATTTTTGTGCAGGTGATGGTGTCCAAAAATCTGTTGAAATAACACATTTGAAGAAGTGATACAATGTATTTTGTTTATTACGGCACTCAGTAGTTATTTTACTCATGCATGAGCATAAAAAAAATGTAATCTAACCCCAAACCTGTTTTTAAATACTGCAGCTTTCATTAATCTACCTCGTTTTGCCTGAAAAGCTGAAATATTAATCTAAACCAGCAGTTCTCGAATCGGGGAAACCCTCCCTCACATTTTCTTAGCTTTACTGCAGAAAAAGGTGCCAACCCTCCAACTTATTAATCGTTCTTTAATCTGTCAAGAACGATATCAGAAATTCCCCTTTTAGATAAAGGTTTGTTACACGTTACAGATTTTGACAGGTTTGTGTGATTTATTGAAAGAACATTTTTTGTGCACAGTTTATTTATATTGAATGTGAATGAAGTGATATTGTTTGCCTGTAGCCATGTTACTACAGTATTTTATCTTACAAGTGTTTTTACAATATTTTCTACACTAAAATACTGTATATTATAGCATTTTACATGATCTACAGAAGATCTACATAAAAATTTACATAATTTAGTTTCATTTGGTAACACCTTAAAGAGTTAAGTTCTTTAAAATGAAGTCAATAAGTTAGATTAACAACTAATTTAATTGACACGGACTTAATATTTTTTTGTTCTCAAATCAATGTGTTTTGCATTATCATAACTTAAAATGAAGGCAAGTTACCGTAAACTTTTCCACTCATAACTCAAAAGAAAATAAACCTTTTTTTCCCCCTTTGCTTCCATAACCATTAGGCCTGAAATAAAATGAAATTGTAGTTTGCTTAATAGCTAAAATTACAATTAAAAGTTGTCCAAAAATATAAAACTAAAGATAAAATCAGATTTATTTATTTATTTTTGGACATTTTCTTAGACACACAGCGTCACAAGAAAGTGAATTGATGTAGGTTTCACTTAAATGAGAATAGTAGGTCATATAGACACCTCACTAAAGCAGAAATCTGAAGAAAAATCACTCACAACTCTGAGTTGCTTCAACAACTGCTCAAATACAATTCTTAGAGTCTATGAATGAATTTTGCGCGTCCATTGTTTAACTATAAAAACACACTGCATTTACACCCTTTTGTGTTCCTGTGCCATAATGGGAATAACATGTAACCTTGTGGTTAATATTGATGAATCAAGCGGGTCATTGTTTTGGGTTGGTTTACTGGAGTATAAAATACTAGTCTTTGTCACGTGATTTTATGACTCAATGTTCCATAATCAAATTTCTAATAATCATTAATTCCAATATTTTGGAGCTTTGAAAGCAGTTTTTGCCAGAATAATTGTTTCAAATACTGATTAGATTCAAGTTAAAAGTATTTTTATTATTAATATTGTCTTATTTCTACAAAGTTTGGCAGAATACAATGTGTTTATACTTATTTTGTTTAAATCAGGGGTTTCACCCTGGGACCCTCGGTCATTAAATCGCTTTTTTTTTTCTTTTTTTTTTTTTAAGAATTCAGCCAACCAAATTTACCGGTAGTTTTTCAAAAATAGCTGTTGAAAACACATATATAATCTTTTTTTCTGATCTATATATTTTCCTGCGTAACAAGCATTTCACAGCATCCGTATAAAAAAAAAAAAAAAAAGTTTATTTCAAAATCAGAGACATTAAGTATTAATTTATAGGAATGTCCCGATACAACTTTTTCACTTTCGGTACGATACCAATATTGCAGCCTTTGATATTGGCCAATATCGATACGATATCAGCACGAATCATACATACTTTTATGACTTATTTTGTAGTGTGGAATGTTAGAAAAGTTTTGACTCAAACAGAGAACAATAGTCAACAATTAAAGTTCACTTCAGTTTTTTCTTCTGTCAGTACACGGTGGGAACAACTGAGGGCGGGGACAAAAACAAAAACGTATCGGAGCGCTTATATCAAAGATTTCAGATGCAGTTTGATAAAATTCAATTTTAGTTTTCTGGCTGATATCTGATATCAATATCGGATGGGGACACCCTTATTAATTTATATTTGACCAGCTGTCTGCAACCCACCTAGTACAGGTCCGCGACCCACTTTTGGGTCCCGACCTACCAGTTGAGAATCACTTATTCGTTTAAATAACACAAAACAACATGAAGTATCTCAATGATTGGTCAATAAAGGGTTGATAAATTATAATAACTGACATGTGACGCTTTCTTCCCCTTTTAGGTGATTGGCAGCTCCCTCCTTTTTATCCATGACCACACAGACATGGCACAAGTGTGGCTGATTGACTTTGGTAAGACCACCCCACTACCTGAAGGCCAGACGCTAAAACACGACGTCCTCTGGCAGGAAGGGAATCGGGAGGATGGTTACCTCTGGGGGCTGCAAAACCTCATCCACACACTAGAGTCTGTGAGCGGTGAAGTAGAGAAACTAGAGCAGTAATAAGCAGCACAGACACAGACTGTTATTATGGGTTCAAACAGACATGGAACTGCTTTAGCTGCTGTTTGTAGCTACACAACAAGGATCACTGGACACTTCACATTTAAACACCAGAGAGTAGAATCTCCCACGGTGTCCCTCAGGCCCTGCAGGGCTGAACCCTCGTACAGTTTTTGTGCAAACATTTCAAGCAAACACACAATGGAAAAGGGCAAACAGCCGAGACACAAGTGCCCGAACAACAGAGCGAAAGCCCTGACCGTCATTCACGTTCCTCACAATCATAACAGAAGCAATACTTGTAGTTTTTCTTCATTGCTAAAATCTAAGTAGGTCCCTCAAAGATTGAATTCATAATATTCATGTTTTTCAGAATCAGAAAAACATCCAAAACACTTTCCTTAATTCAGAGTTACCTACAGCGGCCACTTTAAATCAAAAGTGTTCCAAGAAAGACAAAAAAACTAAAAGCCAATAGTTACTGAAGCTTGGGAAGAGCCAAAACTGCAGTTCCCTGTTGTTCAGTCAGTCAGATGAGTCCCTCTGGCTCATGTGTGTCAAACTCATAGCCCGGGGGCAAAATCCGTCCCTTTGGAGTCTCTAATTTGGCCCGCAGCAGAAAATAAAAATTACAGAAAAATCATAAATCATTGTGTAAATGAAACTCAACTCTCCTGGTGATTATATCACATGATTTCAGTCATTTTTAATGTTAAACTGTTAAAGTCTTACAAAATCCTTCAATTTTCCTTCAATTATTACTTGATATTAAATAGAAATTGGTCAGAAAATTTAAAGTGAAGATCCTGTTGGGACTGATGTGTCACCTATTTGTTGAATATTGTCAGTTTCTTACATGTTTTGTGTTTTATGTATACGTAGAAGTGCAAACTAGGGCACAATAATGTTGAAATTACTTGTTCTCCTGCATAAATTTTGTGGCCCACTTGATATCCAACTGCTCTGTATTTGGCCCCTGAATTAAAATGAGTTTGACACCCCTGCTTTAGCTCATATAAGAGAGTACCTTCCAAATGCACAGTGGTTTACTGTTTTTGGCAGTTTATGCCAATAACATTCATCAATAAAATGCCACTATGAGACTGTGAGAATCAGAATTAGATCAGATAATGGAAGGTGTTTGTAAATCATGTTTTTGTATACACCATGCAATAAATGAAATGCATTTCTTAAGGTTTCATTTATTCAGACAACTTTTTTTCAGGAAATATGATCTCCTGACATGTTTCGACTGTTCCATCTACTGATTGCTTTGATCTATCTCTACGAGCTTCATAAGGAAAAGCGTCAAAGCATCTGCTGATCGCCTTCATGTGTCCTTGTGAGTTCTGAATAAATGAAACCTTAACATATTTCATAAAAGACGACAAAATGAACTTGCAGGAATTATTAAAAGGTGTTTTTTTGCCAAAAAAGAACAAAAGACATCAGGCTAAAAAGCACTGTGGGAAAAGGGGCGAGACCACAGAGGGGAATATGAAGCTTTGGGCCACTCCAACCTTCCACATGTGATTGTTTCTCTGACTTTTACCACTTGAACCTGCAGTTGAAAACACATTTCATGTAAATATAGAAGTCCCTGATAACAGTGACATGCACCTGGCCACAATACAACGGTTCAGGGCTTAGTTTGAGGAACACAAAGACCTGTTTGAGGCGTTTAAACAGGAAACAACAGGCTGCAATAATATTTTTGTTCATGACTACACAATGACGCCAATACAACACAAAGCCAATGCAGTGTGTACTTAATGTTGTTGATCTGAGTCATTTAAAGTCAACTTTTTGCTGTTTATCTGATTTTCTGCCAGTAATCAAATATGGATTTTATTGTATTTTTTTAAATCATTGCGCTGTTGCAAGCACATCAGGGTATTTATGCTGCAATCTGTTACCACATCCTTTTTTTGCATATCAGCTAAAACGCTTTAGGAGCTAGTAAAAGTGCCTGATTGAGTGTGATCATATGTGTTTCTTTTATTTTCAGGTATAAAACACTATCATCGTGTCAGAACAAGGTGGTGTCAGTAATCAAAACATGCACCAGTGTTTGACTTTATATGTTGATTTATTGGGGCCAGTTTTAGGGTAAATGAATTTATGAAAAACTCATTATATTGCATAGGATGTCTTTGCATTTGAGGCATATTTAGCTACAGGAATCTACAAAGAGTAACAACCAAGTGAAATAAAGCACATATGGATGTTAAGTATGCAATACAACTCAGAATGTGTCAAGATATTTGTTTAAATGTGCCTGAATCACAACATTCCATCCTTTTGAGCTTCTGTTTCAGTGAAACTTCAAATAAAAACAAAATATAATCAGCCATAGGAGTAAAAAAAAATAAATAAATAAGAGAAGAAATAGAAAATCTTTGATCACTCAAATTGTTTGATTTTTTATTGAAACATTTTTTTTTACTATACACTGATTAACAGTGTAAATAAGGATTTCCTATGTGGAGATTTTATATTTTTGCTGATGCTGGTTAACAATACATCATCTGAGAAGATACTTTTGTTGAGCTATTGATACATGGTGAGATTTGTTTAATCCTTATTTGCTGCCATTGCATCGCTATAAGTATTAAAATATCCAGATAATTCCACCTGGAATATCTTAAAGGGGCAGTGTTATGAACAAAAAAACAAAAAAAATACAGTGATATACATTCCTTTATCTTCATTCAGAGGGCCAAAGTTGAAAAAGTTCTGTTTCCTCCTTCCCTTGTTATTTCACATTCTGTAAAATGTCAGCTCTAAACGGGCGAGTTGGATTTTTCTCGCGGAAACTACTCCTCCTGACAATCCTGGCTCCTCCTCCCCAATAAGAATGCAAGTTCCTCCCTCTCAAAGTACCTCACAGCTAAAACACTGGTTTAATATAGAATATACATTATACTTTGTCATATATGTAAAGCTACATACACAAAATTTGTTCTCTGCATTTAACCCCTCCCTGAGGAGTAGTGGGCAGCAACAGTGTAGTACCAAGGGAGCAGTTAGGATTAAAATAAGGGATTGATCCTTTATCCACAGATTATTTATAGTCAATATATAGATAAACTAAAGCAAAGCGCGAGCACTCAATCAGTTCCACTTTTAGTAACAGTATCAGTTACATCGCCTCTGAATATGAGCCGACATGTTTGTGACCCAATGCGTTGTAGTGGTAAAAACAAAACATTGGATTATCACCTTAAATGTACTATTCCTGTTGTTAGAATAGGAGAGATGACAAGAAAGCGGCGTAGCAGCTCTGGTGAGTGTTTATCACATCAGCAGTGGAGTCAGTCAGCTGTTTCAAACACACCATGGAGCAGCATTTGTTGGACTCACAATAGCCGCTTAAATATCCTTGTGTTTAACTGTAATGTGCAGTTTTTTTTGGCTGAAAACAATAACACGAGTGTGCTGATAGCAAAAGAAAATTGCTACGGTGATCAGCTGTGGCATGAAGTCTGTCTACAGACACGCCCACTCACACATATGCATGAAGACCCAAAAATAAAGTGACTTTTCAGAGGGCTAAAACTCCAGAAAACAGGAGAGTTTGGGCAAATAAACCTTAAAATAGTTTGTTGTTGGGGTTCTTAGAACAAATGGAGATGGGTGAAAAACAGCATAATACTGGACCTTTAAGTCATTTCCAAACCACTGAGAGATGCCATTAGTGAGGACAACTTCAACTGGAGTTGCAGCTCTACTCTGACCTCCTCCTGGATGTGCCCGGGTCAGGGTGCAAAGACGACGTCTCACAGTAACCAGTACAACACCTTCTAATGGCCCAGTTCATTAAAATGATCTGGTATTAGGTTTTTTTTTCAGCACAATAAACTCAAACAGGCTCAGAAATACATATTTATTGTTTTCTCAATGGATTATAAGCACATTATTATGGGCTGTACAAGAAGGTTGCTATAAAACAGGGTCTTGCATTTAAGTTGGATGTTCCTGAGGGTAAATTCCAGGGAGTTTAAAACAAGTTTGAATGTACAGTTACCATAACAGCACACTTTGAGAACAACAACATAAAAAGAGCCAACATCACAAGCTTAAAATATCAGAGCTGCCTCGCTCCAGAAAAGTCGTTTGTTTACCACCAGGAGGGAGATGTTTGACAGTTCCATGCGGAGTTCGCATGTTATCACAATGCTCACGCAGCTCTTCAATTTCTACGTCGATCTAGTATTTTAATTTCTGCACACATCGTAAACACAGGCATTACAATCAGTACATATGAATAATCAGTGCTACAGTTTAAAATGGCAGTGATAGACCCAAAAGTGCAGATTTAACAATAACACAAATAAATATTTTTCAAATGATCGATAAAAACCGCTACACAAGTAATGGGTTAGAACATTGTCAACAGTGTTTGAAACTAAGGTTTTAGGCCATTTAGATACTAAGACACAGGGAGGAAACGCTGTCTAAACAAAATATTAATCTGTGTTTTCCCTGGTTACAAAAAGATCGTCAAAACTCTCCCTCTGGTAAGGTAATTACAGTAAGACTCAGTACCTACAAATGTGATAAAAATACCTGAATAGATTATTATCAACGTCACCCACTGAACTATCTGACTACTACACTTGCTTATCCTCATCAAGGCTGAAACATACTGCGTCTGTGCTTCCTCAACATGCAAAGTCACCCAGCCAACACTCAGACACATCACAGGTGCATACGCGTGTGAGTTCTCAGGTTACCTGTGCACATGCTCGAAGACGACTCAGGTGCTTCAAACAGGAAGTCTGCGCATCACTCCTTAACAGTTTCTATGTGCCGAGTTTGCAGGTTCTCTCCGAGCATGCATGGGCATAAAAAGACACTGAGTTCTAGATTTTCAAGCGTTAACTGGGCCCTGGTTGCAGAAAAGCACAATTCAAAAAGTTATTTTTAGTCTCTGACATAGTGTCAGAGGCGAAACGTGTGTGTCATTATGATTATCTGTATTAGCACTAGGATAACTGGTGTACATCAATCAGCTGAGATTGTACCGGATAAGCAGGTGTAGAAAAAGAAGGGATGAAATGAAGTAATTCAAAAAGCAATCTTGTTATATATCTAACTAATGAAAAACAAACAGTTGTACAGAACACAATACTACAAATTTGGTAACAATTTACTTGAAGTTTTATACATAAAGGCTGACATTAATAGGACATGACACCTGTCATTAGCATGAATAAGGTGTCATGAAGGATGTCATTAAGTGTCATTAGTTACCCAAACCTAATCATAACCCTACCTAACTAGCCCCTAATCCTAAATTACATTAACCTAATCTTAACCCTAGGTTGCCCTAACCCCAACCTTACCCCTTAGATACCGCCACCCAACCCAAAAAATGCCAACATGCTCTAAGGTAGTGATAATTTAGGGAACAACACTTAATGAAAGCCTACCTGACAACTTATTCATGCCAATGATAAAGCACCTCTAGGATGTTACATCACAGGCTTGGGAGGCCGCAACACAAACAGGGCCACACAGAACTAATGGTTTTCAAAGTATTTATTAACAAAAAGTTCTGAAGTAGCAACATAACAAAACAATAGGGACTTGAGATCAACAGAAACACTATAACGGGACTATCAGAAATCTCCAGTCCAAACTAAAATAACAAACTTACACAATGTCGAGCTGAAGGAACTCTCCCCACGTTTGCTGCTGGTCGAATGTTGTTGTGCCTCCTTTCTTCTGGTCCTCTCAGCCTTTTATACCTCTCCTCCTCCCTCTCCACCTGATTACTGATTTGAATCAGGTGTGTTAGGTGAGAGGCCAGGAGGCACCAGCCATAACACTAATGACAGCGTGATGTCAGACTTATTTATAAAACTTCAAGTAAAGTGTTACCACAAAATCTAATTTACTAAAGCTGAAGCTTTTAAGAAATAATCACAGATAAAACAAAAAACAGGTGTAAATGATGTACAGCAGTTATTTCTCACAACGATCACAAACACTGCACAGGGATGTGTTGGCCAGCATTTTGATGTCAGTGTTCAGCTACTACAGTATGTGAAATCCAAGACACAGCTTGGCCGTCCATTGTTCACTATAAATGTTCATAGCAGTTTCCTAGATGGGGGTGACGCTGAGATCCTCTGACAGGGAGAATCCAGAGTCTCTGTCCCGGATTGTTTTTTCTGCTTTGGTGTGTCGCTTCACGTCCTCGTGTCCATAGCTGGCATGTCGCTTCAGCAGAAGCTTAGGCATGCAGGACGAGGCATTATGGAAACCTAATGCCTTCCCCAGGCTGGAGCTGGTGTTTGTGGAGGCTTGTGGAGCTTTGGGCTCCACCAGAGGCAGACTCTCGGCCTTGTAGCTCTGCTCGTCGTAGGCGTAGTTGACTTTGCCGCAGGGGAAACTCTGCAGCTTGGCGAGGTCCGATCCAGCCTTCGCGCTACCAGCTGTGGGCATTTTGTTAGATGACACGTTTGATGCAGCCTCAACCTGGCAGGATGATGATGGAGAGGTGGAGGTGGGACTGAGGTAAGTGTTGCTGGTGCTGTCAGTCACGGCCTCAGGTTTCTGTGGAGCTGGGCTGCAGCTCTGTGTGTTTGTGGAGCTTTGGAGTGGCATGGACTGAGTGTGAGCCAGGGTTTTCTTTCCTCTCAAGTTTTCCAGAACCCAAGATCCGTACGTGGGGTTCCAGAGATTCTTTGTTTTGTTCTTCAACCTCTGGCTCCCAGAGGAGGAGCTGTTCCTAGAACAAGGTTGGTGATGAGGGGACTCAGGCTGCAGCCAGGGACCCCCCGCCGACGGACCAGCGGGGGCGGGAACTGGCTCGGCCCAGGACGGCTCCAGCACCTCACGGCATGACGTCACTTCACAGTGGACAGGGAGGGTTTTCTGCAGGAGTAGGCGGGGGTCGGTGGGCTGTGGAGGGAGGTGGGTGGAGCCCACGGAGGAAAGACTGAGCTGTGCTGGTGCATCCTGGGAAACAGGGTGGGAATCTAACAGCGGTGTGAGGCTGGAGGAGGAGGGCTCAGTGGGACGGATGACTCCATCATCCTCTGTGTTGGGACCATATTCCACTGGTAAAGGAGTGTTGACCACATCTGGATCCTGATGAGCAGAGTGGGGGTGAGCAAATATAAAAATAAATAAATAACGTGTGGTTGTGTGTGCGTTTGATGGAAAATACCTGAGTGCAGTAGTTGATCCTCTCCAGAATAGATGAAAAGTTGGGTCGGTGTTCAGGACAATGTTGCCAGCACTGAGTCATTATCCGATAACTGCACAAGAAACGGAAGAAGACGCTTAAAAAGTCATAAAATCTATTTCAAATCATGTCAATTATGAAAGTACAAAGAAGGACAAGAGACATAAATCAATTTTATCTAATATCATTTTTTCTCATCTTGCCATACCTGATCATGTCTTTTCTCATCTCATCTTGTCTTACCTTAGCTTATCTTTTCTGATCATATCTTACATAACGATATTTCAGTTCTTTCTGGATCAGGCTCAGGTATTTTCATCTATAAGTCTATACTGTCAGTCAGTACTCACACAGGCCCTGGGCAGCCTTTGGGAGGATCCATCCTTCCCCCATTGGTCACAAACTCCAGGACCTCCTGGTTGGATTTACATGGATATGGCATGTATCCCAGTGAGAGGATCTCCCACAGCAGCACCCCAAATGACCTGTAGAGGGAGACACAGAGCAGTGAGTGAGAAGAAAGGTTAGAGATTAGCTGATTAGAGGTGAAACTGGAACATTTGTCAGGTTCTCTCTCTACATTTAATGAGGGCAAAATATACATTATATTCTATAGCATTACGTAGAATAAAAACAGGTACTTACTTTAAACTTTTCTATTTGAGACGACATCTTTCTTCCTGTCCTTTGAAATATCATTTAACATGGTTTGTCCTGTTTGATGGTGTCGTTTGATAAACGGATTCTTAAATGTACAACTCGTCTTTTTCAACCTCTTACGGTCAGTTTAGACTGGTTACACAAAGCTATTAAATCAGTAAGCAAGTTTGTGCTGGTCCATTCACGAGAATTGTATTTTTTACAGATAAAGACACATTATTTTTTAGAGTGTGGGATATTTTTCCAATTGAAAACGTGACTGAGATAAGCTCCAGCGGGCACTGCAACCCTGCAGCCACAGGACGAGTGAGTACAAAAGACAATATGAAATAAGACATGATTATTTATTACTATTTGGTAGTTTAGGTTAATAAAAATTCCAAGTTAAAAGTTCCAAATTTCAAGATGGTTACACTATATGAACTTATTGAACACCACAAAATCCTAACCGTAACTCTAACACACCCTCCCCAACATAAAGGTTAATATTTATAGACATGTTAGTGTTACAGTACATATATTAATACATAAAATGTATTCCCCCATGTATCCCTTAACCTTTATTTCTTATCACATGTACCCCTTAGCTCATGTTATACATTATTCATTTGTGTCTACAGGCTCGTCTAAACTCTTTCCTGTGTCTCGTCCAACATTAACCTTGAATTTGGGCCTTTTTATTCATTTATTACCTTCGCCAAGCGAAAAGTGAGCAAGTTAACAGCCAGTTGGCAAGATAACTTGAACATTTATGATGTTCTGCCTACCAAAATAAAATATATATATGTATCCCATTCATTTTCTCATCCACACTATGGAACTTCTTGTTGATGATGTCATAGGTTCTCTCAGAACACGCTGTTTGACAATTAATAATATCACTGTTATTTCAAATGCTAAAGGTATGAATCTCTTAGTGTATATAAAATCAATGTAGGACTACAACTTAGAGTGGAAATCACAATATGGGTGGGAATGAGATGCTTGATGAAGGTCTGCGCTCTCCGAGTGCTTTTCTAGTTTCTGATGTTTTGCTTGTTTTAGAGTTTGAACTTCACCTTTTGGTGTATTTTAAAGAGTTGTGCTGTAAATGATTACTGATGGATGAGAAAAAAGTCTGTGTGCATGAAAAAAAAAAAAAATTATATATATATATATATATATATATATATATATATATATATATCAAAAATAAACTGACAAATGTTCAGTTTGGGATATTAATAGATTAAAAAAAAGAAGCTAAATGGACATTTAGGGCATGTTAAATGGAGTTATTCTCATGCTTTTGTACCATGTGTCAGTCTTGCATGTGAAGATTCCCTCCATGAAGGCCTCTGGGGGCATCCATTTAACCGGGAGCATGGCCCGACCTCCTTTTCTGTAATAGCTGGCTCTGAGAGAGACACAAAATACAAAAAATACTGCGGTTAAAAGAATTTTATGTTCACCAAAGAAAGCACTTCAGGAGGGAAGCACTTTGGCCTGTTTTCACAGCATAAAGCACAGAGGGAGAAATAATGTAATGCTGGGAACTGCTTTTCAGTTTTCATATATGATTGGTGTTTTTTGATTAAACTTTCTTATTGTTCTGCTTACAAACCGGCATCTCTTCAGTGAAATTACAAAAAAGCTTTTATAACACTGTGCTACAGACCTGTAAATATCTCGTGCCATGCCGAAGTCTCCAATCTTTGCTACTCGCTCTGGTCCCTGACATGCTAGCAGGCAGTTTCTGGCAGCAATGTCTCTGAAAAAGTCATCAAATATCATTATTAAATGTATCTGTAATGACATTCCTCCCCACTAATCCCAAAGTAATATGATAATATATCTTGGCTGATCTGGTTTTATTTTTATTGCTATATTTATTTCTTATTTGTCAACAGTAGCAACACACATGCAAAAATCATTTGGGGGTGATTGTTTGAGTTTCATTTTCAATTTCATTTTCATGAATCACAATTTAAAAATCTATAACAAGACTGAAACAGGCAGAATCAAAAATGCTTAAAGGCCCAATGTAAATCATAATATTCAAGATACCTTTCATAAATAATACACACAAAAGAAATGCAATAAAGTACATTTGAGTTGCCTTTTTCAAACAATGCAAAAAAAAAAAAAAAAATATATATATATGCATATACTGTATTTATACATATACTTTCTTTTATATACATCATTTAACAAAGTACATTTATTACTCTTACAAAGATCTCTACTGCTTCACATAACTTTCTAAAATATATTGTGACATTTTCTTTTTCAAAATAAATAGTGTGACACATTTTTATTTCTTTATCAACATTACCTCACAGTTTAACCCCTATAAACGACAGACATCTTCATTTTAGTTCCAATCTTGCTTTTGGTAAAATAAACCAAAATGTGTCTCCTTGTATTGTATTTGCTGGTCTGTAGTGTGAAGTAAGAGTGTGACGATATCTCCATACGGCGATATTTTTCCGCATGATTGATTATCGATATGCTCGATAGTATTTATTTTTTTTTTTCCAAAAACCTTTTCTGATTTTTCACTAAAAGGTAGGTCTTCACAAAAAAATTGTCACTGTTCGTTGAAGGAACCAATATATTGTTTACTGGAATACTGCAGTTTACTGGTGTCACTGGTAAGAAAGACCCTATTTTTTTGTTTACAGAAAGTACTATTGGAGATACTTATATGTTTACATTGGTATGTTGACACTTATTTACAGAAATGTTGCACGAAAATAGTGTCACTGTTCATAGGACACTTTTTCAATGTATTGTCTTTCAGATATAAAATAAAAATTGTATTTTTTCACTTAATCTTTTTTTTCTTGTTATGTCAGATTATCGTAGATTGATTTCGGACTAATATATCGATAATCGCAGTATCGCCATGTCCTTTGTATCGCGTATCGTGAAGTACCCAGAGGTTCCCACCCCTAGTGAGAAGTATTTTTGAATGCCGTCTGGAAGAGCATTTATTTCAGCTTTGAACATTATCTGTGTTATTTCATAATAAACAATATCTTAATATTTCATATGGCCTTTTATTTGCAATAAAACAATATCATGAACAATGTTCTTAAAAGTGGTTCCCCAGAGTTCTACGCAGTATGTCATATATGGAAGTATCAAAGTACAATAAATTGTAAACAAGGAATTGTAATTAAGTAAATATTTTTGAGGTGTTTTTGAGATTATTGTCTTTATATAATTTATGCGTTGCCTCCAATATAATTTGGAGTCCATTATGATTCCCAAAAACTTGAAGAAACGCTCAATTTTATTTCCATTTATTTCTTCAAATACCTCAGTTTTGGTTCCAAAAATCATAAATTTTGTTCTTGCAATGTGAGGTGATAATAACGTTCATATGTTCATTGTGAACCTGTGTATGAAGTGGTTCTCCTCCAGATATCGGCAGCCATAGGCGATGTCTCTGGCCATCTGCAGCAGCTCCCTCATGGTGAGCGTGGAGGTCTGACCCTAAATACAGCAATGTCAATTTAGTAAGACACACATGCACACGCACACACACACGCACACACACACACACGCACCACTCGTGGTCTGTTCTGTCTCAGAAAGCTCTTCATGTCTCCTCCAGTCATCAGCTCCAGCAGGATGAAACGTGGCAGGATGTTCAGGCTGACGCCGATGCAACGCACGATATTCTCGTGGCTGAACTTACTGTGAAGACAAATGGAGAACCGCTGGCTTTTAAATGAGCTTCTTTGCACTTGGATGGAGTTTTATGATTATCATATAAAACATGTTTTAAGAAACAAAGAAAGACACAGAAAAGACACAACCTGTGCTATTTTCTGACTGTACTGGGACAGACGTTAAATGCAGGATTTGTGTGCATGCACAAAAGGTAGGAAAAAAGGAATACATAATTATAATCATGGCGATATGCAGAGGTGAAAGTAATGGATTACAAATACTGACGTTACTGTAATTGAGTTTGTTTTATGGGTACTTGTACTTTTTTGAGTTTATTTCTAAATCAGTAATTTTACTTGTACTTAAGTATGTTTTAAAAGAAGTAAAGTAATTTGTTACATTTCTACACCCAACCGTTACTGAGTTAATTATTATTTTTAGTTTTAAAATGATCAACGGACATTGTGAAACTACAAATAAATGAATTGACCAGACAACAATGAAACGCATCACATCCTAGCCGACCAATCAGAATAAACAGCCTTGAATGTCAGTTATTTTCTCTGTTTTAGAGTTCATAAATGTAGCTATACTTAGAGCCTGATATTCTTTTTTTTTTAAATTTTGATTTAAATTTATTGTTATTTTATTTAATAAAGAAATTATTATTATCATTTCATACGGATGCCTTTGTGGGAAAAAAAATTAAATTCCAATTGTGCGAGATTTCATCTCTTCCTTTTTAATTGTATACATGAGATGTTTACCAAAAATAAACATGGGGGGTGAAAAATAACTAGTCATTTATTTTTACTTTGAGTATTATTCAATTGAGCTACTTTTTACTTGTACTTGTACTTGAGTAGGCCTTTTCTTTGTTTTTCCATGCAGCGTAAAGCATACTTTATTTTATTTGTTTTAGGAACAAATAAAGGATAAAACTATTAGATTACAATATTATATGAAGCCTACCATTCCACGTAGGCCTAATCTTTTCAAAAAAACATATTGAACTAATAATGTTCACGAGCAATTTTGAATCACACTGCGTTATTTTCTTCAGATGAAAGCCAAAGCAGGGATAGTGCAGTGACAGCACAGGGCTACTCTAGCTATTTACACATCTGGCTCCAGCTGTTTTTCTCCGCTGTGTCAGCTGTAACATCAAGTGAGGTGATGATGCACGATGACGAGTGTGTGTGTGTGTGTGTGTGAACACAGTGTGTGTGATGGACGCTGGCAGTAGGCAGCACCTCATTATTAGAGCCTCCATCAGGAAATCCATTTCATCTTGTTCAGAGCAGATTTCCGGAAGGGTCTGTGTGGAGCAGACAAAAGAAGGAGGCAGTTTCAGCTGTGCATTCCATTGTCAAGAATAAATATATTATCTGACATAATCAGCAGAGTATTGTGAAGCAGGGAAAGTCATGCACAGTTCACTCGGTGCTTGCCTCTTTGCACTGCACAGCTTTTAAAGCCAAGGACCTTATTTTATGTAACTAGTACAGTGCCTGTCGGAGATATGTATTCATAGTGACATTAACAGGATTTCCACAGTGTAGATGGGGGAAAATGGGATTTTTTTCGTTTCTTTTGGTAGCCAGAACATCACCAAAATGTAATCAGCTGTTCCATGACCCATTATCAACATTTCCTGAAAATTTCATCAAAATTCGTTCATAACTTTTCAAGTTATTGTGTACAGACAGACAGTGTCGCACTACATTAGCTTAGCATTAGCATTAGCATAGAATAGAACACTGATGATGACGTCACAGTTGATGACATCATCAGTGTGAACATTCTTGGAACACTGATGACATCACTGTTGATGACATCATCAGTGTTCTAAAACAATGTTTGACAGGAGTTCCACAGTGTCCAAGTTGGTTTTGGAATGACCAAATTACTCCAAAATTACAGATGCACACACTCGGGGTATGAGCAAGCCGTTGACAAAGTTTCAGGGCGATCAGACGCTGTGTCGGGGAGATATTTGCTCCACATGCACACACGCACACAGACGTTCCTTGCTTTTATAGATAGGTATTACTATTGAGTTGAAATGGTCATCCCCAAAGTCAAATAAAAGCATGGTTATGTTTGCAACTGCAATTTTTTTTTGGTGTTCATTCCTTTCCAAAAATATCGTATTGTGAGTCCATTCATCTATCATCTATCGCGGGGGTGTCAAAAATCATTTCAGTTCCAGGGCCAGTTTTTAGTTTTTCCAGGTTTTAGGTGGGAAAACGAACAATTTCAACATTAATGTGCCCAAGTTTGCACTTCCAGTTATAAATTAAAAAGTCAGTATGGAAGAAATCAACAATATCTTAGCAATAAGTGAGAAATACTTAAATGTAATTTGATTTTTTGACAATTTGTATTTAATTTGGGGAGATTTTGTGCGATAATTTAAGAAAAAAATTGAAGGATTTTGGAAAAATTTCTTTCAACAACAATTTCCAACTGAATTGTTTTGTATATTTACACAATGATTAATATTTTCTCTGTCATTTTCACATTCTCCTGCGGGCTGAATCGGACACCCCCAGAACATGAGTTTAACACGTGTTCTATCGTATCATAAACTCAGTGTATCGTCCTACCGCAGTAAATAATAATAATGTGACAATCTTTAAATGGGATGTTATCCTTCATCAATACAAACATGCTCATGAGTTTCATAGAGAGTGAGCTGACCTTTATGGCCACCTGCATTCGACTGCCATCCCCACTCATTCCTAATATTTGTCCTTCGTAGACTTCTCCGAATGCTCCGTGTCCGAGAGCCCTGAGGAAAAAAAACCCCCCAAATCATCAAAAATATGAAATTATTAAAATATAAATGTTCAGAGTTACTGCTGTAACTGTAACCTCCAAGTCAACAGAACATTACTCGTGTCCCTTTCAGGATTTGATGGCGCGGTAAACATGAGAACCTGCAAACTGTTCAGAGGACCAAGTTGTTCATTGTTATAAGCCAAATACAAAAATTGCTTTGCTACCCTTTGCCCATTTTTTTTTTAACTCCACAAATCCTATAATCCAGGAGTCACCAACACGGTGCTCGCGGGCCCCAGGTAGCCCTCATGGACCATGCTAGGGGCCCTCAGAAACTCTAGTCACCAATGAGTTCCATGTAAAGTCTGATTTGCTTTCCAGGATTAACAGTCACAAAGAAAAAATCAGATGACAGATGGAATTAGTACTTAGTAGAGTTAAATACTGCTAAAAACTACAGTTTTTGTATTAAATTAACCATCTTTTCTAACCGGTAGCCCTTCGGACTATACTATACTATGAAGTACCTCACAGTTTCAGAAAGGTTGGTAATCCCTTTACTTTACTAACTCACATAATTACACAAGGTTTCACAGTCAAGTCTTTGTGTCTTAAAATAGATCAAAACAAGAATACACGTGTTTTAATTTGTCTTGCCTGAGAAGAGTGATGTTCTTGCGAGGGACTTCCTTTAGTTCGGAGAGTGACGATGCGTTGCCGGCGAAGCAGTAGTTGGGGTTGTAGTCGGTCATGATGGTGGAGGAGCGGATCTTACTCAGCTTGTACTGAGGGCTCTGCAGACGCCCCCTGACAGCGTGCAAGTAATTCTTCCTACGATACCACACTGTGGACGCAGGCAGGACAAGACAAAGGAACAAAGCTTTTAGCTTAACGACTGGAGCTCAGATTCTTTCCAAAAACCATCCTTGAATGTAACGAGTCGAAGAAACTCCCTTACTGTGTAGTGTAGTGTAGAAGCCAGGGTCGGGGTCAATTACAATTATAATCATGTAATTGATTGTTAATTGCAATTATGACATGATTGAAATAATCTCTTACTGGTACACTCATATTGAAATTGTAATTGAGTTCATATAATTGACTTTGTAATTGTAATTGATATGGGCATTCTATAAAAACTTTCAATTAAAATTGAATGAAGTACAGTTCTGTGGCTTACACACATGCGTAATTATTGAATTATGTTTCATATCAAATTTAAGTATCAGTTCTCATAGGAGTCATTTTGCTATTTTAAAAAAATATTAAAATCTAGGGGTAAACGGACATAAAAAAGGCTTAGACGCCAACAATATTAATACCAATTTTTTAATGGATTAGGAAGCTGAACAACTTCTTTTTGGGGCCCATTCATAAAGTCACCATTGTTCTATGAATCTGTGATAACCACCACATTTTTTTATTTATCTGAATAATATCCACTGTTATACAGTATGGCGCAAATTATTATTTGCGCCATACTGTATATACTTAAAAATGTAACACGAAGGTGGTGAAATTGGATTTTAAGGTAACCAAGAGATAAAACAAATTGGATGTTTTTAGTGTGTTTTACAGCTGATTATGCTAACAGAAAGCTAACACAAGAGGAAGGTTACATTTTATAGGCTTATTTATTTCAGGCTCAGTAATTGTGATGAATTGAATTGTAACTTTAGTAAATGAGAACATAATTGTAATTGACTTTCAGGGGAAAAATAATAATTGTAATTTAAATTGTAATTGGAAAAACTGTAATCATAATTGAGTTGTAATTGAACATGGATAATTGATGACATAATTGTAATTGAAAAACGTAGTTGACCCCAAACCCTGGTAGGAGCGATAACACAAGGAGGAATTGACCTCACTACAGTAGCTTACACAGTTAATACAATATATATACAATATATTATATTACAATCATTGTGTTTCCATGTGACTCCGTAGTTTGGCTTCAGCTCCAACAATAAAGGCGTTTGTGCTCAGCTCGCTCTGAAATCACTAAAGTCATCATGTCTGTTTGTGTCACTTTGCAAGACTTTAAAACACATATAACATGTATAACTGGGTGGTGATGCTATTTCATCTGACCTGTTCCAGGGTGCAAACTCTCCTTGGTTACTACTCCTACATAGGGCTGGACCATATGGATCAAAACTCTTTTCTCAATATTTTTTCTCGAAATGGCAATATACGATAACTCAATAAAGTCTTACAAGAAAGATAATTCTGGGTTATATTTGCAGATGTAAAATGCCACACAGGCACTGTTGGGTTTTTCTCCTATAAGGCAGTGTTTCTCATACGGGGGTACATGTACGAAATGGCACTACAGGAGGTACGTGAGAGAGGGAGAGAGTGGAACATTTGACCGGAAATGATAAAAACAATCGAAATAAATCTAAAGGAGCCACTAAATCAGTGTTTTTTAACCTTGGGGCGGGACCCCATGTGGGGTCGCCTGAAAATTCTGAAAAATTTAAATAGATTTTTTAGTTTTTTGAATCATTATTCTTATTTTTTTTTTTTTATTATTATCATTAAAACAACACATTTTTATAATTTTACTTTGTGAAATATAAATCTAGTCGAACTAAAGTGCAGTAAAAAAAATTATATATATATATATATATATATTTTTTTTTTTTTTTGAGCTCAAACATGATCAAAAACTAATTCTAGAAAAAAAATATCTTTGGGGTCATCAGAAAATCTTGACATCAAAATGGGGTCACGATCCAAAAAAGATTAGGAACCGCTGAACTAAATACTGTTTAATTCCACTTATTTACAGAGATTCTTTAAAATGTGTTATCACTCGTTCATTCCATCATTATGCTTTATGGATGTTTTTAAATAGTTTTCTAAGCAAAATGTTGTAGTCGGACAAAGTACTTGGATTCAGAAATAAAAAAAAGGGGGGTACTTGAGCCAAAAAAAGTTTGAGAACCACTGCTATAAGGGACCTCACGTGTGAGTGAGTTCTGTAGTGTGGCTTGTTTAGTTGTTGGTCTGGGTTAGGACACACTCAGCAATCTAGGTGACTGTGCCGAAGAAGCAAAAGCAGAAACTAACAAGTATTTTAATAAATAAATATTGATATTGGCAAAACTTGAATTTTCTATATCAGCAAAATAGAAATACTGATATATCTGGATATATTGCCCAGGCCTACTCCTACACTGTCTGTGCCAGTGAGCTCTAACTCACCCGCCATGGAGGCAGCTTACGTCCCCGATGCAGGTTGGTAGTCTACCAGGGAGGGGGCGTTGCGTGCAGGTAAGTGGTGCCGTCGAGCCATCGCCCGGTGCAGATGCTAGGGACTCAGGGGTTTAGGGCGGGGCCAAAGGAAGGAGGAAGAGGAAGCTGGGAGGAAATGGAGCGCCCAGGAAACAGACTACCTCCCTGCATGGGGGAGAGCTCATGTGAAGAGACACCATTAACCTGAGTAATGTGTGTAATGTGTGCGTGTTTATGTGTTTGTGTTATTCTGATTTTTTCGACATTTTAGCAGGAAAAACCAAGATCTTATGACCATTTTCTAAATGACAGTTTGTTCTATTCAGGTCACAAATGACGTCAGAGCTTATCCCCAGAAGACTAAGAATCCCTCACTTTGCATTTACTATTATTACACCTCATAATGGTGCATATATTATCTACTGACTTGTCCTTTATGCTTTATAATAGTACAACTAACTTTCTCATGTTTCAACAGCCAATGTGCATTTAATGATTAACAACAACATGTGATTATGGCTTTTTTGCATAAGAAACACATAAGTTCTACAAGCAGAGATGCTTTAGCACGACACTGATTCTTGTCCTTGTTTTAACTTTCCAGTAAATCCATAATTTACAGATGTGTTTATATTTTTTCAATTATTTATTTGAAAGGAGAGCTTAAACATTTTCAAAAAACAAGACAAGTACATCGGTTTAAGCGGAAAGCTCGTTTCTAACTCTAGTCCTGAAGACACACAATTGTAATGTAATGACAAAAAGATAAAAAATAAAACTTTAATAATAGTATTACTTTTGGTGACTATTTTCCTCATAGCCCCGTGAATACCATCTTCAAGGCAAGTTGTGTCTAGAAAATCGAAAACATGCTTGAGTCCCAATGCCAAGAGATAAAGAAAAAAACGGTTGTAGCTCCTCCATTTGTCAGATGAAAGCTTGAGTTTGGTAAAATGCAGTTTTAAGAGTCTCCCTGTTCCAACACACATCATTGTGTGGATTCAATCACAATATTACAACCTGTGGCAAGTGCAGTAAAGGGAGTTTTTTATATTAATATTTCATCAGTTAGAGTAATGGTTCCCAAACTTTTCACAGTTCCGTACCCCTTCAAACATTCAAATGAGGTCCCCTTAAATCTCTAGTAATTTATAATAACAAAAAATTCTGATTAAAAAATTATTTTTAAAATACATTTCAATTATTATTCTTTTTCAAATTATAACACCACACACACAAAATAATCTTCAATAACTTTATTCTATGCTTTCACTTTCTTAAATATAAAATTTTGTTCGAATAAAATGCATCTTGTCACTTTGTGCACTAACAAACATTATCAAAAGCTAATTCTAGAAAGAAAGAAACGCCAAAAAATGTGTGATTAATATGGGGGTCACGATAATTTTAGCTAACCTTCGGGGATCTATTGAGTCAAGGCTTAAAGGACTCTTGGTAGTAAAAAGATCCATTTAAATCAGGGGAAGACACAAGGTGGTCCAAAAGTGACATAACTCTCCTGGAAGTTCTCAGAAAGACCTCAGCCATGACATCTCCATCTAGCCAGCTGCTTCTTGAAGCCCCGGCACAACGTGAAGCTCCATTGTTCCATTGAAGGAAAAAACATCCTGGATCATGATGGCACTCTTCCACAGTGCTGCTTAGAAAACATCTCAGGTGGCATCCTTTTGGCGTACAAGTAATATTGAAAGCTATCAGGACCATCAAGATAAAATATGTTCTTGTCAAACAATTAAACTTTCTTTCACCATCTTCCACATGTTTGGTGCTCCCGTACAAACTTCAAACAGGTAATTTTGTGGCATTGAAGGATCTAAATCCAAATGAGAACATTTTGGGATGGTTGGCAAGGGAAATTTACAGAAATGAACATAATTTCTAGACAGTGAAAGTTCCCATCTCCTCTGGGAACACTCACAACAAGCATGCCAAACAGAATGGTGGACCTACTCATTACTGAATCCTTTTTAGACACTTTAAAACTTTTTTTAAGCTGTGGCGTTATTGATCTGTTGACAAACAGCTTATTTCAGTTATATTGTTGTTTTCAATAAATTGTCAACTCAAAACTTTCTTCTTTTTGTATTTTAAAGCTTTACTTGGAACTACCTTGAGATCCAACAGTGGAAAATGCAATTTTCGCAATTATGTAACTCGTCTTAGGATATTGATCAGGAATGTAATAGATGGATGACAGATTGATAGACAGATAGACGGACGGACGGACGGACGGACGGACGGACGAACGGACGAACGAACGAATGGATAGATAGATAGATAGATAGATAGATAGATAGATAGATAGATAGATAGATAGATAGATAGATAGATAGATAGATAGATAGATAACTGCTTTTTAAGCCAATTAGGTACTTTGTTCAATCCAAACTCCAGAGTGGGTTTACATTGTCAGGTTCTTAATGTTCAAGCCAGAGAACTGAGTGCAACCAATATTTTCCAAAGATCATCCAAAGACTCTGACATCATAACTAATCTGGTCTCAGTGTGGGAGTAGACAGTGCTGAGCTTTACTTGACACTCTGTTCTTGTAGTGAGGTTAGAGAGAGGATCAGCAGCTTTAACGTCAGTGTCAGGATTCCCTTCTCAACCATTTGCAGTTTATCCAAAAAAAAACCCAAAGGTGGCAAAACATTCCTCGCTTTCTTGTGCTAATGCAAAAATGACTTCCAGGCTTTGTTCATATCTGTGTAATCCTCTTCAGTTGATAAAGCATTATGCACAAGTCAACATTACAGTATATTTTGCACACAAGCATCAAAAACTACTGCTAAAATAGCATCAAATGCCATCTTATAAGAAGTTAATTGTCAGATTCAGACTGGGGCCCTCACCTATCTTCAGCATTCCCAAGATTTGAAGTCTTAAAGACATACACACAAGTCAAATTAAAGCTGTGTAACAATAAGCTGTTAATTCCCTAAACAATGGTTATAAAAATCAACCAAGAACCAAGTGCAAAGCATTTTACCGGATGTCAAGCTGATTAAAATGAAACTGAAAAATACATTAGCTATTCAAAAGAAGAAGAAAAACACACACTTTAGTTCCTTAACACTCACAGTGTATTATTACTAAAAGATTTCTGCACTAGCTTGAAGCTACATCAGAAACAAAAAATGCCCACGATTTGTGATTTGTGGCAATGACTGTCTTTTCATGCCCTTCAGTTCTCCTAAACTGTTGTCCTCTCAGGTTTGTATCATCCCAATTCTTCTCGTTAATGATTCATTATTGATGCTATGTAGAGTGGTTATTCTACTGCTGCACAGAATAGCTTATGTGGTATTTAACTTAAAGCTAGGGTAGGCGATTTTCTCAAGATACACATTTTAAGTTTTTGGTTGAAATTGTCTTTATGTCCTGACAGAAATTAAGATCTTATGTGCTCTGAAAAAGGAACGAAGAAAATCCATCAACTGTAGCTCTAGCAGCTGTAAACCTGTAATAACTTCGACCAATGGAAAAAAAACAAACCGTTTTTTTTAACCAATCACGTCTCCCTGTCTCCCTACTTTTGAAAATCGCCTACCCTATCTTCAAGAAGTAAAATAATTGCAGACATCTGGTTTCACATCAGATGAACTGTCCATATTGTGCTCATTGTCAACGCCCTAATATTCCAAAACACATTGTTCCCAGCGCCGCTTTAACAGCCTGACACCAAGCCCGCGAGAAGAGTTACTGTAAATCAACACTTATTCAAGCTGTTCCTTTCTCTGCTGCACAAACAGAAAGCATGTGTGCGTCCAGCTGGGATCACAGCCGGTGGAAGGTGGAAGATACAGACTGAGCACAGAAGTGAAGGAGTCTCTTACTGAGGATGACACCAGCACAGACCAGTGCAATGGTGCTCACAGTGGTGGAGATCACCACAGCCAGAATCAGCGATGTCGACATCTGGCCTTGCGGAGCCAGGCCTTGAGGTGTCGCTGGGAAAATGTCAAGAAAAGACTTAGATTAATAGACGACTATTGTTGACATAGTGCAAGGGTGTCAAACTCATTTTATTCCGGGGGTCCAAATACGGAGCAGTTTGATCTCAAGTGGGCCACGTACTTTATGCAAGAAAATGAGTAATTCCAACATGATTGTGCCATAGTTTGCACTTCTACCTATACATAAAAAGACAAAATATGTAAGAAACGGACCATATCCAAGCAATGAGTGATAGATATCTGTCCAAAGAGGGTGTTCACTTTAAATTTCCTAGATTTTGTGACAAATTTCTATTTCATTAAGGGAAATATTTTGTAGTAATTTACGGAAAATTGAAAGTTTTTTCAACTGTTTAACATTAAAAATTACTACAATCATGTGATAGCAGGGCTTGGGGTCAGTTACATTTTTCAGTTACAATTACATTTTCAATTACCAATGTTCAATTACAATTCAGTTATAATTACATTTAGCAGCATTTTCTCCATTTGCAATTAAACTACAATCATTTTTTATCCTCAGAAAGTCAATTACGATTACGTTCTCAATTACTAAAGGTCAGTTACAATTAATCACAATTACTGAGCCTGAAATAAATAACCTAATAAAAGTTAACCTTCCTCTTGTGTTAGCTTTCTGTTAGCATATCTTATGATAACGCAAATACCTATTTATTGGTTAACTTGTTAGGCTTCCTAATCAATGAAAATATAGGTTTTTAAGTTTTTTAAAATGGTAAAATGTGGAAAGCTTGATATGAAACATATTTTAATAACTGTTAACTACATACATATGTGTAGAACTGTAACATGGTTCCCCAGTTTTGGGGAATTTTCATGGCATTTACAAATACAAAGTCAATTATTTGAACTCAATTACAATTTAATTATGACACCAACATTTTGTTGGTGTCATAATTACAATTATAATTAAACCATAATTGTAAATAACCCCTGCAAATATTGTTACATTTCAATTACACAATAATTCATGTTTTATCTGTTATTTTTAATTTGTCCTGCGGGCCGAACTGGATGCTCCAAAAGGCCTGATTTGGCCCCCGGGCCATGAGTTTGACACATATGATATAGTGTGATATTTTACATGCAAAATCTGATTTATTTGACACATCGTAGCGTTACGGGTCATTGACCTACCTAGAGCACTGATGCATGTGACGTTATCACTGGCGAGGACTTCGTCTTCGTCACAGAGACACAGGACCAGGTGAGTTTCTTCTTCTCGTTTGCAGCTCTGAGTCTGACAATGGCTGCAGTTCAGTTGAACCTTGATCTCACATTCCCCGTGACTCTCCATGGCTGGAAATAAACAGCATGTACAGAATAAGCAAAACCATCAGTAGGAACGCCACTTGTTTGATTAGCCACACAACAACCATGCTTATAGAGAAGTGTTTACACAAGCTGAAGTAAAGAAATACATGTTTGAAATTTAATTAACACATTTTTGAAGCAATGATAAAAATAATAATTATAATAATATTTATTTATTATTAAATAAATAAAAATATATTTATTAATATATTATTTATTTTAAGAGAAAAATGACTTATTCATAGCTTGAAATCCCCTTATTTTTTTGTTTCTTATACACAGAGGTGAAAGTAATGGATTACAAGTACACATGTTAATGTAATTGAGTTGCTTTTATGGGCAGCCTTCTTGTACTTTTTTGAGTGTATTTATAATTCAGTAATTTTACTTGTACTTAAGTACGTTTTAAAAGAAGTAAAGTAATTATTTACGTTTCTACACCCAACCATTACTGAGTAAATTATAATTTTTTGTTTTAAAATTATCAACGGACATTGTGAAACTACAAAAAATGAAAGTACCAGACAACGACCAAATGCATCACATCAGAGCCGACCAACCAGATTAAACGTAATGCATGTAGCCAAAACACCACTGAATGCCAGTTATTTTCTCAGTTTGAGAGTTAAAAGATTTAGCACCACTTTTGTTTATTTTGAGTTCCAATTGTGCAAGATTTTGTCTTTTCCTTTTTAAGTTCATACATTTACAGTATGCAAGGAAACCGTGACAAGATTTATTACCAGAAACAAAAAAGGTGGGTAAACGTAACTACTTACTTTTAATTTGAGTCCTGTTTAAGCTACTTTTTACTTGTACTTGCGTATTTTATGTATGACTTACTTGTACTTGTACTTGAGTACAATTTCAATCAAGTAACAGTACTTCTACTTGAGTATAATATATCAGTACTCTTTACATTACTGCTTATGCATCACTGATCAGGGTCATTGAGTCTGGAACTGCACTGTGGTCAACAACAACAACGACAACAGCATATCTTTCATGAGAACAAAAGTATGTCGATTGGCGCCAAAACAAATTGGCTGCATGAGGCTGTGAATTAGCAAACTGCCTGTGTAATGAGAATCAGATGGCTGGAAGTTTGAGCAAACATTGGGGAAAAAGAAACAACAGAGCTTATATTCATCCATTTGCACCCATGTAGTAAGTTTATAATCAAATTTGATTTGGTTTAAGTTTTTTCCATAAAGCCCTGATTCAGTTTTTGGCCGTATCAGCAGCATCTCATTGTTTTCATCAGAATATGATTTTGTTGTCACACTACTTCTGAATGCAATTTAACAGTCAAGTACCTGCTAAAGGCTGGAGGAAAATCTCTCCTGTCGGATGAATGAACGAGACCCCATTCTGGCCGTCGGCTGTGATTTCATCCAGCAGTGCAGCATCACCTCCTGACAAATAGATGCAAGCTGTGAATTCTCATATTTCTATTTATTGCAAAGTTCAAGGTAACATTTCAGATCAAATTACAATTTATGCTCAGGTACATTTCAGTCCTTATTCAATTAAACTGTTTATTGTTCTAAGGCAAGGCAAATTCTATTCTGAGGCTGACTGGGAGCCAGTGTATAAACTATAAAACTGGAGTAATGTGTTCTGATCTCTTTGTTCTGGTTAAGACCCAACCTACAGCGTTCTGAACCAACTGTAGATGTTTGATGAAGACCATTACAATAGTCCAGTCTGCTGGAGATAAAAGCATGGACCAGTTTCTCCTGATCTTTCTGAGCCATTAAACCTTTCACTCTGGAGATGTTCTTTAGGTGGTAGAAGCTGTTTTCGTGATAGATTTGATCTGACTGCTGAATGTCAGATCTGAGTCAATCAGAACACCAAGGTTTTTGACTTGGTCTTTAGCTTCTAAAGATCGAGACTCAAGATACTTGCTGATAGCAGTCCTCTTTTCCTTGTTACCAAAGACAATCACCTCCATCTTGACATGATTTAGTTAAAATAAGTTTTCACTCATTCAGCAGTTCATTTTTTCTAAGCAGTCACACAACACATCTATGGGACTATAGTCATCTGGGTTTAGTGATAGACATAGTTGTGTGTCATCTGTGTAGCTCTGATAAAAACCTTACGTAAAAATGTGTCCTAAAGGAAGCATATAAAGGCTAAATAGAAGGGGTCCAAGAACAGAGCCCTGAGGAACCCCGCAGGACATTGGTAAGCTGTCAGATTCAAAGTTTCTAATGCTCGCTCCTCCAAGTAGGACTTAAACCATTTATTACTTTTCCATTTAGTCCAACCTATGTTGCAATCTGTGCAAAAGAATTGTATGATCTACAGCGTCAAATGCAGCACTTAGATCCAATAGAATGAGAACAGATAATTTTCCTAAATCAGTGTTCAACCTTATGTCATTGATCACTTTGATCAGATCAGTTTCTGTGCTGTGATGAGAATGAAAGCCTGACTGAAATTTATCAAATATTTTGCTGAAGGTTAAGAAAATATTTACTTATCTTATTCTACCTATATATGTCTATGCAGAGGTAGTTTATCAAAATACATATCCATCTAAATTCACGACAGTATCACTGGTTTCAATTCATTGTGTCACAATCAGATTACCAAGGTTTTGGACTTGGTCTTTAGTTTTTAAAGATGGAGACTCAAGGTACAGCACAGCACAGACAATCACCTCCATCTTGTCATAATTTAGGAAACAAAGAGTCAATGACATTTTTAACTCAAGCCACTATATTCATACCTCTGTACCCTCCACCACCTCCTCCAGCTGTGCAGGCACCACCTCCACCTCCAAATCCTCCAAAGGTCGACCAGCTGAGCTTGGACTGGGCGAGCAGACAGGAGGAACCCCCCTCCGCACCTGCCACCAGAGATTTACCAGCCCATGGGAAAGGACTGGGAGTGTCGTTCCATCCACCCCCTCCACCTTTAAGCACATAAGAAACAATTACAAATTGATTAACTCTGAAAAAAAGTGGTTCAAGAAGTAGTTAGGACAATTAAAACGTGTCGTAAAAAAATCCTAAAGCCTTGAGCGGTACAATTTGTTGATACAGTATGTGTACGATGTCAGTCGATTGCTGTAAGGAGTGACTATGTCTTGGATGCTTTGCTTCTTAAGATCCTTTTCTGAGGCTTCCCAGGGTTAGTGTCGAACCTTAGTAACAACACTTGTCATCTAAGGAGCAAGTGGCAACATTGGCACGAGTCAGGCCTCACCGAAGATTGCAGATTCAGCATTTTGATTTAGCAGCAGAGGCAATCAGTGAGAGAGCTGGCACGCATTGGTTTGAGCCAGGAAATCAAGACAGTGTTCAGTGTTTGAAGAGCCAATCATACGCCTCAATTTGAATCCAACTGACACATCCAAAGGTTGTTCAGAATATCTACAAATACATGCTGATGTCAACTGACGTAGAATTGCATACACCTTGTATACAAAAATTAAAGGGTACCTGTAGTAAATTTTAATTGTAAGTTCAATCAATGATAAAATATAATACCAGATGTTTAGTCAGGATATTTTCTTTAAACTTCTTTGTAGAGCCGCCAGGAGGAGATAACTCACATTACATTACATTTAGCGCTGATGGTAGCTCGGCCAACAGCTAATTTTCTAGCAAATATTCCTCCTCTAAATTGCTTCATCAACCTCTCAGATTCATTCTCCGGTAAGTCCACTCTGCCCCCCACTCATCGGTGTAGTGCAGCATGATCTCTGTCATGTCTCGTCGTAAATAAATAGTGCAGCCGACTGCCGACTGTGGCCGCTCCAATGCGCAATTAACAGCTTCATACACATCGAAAGTAGCTCTAGCACACATCCTTGGGTTTTCCTTAGTAATAAATGAAGCAATATTAAAGAAAATGTGGAAAAAAGAACAACAAACACCTGAATGAAAAAGAGAATTAAAGAAATCTGGTAGGAGCCAAACTAAACACTGCCGGGGGGTCGCCCGTCTGCCCAGATCCCCGGCGAAGGGGGCTGACGGTGACGGTGGCGAGGTCAGGGAGTAGGGGGGAGCACCACCGACGTGGCAAGGAAGGCCAAGCACCGGGACTCCAGCGGCGCTTGTGGCCACTATGGGCGCTTGCGTGAAAGTTACCGGTCTATTGCCCCTAGTGGCCAAAAGTTGCACCTTTAAATTATGTGTTTTTTTTAAACAAAATGTGCATATATTTAGTTTATTGGTAATACATTAAACGCATTTAATGTTATATACATTCCCACTACAAGTGACTTTCAAGTTTTCTATACAATCATGGATTCAGTTCTTTTGTAATTATTTGAAAATAATGAACAGGTTGAATCCAGAGCTTTAATCACATCTGAAGGGCATGAAAACACTGGTTTTAAATCAGTTCCATATGTTTCTATGTGACTCTGAGCTACAAGTTTTCCCCGACACTCCAATCTTTATCTGTACAGCCTGACTGAGGTTTCAATAAGATGAGATGATAGCTATGAGGACTTTAACAGTCAAATGAGATTTAGTCAGAATGTTCCGGCAGGCATTTCCATGAAAAGAGGAAGTTCTTTCTGCACTACACTTCCTGTTCCAAAGGGAAAAAAACTGTCAAAACTAAAAACGCAAATCTCATAGTTCCAACAAAAAAACTGGTGTGTGAGAACAAACCCACAGATTCATCCAGTACGCTCTAAGTATTAACAGAAGAAACAGATTAGCTTTACATACTTACATGATGGCACAAAGATGAGAGAGAGTTCCCAAACTTTTCCCACTGGGGATTTGAAAAGTTAAGACCCACGCTAACATTTTTTAAATAGTTATTGGGTTATTGGCTCCATTACAGTTGATCTTTCAGTGGAAAATACAAAGTTCCCAGCACACAAGTGGCTGGTGGACTCTCGTTAGTGGGTCACAAGTACTGGAATAATATGCCTTGACAAAAACAAAAAATAGGTAAAACAAGTTAAGTTGTTTTATTTTGAAGGAAATTTACTTGTTTGGTAGGCCAATTATGCTTCCTTCACAATACATACTTGATTTATCTAAAGCAGCACTTTTTTTAATGATATATCATATATCTTTTTGTTAGATAATGAGAATAAAAGCAAATTCAGTAACTTTTTAACAAATTTTGATTGTATTTTAGGTTCAAACTGCTCCCATTTCCGAAGAAGGTTATTATTATTATTATTTTATTTATTTATTTATTTTTGACGGGATTATTTTATTTATCACTTTTGATGAGATTTTCAGTAAATGTCCAAAATGGAATGACGATTTTAGATGATCAAGATCAATATCCACTATCTAACATTTAGTTGACAATGCATTATGGGGGACTGCTATGGCATGCTTTCTAGTTATGGTATAAGATGAATATGAACATTTGTCTTTGATTGGCAATGTCATTTTATGTATATTAATTATTTTTATTGTTTTTTTACTATGTGAATGATTGCATGTTTTAATTGTGATAAATGAGCTTTCTGTGGAGTAGATCACTCTGTCCAACACAAATGTCTCCCCTGGGAGACTAATAAAGACACTTTGACTTTATTAGGGTCTCACCTTATTGTGAAGAAGGGTTGATGACTTGTAAAGCCATACCATTTGAGAAGCTTTGCTGTACCTTATAAAATGCAGACTTTATCTTGTTTGTATGGTGGCTATGGACATGAAATCACCTGCTGATGAGGTACTTGCTATGACATAAATATATCCATGAGTGGTTTGTGATAAAGCTTTGAAGTAACTGATCTAATAATCAAACAAATAATCAACTTAGCGATTTTTTTCTGAAAAATCGCTAAGTTGTTGAAATCGATGTGAAAGACTCAAATTGCATCAGATGATTTTGTACTTTGGGTACCTCAAGGAAATAAATGAACTTTGCACATTAAGTGACGGGACGTAATTGGTTTGTCTACCTGCTGCACCAGTTTGACCATTGGTGCTGGGAGCTCTACTGGTGTTCTCATATTGCTCTAGAGGGATGTGATCCAGACTGGACTCTGGATCCTCCATGTAGGCATTCCCTCCTCCACCGGCAGCGATGAGCAAAGGAACCAGCACGCCATTGTCCATCTGACAAAACAAAGAGACCGTTACGTAACTAACTCTCAACTTAGAGAACAAGGACTGAAATTATTAACAGGATCTGATATGAATTCATTTCTCTAGCCTAAAGTGCATTGAGCCTCTTTATAGGGACACATTGTAAGTTTTATAACCTTGTAGATATATGTGGCTCCTCCTCCTCCACCTCCACCTCCAGCCCACTCAGCCTCAGTGTCCACCCTGAGGTGTTCCTCAATCACAGATGATTCTCCCAGGCAGATACTCTGGGTTTGGAGATTCCTCTAGATCATAGATCAAAGAAACATCATGTTCCACATTTATTTAAATAAAAGCATGTATTCACCCAAATCAAGGCTCCTCTTTGACTTCAGGCTCACCCTACTCACCCCTGGACATGCGTCCTCTCCCTGGTGGCCCACCAAGATGTACAGTATATCTCCTTTTTCCAGGGGAAAGATGGCCGATATAAAGACGCCGTGGTTGCGCTTGTTGTGGTTTTTGGCACCTTTTCCTCCTGCTGCCCCATAAGCAGAAATCCTAAAGGGAGACCGTTGCAATATAAGAGGAATCAACTTTAGGTTCTAAAGCACATAGGAAACTTTACAAATAAGTAAACTTTAGACGACCTGTTTAGACCTGTTCTGTTCTATTTTATATATATATTCTGTGATACCAAATAGAAGATAAATATTTTTTTTAATTTAACTTAAACTTATCATTATACTTGTTTGTGGTAAATGCACTCAGTTAGTGCAGTCTTTCAGTTTTGTCCTTACGTTGTTGTTATGATGTGCTTTTATTGACCATGCCTCCTTTTACAAGAAGACAGTGATCCTAAAATAATGTTAATCTTTTGCATTACTGTTAGATTTGTGTTTGTTTACTTTATTTGTTACCAAAAAGCTTCTCCCACTATATAAAAAACCCCCCTAAAAACACGGAAGCCTAATGAAAATTGAATTACTCATAATTTATTGCTCAAGCACATAGAGAACATGCACATTTCGGCCTCAGGTCCACCCAGGTGGTCAAACCAGAACCTTCTTAATGTGATGTACTAGTACACATTACTATCTGAGACCAAGACATGCACGAAACCAGAATGCACCGAGACCAAGTCAAGACCAAGACCATAAAAATCCATTTTAAAAACCATGACAAGATTGAACAGTTGTCTGCAACTCTTTCAAAGCACGACATGCAACAAGCTCACATCTTGACTAATTTGTTCAACTTTATTCTTGCAAAAAAAAAAAACCCAAAAAAATCCTTGTATGTATTTGATAGTTTCTAATAAGTCCACAATTATTTTAAATGTTTGAAAATAAGAAAGTATATGTTAGGAGGTAATTATGACTAGAAATAACATAGAATGATGTCCAAGTCTGAACTGTAAAACATTTCCAAGTAGACGGCTAACGCTAAACGTTTGAAGTCACATTAAGACATTAATTGATTAGGAACAGTTCCCAGTGCTTCTCCTTATTGTCACATAAATACTACAAAACAACTATCTATCTACTCCACGATTAATATCAGAATCAGAAAATACTTTATTAAACCCACAGGGGTTTAAAAACGTAGAACGGCAAAGAGCAGCATATTAAAAACAACACTAATATTAATAATTATACACACGCAGAAAAATGAGCAAGACTACACAGAGAAAAAGTGCAACTGAAAATATACTATAATATAATGAATAACAATATAATATGCAGTATATACTGTTTTAGTTTGTTGTTTTTGGCCTTTAATGTAATTTATTGACAAGAAATGTGCCGACTCAGGTGAAATCTTTCCACTTTCTGATACTTACAGGTATCTGTTCGTTGCAGGCACTTTCCACATCTGCACACCTTTCAATGAGCCCTCTTTTCCCACAGTCACGCTGACATTTTTGTTCCTGTAGGTGTTGTCACACTGGGCCTGGGTCGGACCACGGGGTCCACTGGCACCACAAGAGTTAAACCACCAAGTCATCAGAGACACTTCTGCTAAAGTGGACAGAAAAATGATGAACAAAAAAGATTTAAAACAAGTAGAACAGTGGTTCCCAATCTTTTTTGTCCCGTGTACCCCCTTTGCATATTTGTCAAATCAAGTGTACCCCCTCTTCATATCATTAGTACTCTCTCCATAATTTCATATGATTTTTCATTTGTAGAACAGCAGGCTCTCTTAAACCCCTAACTGTGTCTCCAACATCGGTTCCCCAAGGCTTAATCTACAACTTCAAAACAATGAGTGGAATTTAAAGTGGAATTTAGTTAAACTACAACTTTTATATGATTACTTCAATAGTAAGTAAATACATTGTCCTTTGTAAAATGTAGCTAATTATTGTCTCCTATTGTCAGAAATGTGATAAAATGGCCTGTAGAGCATGAAATAATCCTGTTTCAATAAATTACAAGACAATACAATATTTTATTAAGCAATACCACTGTTAGTTTGTAGGGCTGGGCAAAAAAAATGATTTAATCAAATTTGTAGATAAAAACGATTCTTGTTTTGCAAAAAAATAAATAAAAATGTATTTATTTATTTATTTATTCATCCCCCCCTTTGTTTACATGTGTTTACCCTCTGAGTAGGCTAAATGTGTGTCACAGGCATGTTAAATTTTTATTCACACTATGCTGAGATGATAAAAGAAGAGTTTATTATTTTTTTAATTGTAATGTTATATGTTATAAAATATGTAGTTATCTGATTTCTTAATCAGAAAATTTAGTTTACTGTGAAGGCGCTGTTGCACTTTTTCTTAAACCTGAGTTAAAACTTAAAATTGTTGAATGTCAGAGCCTCATTTACTTTTTATTTGAGGATTGTTCTGTGCATTTTAACTCTTGAGGACAATCACAGCAATAAAGTTGCACTTTTGACAATATATCTGATGTCTGAAGTCATTTTTAAGTTCATTAAAAAGAAAATTGAAAATCAAATCGAAATTCGAATTTTTCTTTAAAAGATCCAACATTTTTTTTTATCCAAAATCGCCCAGCCCTATTAGTTTGCGGTGAATTCGTCCAAAAAATAGCCTAAAAAGGAACTGGAAACATTTCCCGATTTTTTTTAATTAATTGTTAAATATTTCCCAGTACTCCCAGCAATGTGCTCCAGTACCCCTAGAGGTACACATACCCCTGTTTGGGAACCATTGAAGTAGAGGAGACAGGGATGAATACATTAAGATTCAAAGGACACACAAGTGCACAAATGTATCGCAAAATGTTAAAAAGCTATTGCATTAACCTGAGATGCAAAAAATTACAAAATGGATTTTATCTCTTCTGGTCAGCTGATGGAACAGTTATACAATCAGGCTAAGTTCACAGCATGTCTGAGATGATTGCTGAAGCTGCACCGTACCTGAGGCCGAAGGCTCTGGGAGGGGGCTCAGGAAATCCTCCAAGTCACTCCTGGGTAGGAGAGAGTGGAGATCTACGTAAAAGCAGGGGGAAGACGGAAATGGAAAAGACAATCAGTTACCGTTTTTGAATTAACCTTAAAAGTCTATGATGGAATTAGAATCAAAAACACACAAACAAACCAGGATTAAAAAAAGGTGACTAAATGGTTTTTTGGACACCTGAAAAGTCAATCAAACCAATCCGGCATCTAAAATCTAATCGTGAAAATAACATGAAAGACCCCAGTCTTACTAATACTCTATTAATCTCAGTTACTGTGACGTCCACTACTTTGCATCCCTGGAGTTTCTGAGCTGATGTTTTATTAATTCATGCACATAAAATTAAACCTTTCACAAGATCGAATTGCGAAAGTCCCTTCAAATTATCATGAGGACGAAGAAACAAAAGCACATTCCACATTCTGGAAAGTCAGCAAACTGGATTATCATACTGGGATACTGCATTAGTAGCAAAATAGAAACATCAACATTGGTTTGGGGATTTCCTTTATTTTCCTCTGTCTTCATTTGTGGGATCATAAAATAAGGTGTATTTTGGCACGTTGCTCAGTGAAATGTCTCATGTTGGCACGACTAGAAAGAGAAACGCTGTTTATTGAAAACATTAAACTATTCCACACAGGAGAGAGGTTGATGGGAGGAGATAGCAAAGCTTTAAGGCTCTCATAGAACAGGCTACCAAACTAAAACAGCTGTCATTTTGATTGTTTTTTGCACGCACATTCCTGACTTGTGTTGTGTATCCTTCACCTTTAATCAAAAAAAGATAAATTACTGGATACCCTTTGTTTTATTAGCCAAAAATGTATGTTGTGCAATGGGGAGAACAAAATCTGAAATTAAATGCAAATCTAGCGTTACTTTAAACCAATGATCCTCAAACTTTTTTGGCTCGAGGACTTTCTCTTATTTCTGAATCCAAGAACCCTTTGATTACCACATTTTGCTCAGAAAACCAGTAATAGTGATAAAATTTTTAAATAATATCACATTGTAAATAAGTGGAAATAAACAGTATTTAGCACAGTGCTTCCCAACCTTTTGATATCAAAAATTTCAGGCACCCCAAAGACACTTTTTTCTTCCAAAATGAGTTTTTGATCATGTTTGTTTTACTGTGTTACAAATACAGAGCAGATAGGTTTAGTGACAAGTTGGGCCAGCTCAGACATATTTGTAGTGCATTTTATTTTAAACAGATTTATATTTTAGAAAGTGAAAGTATAGAATACAGTTCAGATTGTGTGTTTTGTTTTAAACTAAAGGCCATAATCTTAAATAGATTTATTTCTATAGTTTTTAACATTTTTGGTCATTTCCTGGTCTGGAACCAAGAATGACTGTACTTTAATTTCATGTTCTAATCATGATCATTTCCATCATCATTATTATGAAAATCATTTTTTCCTAAAAATATACATTAGGAAGGCCATATTTTTCATGTTCACTTTTCCACAAGTACCCCCTGTAGTGCCATCACGGACCCCTATTTTGAGAAGCATTGCTTTAATCTTCAAAATTGACCTCTAACTTCACCTGATGCATGTTAGTAGCAGATTACCTGCAGTGAAGCAGGCTGCTCCGATTGCGATATCATCAAAACCGATGTCAGCACTGGAGCCTTGTTCCCACAGAGCGGTCACCCTGACATGAAACCTAATAAATCAAACAATGTGTTTAGAAAAAAAACTCAAGTTTTCATCAAGGGAAAGCAACATTCCCCCTGTTCCACAACAATGAACAAAACAAGACAAATTCTACTTTATCTTATTACGTACTCGTGCTGGAGGCCAGTCAGCTGCAGAGCGACAGCTTCCCAGTCGTCCGTCCATGGGCCACTTCTCTCCCACACAAGGGGTGGACTGTTGGTCTCATTCTCCTCTATGGCCACCAACAAGGAGCCATTAAAATCTCCATACACGTACAGAGAGAAACGCATCTAAATAAACAGATCGCAGAGAGAAGAATTAAAGTCAAGTTATTTGTAATCTTTTATTGAGTATTCCAGCCAGTCCATCACTCAAAGGGGCAGTATTATGAAAAAAATCACTTTATAATGGTTTTGCTACAGTGATATACACCCCGTTAGCCTCATTCAGAGGCCTAAAGTTGAAAAAGTTCTGTTTCCTCCCCCCCTTGCTATTCCACATTTTGTAAGAAGTCAGCTCCAAACAGGCGAGTTGAGTTTTTCCCCCAATAATACGTAAAAAGGTGGAAACTCCTCCTCCTGACAGTCCTCGCTCCTCCTACCCTATAACAATGTGAGAATGTGAGCTCCTCCCTCTCAAACTACCACACAGGTAAAACAAACATAGCAAAGGCAGGTTGATATTACAGTTAATATCACAGACAATACCGGACAAAACAATGGACTATTGTCTTGAATGGACTATTTCTGTGGTCATAAGAGATGAGAAGGACAAGAAAGTGAGTGTTTGAAATAGCTGACTCAGCTGATAGTTGAGAGCTTACTTCCCCGCAGCGCAAGCACTAACAACTAGTTCCACTTTTAGTAGTCGTTATAATAATTATAATAATAATACATTTTATTTAAAGGTGCCTTTCAAGGTACCCAAGGTCACCGTATAGAAAAACAGGTTAAAAGAACCGTAGAGAACAACAAAAAATACAAAGACAAAAATAAAGTGGACAATAATAGAAGTTCAGTGGAATATTGTCGATCAGAGAGAGAAGGTAAGTTTAAACAAATGGGTTTTGAGTTGGGATTTGAAAGGTCAGGAGGGAGTGAATTCCAGAGGTGGGGAGCAGAGCTTTTAGTCGCTATGGTGATGAGGCGCACAGAGGGGACACTGAGGTGGATGGAGGAAGATGATCTGAGTGAGTGAGAGGGTGTGGCCATGTGGATGAGGTTGAAGAGGTATGGGGGAGCCAGATTGTGGATGGCCTTAAAAGTGAGTAGTAGTAATTTGTAATGTATGCAATGTGTTATGGCCAGTGTTTGGAATAACGTCGTTAAAAATAACAGCGTTAAGAATAACGACGTTAGGTGACGGCGTTTTTTTTCCAGCAACGGGGTAATCAAACTAATCTAACTACTTTTTACGCCGTTACAACGCCGTTAACGTTACTGAACGGTGCATTGATTGAATAAACTGTTATCCTAAAGCACCCCTGGCTTCATACGCAGCTGTAGTGAGAAGGTGGGTTAAAAACAAGGTGAGTGATTATGATTGGCTAAGGCGGCTTCTTGTTTCATGGTAGCCAATCAGAGCCAGTGTTTTTACACAGCACATGCACCTCACAACGACACACGCATCTAAAAAATCTGAATTCTTTGACATATAGCAACTTTTTTTTTTTTTTTAACAGTAACGCAAATAGTTGCTTTCCTTGGTAGACCGAACAGGAGGGAATTAAAATAATCCAGACGGGAGGTGACGAATATGGCAGTAGTGTGAGGTGTGACAGATGAGTTGAGGTGGTTTATATTGTGGAGGTGAAAGTATGCAGACCGTGTGATGTTATTGATTTGAGAAGTGAATGATAAAGTACTGATGACACCCAGACTCTTAACCTGTTGAGAGGGAGAGATGGAGGAGTTGTCAATGGTTATAGAGAAACTGTCCTACTGCCTCGTATCACTTTTATGGGATGATTTGACGTGTTTGTGACCCAATGCGATGAGAAAAGGTGAGGAGGAGACAGAAGTAGTAGCGTTTGTGTTTATGACTATTCATGCATACGCATGAAGGCCCGAAAAACAACCTGTTTTTAGGAGCACTCTGAAATTAACTTTTCAGAGGGCTTTAACTCCAGAAAACAGGTGAGTTTGGGAAAATAAACCTCAAATACTATGTTGATGGGGTATAGCATAATACTGGACCTTTAAATGAACTGACCTGGCAGTCTGTGGTGGAACGTGGTGGAGGGAAAGACGAGCTGTGGACAGATGCTTCCTGTAGGTGATGCTTCTCCTGCACCTGAAGAAACAAAAAGTGCCCTGAAGGCGTACGATTACTGTGACTAAATTGAACAGTCAAAAGGCTACATAATATATATATTTTTCTCTCCCTGGATGGAGTGTAATTTACTTGACTTTTATTCTATGCATACTACAGAGGGACAAACTTATCTTAATCTTGCATGCTTTCTTTCGACCTGTTACTTATTCATCCTCTGTTCATTATTGCTGTATCTATATGCAAGTAATATTTCCATCCTGTGTACTACCTTCTAAGAACACACAACGCTGGGTTTTATGAAAATAATATGAAATTGATAAAAGGCTACAGTATCTGTAGAGTTTTTCAATTCTAACAATTATTTCAAGAGGGAAGTCTATAGGTTAAGAAATGAAAAAAAAAAAAATCATAAGCTAGGTCCTGATGAGGGGTGCTGGGTGTTTTTCCTTCAAATATTAAGGGCCACATATATGAAAAGTAGTGCTTTCTGTAAAGAAATGTGACCATTCTTCCCAAGCTTGTGTGCATTTTACGTACTTATTTTTCCAACATATTTAAAAAGTACAAAACACTTCTTTTCATTAATTATAAATCATATATTGTTTCTTTTGTACCATCTTAAATATCCTTAAAATGTTCAGAGCTTCTGAAATGACATGAAAAACATAGATCTTTTTTTTTTTTTAATTATTATTATTACTACCATAAATATGTTTCATGTGCTCACACAAAATTTTGACTTCAGCAAATAAACAGTTTCATGATATAAGTGTTCCTTCAGGGGTTCCATAGTTCAAAAAGGGCTTTTTGTAAAAATTCACACCAAAAATTTGCTATCAAGTGTTTAAATAAATGGAACCAATCTTAATGGATTAGTAACATTTTGGAAATAAAAGTCGATTTTAATGTAGCTAGTGAAAATGTAGTGACTCCAGTCTTTAAAACACTGATTAAAATTCAGCTGAACTTTTATAGAAAGACGACAAAATCTTCGGTGCATTTTATGTAGTAAAGTGTGTAAGAAATCATCAAAATCCCAGCGGATTTGCTAAACTGTATTAACAATAAACTTCATCTGAAATTTTGCAATTCCCTGACGCTGGGTCCTAAAGCACGAGCAGCTGATAAAACTGGAAACAAAGACAAAAACTAGTGAGAAACACATGCAAACCTGGTGTGTGCTGCAGACTGACACCCTGCATGTCTCCTCTCTCCAACATCTCATCTCCAGCGACGCGCCTCCAGCCGACATGTTGATCGTTCACTGACCAACCGCACGAATCACCTTCAAACGAGCAGTACGAGCCGAAGGGAAGAGCATCTGTGAAGGAAGCAGACGATTCTTATTTCAATCGTATATCTAAACCCAGGAATCAAACTATTGTTACAAAATATCTGGTTCATCTTTCAAAATAAACGTTTCATGGTGGAGAAACAAATGCTGGGATGCATATTACAGTTTTTGCATCATTATTATATACATTCAAAGAATAAATTAATGTCTTTTGGGGTCCTAGAAGAAAATGTTTGTCACTGTCAGAGTTGGGCTCAGTTATAATTGTAACCTCGTAATTGGTAATTAATTACAATTATGACACTATAATTCGAAATTGCGAAAATCTGTTGCTGTTGTAATCGGATTTCAATTGTAATTGAGTTCAGATAATTTACTTTGTAATTGACTCATTTGCAATTTAAATAAACACAAAACTGGGGAACATGTTACAGTTCTATTGCTTACACATACAGTACGTAGTTAAGAATTATTAAAATATGTTTCATATCAAGTTTACCTGTCAGTTCTATTGAGGATCATTTTACCATTTAAAAAAGATATTGAAATCTAGTCTTAGACGCCCCCACCAAAAATATTAATGCCAATATTTTCATGGATAAAGAAGCCGAACAAGGAAACCAAGAGATGAAAACCAAATTTGATGATAAATATTTGGTTTTTTTTGTGTATTTTACAGCTGATTTATAACATCATAAGAGATGCTAACAGAGAGCTAACACATGAGGAAGGCTATTGTTTTTGGGATTATTTATTAAAGGCTCAGTATTTGTGATTAATTGTAATTGAACTTTAGGGAAAAAAAGCATAATTGCAATTGGAAAAAATTCCGATCAGCGCAATCGTAATTGAGTTGTAATGTGTAATTGATGACATAATTACAATGGCAAAATGACCCCAACCCCTGTAAGCAGGAGAAAGGTTCAAGCTTACAGAGAAATAAATAAATACATAATAAAGTATATGATGAGGATTGTCTTATTGTTACTGTGTGGGATGAGCAAAGGCAATTAATAACATCCTTTACGCAGCTTAACAAAAGAACAGTTTTACGCGCTACCCTTTTAGACAGATTGAAACTTTATTTTAAAAGAAACTATGAAGTCACTCCGTTACCCCAGGGTCCCACAAGTAACAGGCTGTAAATAGCCTTGTCGCCATCAATTTCATTATTACACAATGCTCTCTACGTTTCACTGCAGTGAAATGTTGCAGAAAGATTGATGTTTCCAAAGTGGAGTAGGAAACGTAATGTTTGCGATTGTGAGGCTGAAGGGAGCCAGAGATGCTGATTGACTTTTTCCTTTAAACACATAAATAAGTTCTAAATGATCACAGTCTTTTTTTTTTCAGCAAAATGTGACACAAATGGGGGTCAAAAAGTGACACTGATATCCAGTTAGGAGGAAATATACTCACCACAGATGAAGCCTTCATCCTCCCCTAAAGGACAGTCCGTGTGGAAGTTGCACACGTTGCTCGGGTCAATACAATCTCCGGAATTTTCACAGTGGAATAATTCGTCACAGTCTGCATTCAGTTCGCTGGGCTGATGATCTGCTGCAAACATACATAAATATAGAGATTGACATGATAGAAGAGGATCAAATAACACTTTTTGTAACACTTTACCTGAAGTTCTATACATAAGGCTGACGCGACGCTGTCATCATCTGCCATTAGTATAAATAAGGCTGTCATTAAGTGTTGTTCTCACCTTTGGAGCTATGTAGGTCTTTTTTGGGGTAGGTGGCGCAATCTAGTGGGGTTAGGTAGGGATGAACGTTTAAAAGGAAGCCCTTCCCCCTCCCAATAACAGTAGATATAAAATAGTAAAATCAAAATAAAAGAAAAAAATCAAAACCAGGAATTAAAAGAAGAAAAGTAAAAAACATCCAATAAAACAGATCCAGGACAGAATAAAAGAGGAAAGGGTCTTGCAGCTTCCTGTGAGAATAAAAATCAGATTATTGTCCCACCCAATTAAATAAAAATAAATAATTAAAATATGGATATCAAAGATAAAGTGCTTATACCAGGATGTGCAGGAGGGGGTTGGGGAAGAATAGGGTTGGGGGTATCTGGGGTTAGGGTTAGGCATGGGAAAGGGAAGGTTAGGGTAAGGAAAAAATGGGTTAGGGTTTAGGAATAATTTAAAATGTGTAGGAACCTGGGTGATTAAAGGCGGGGGAAAAGTGCTTGCATCATAATTACTGTGAAACCAACTTAGAGTTTAGGTTAGGGTTCAGGTAACGGAGGGTTAGGGTTCAGGTTAGGGTTCAGGTAACGGAGGGTTAGGGTTAAGGTTAGGGTTTAGGTAACGGAGGGTTAGGGTTAAGGTTAGGGTTTAGGTAACGGAGGGTTAGGGTTAAGGTTAGGGTTTAGTTAACGGAGGGTTAGGGTTAAGGTTAGGGTTTAGGTAATGAAGGGTTAGGGTTAAGGTTAGGGTTTAGGTAACGGAGGGTTAGGGTTAAGGTTAGGGTTTAGGTAATGAAGGGTTAGGGTTAAGGTTAGGGTTTAGTTAACGGAGGGTTAGGGTTAAGGTTAGGGTTTAGTTAACGGAGGGTTAGGGTTAAGGTTAGGGTTTAGTTAACGGAGGGTTAGGGTTAAGGTTAGGGTTTAGGTAATGAAGGGTTAGGGTTAAGGTTAGGGTTTAGTTAACGGAGGGTTAGGGTTAAGGTTAGGGTTTAGGTAATGAAGGGTTAGGGTTAAGGTTAGGGTTTAGTTAACGGAGGGTTAGGGTTAAGGTTAGGGTTTAGGTAACGGAGGGTTAAGGTTAGGGTTTAGGTAATGAAGGGTTAGGGTTAAGGGTTAGGGTTAGGGTTAGAAAAAGGCAGAAATCTATAAAACAACAAAAGTACAAAAAATAAAAACCATTAAGTAAAGAAACATTTTTGATGGACATGCAATTTTCATTAAATAAACATTTTCACATGTTGTTTATACATTTTTTAAAAAAAACTAATGTTACCATTTATTTTGAAATGAGAGAGTAATTTGAATAATAAAAGCACACTTTGTTACTTATGTGTTAAAATTAGCCTTATATGTAGATTCATGAATTCAATGCCTTTTAAGACTTTTTAAAGACTCGTGGGAACCCTCTATCTAAAACAGATCTATGTGAAAACAGCTTTCAATGTTTTTATTCCACACTGGGCAGCATCCAAAGGAAAAATGTAAAAATTAAATTATTCACACATTCTCATTGTCGTGCAAACAGAGCCTTCGTGGATCCATCACTCGAGGCTGCAGGACAATTTACATCTGCACAAAATGCTCTTAAATCATATTACGTTGTCACTGTGGATCCCAGATGTGCTTGTGTAGGACAAAATAAACATTTTCTGCATAACAGGAAACAGCTGGATCACACTGTCAGACCTGTTGCTCATTTAGAGGAGTGAGTCAGAACACTTGATGTTTGTGCTTTGAAGGGAAACGTCAGAAAGCAGCTCAAACTCACCTGATTCACAGTCAATAAACTCCAGAGAGTCGAAGGCTACGACGCCTACACACGCAGTGTACCGCAGCGTCACCTGAAAGGGCTCGTCCAACTGGCCAATCGTAGCCTCAAGAACCTTCCACTGAGTGCTGCGTTGACCAATCACAAAGTAAAGTATTTCAAAATAACATGTAAATAACATTTGATTCATCATTCATAATTCAAACACAGTTTTCACATTTTCACTTCTTTTGTGCAAAGCCACTCAGCTGCCACTGTTGTAAACATGCAGCAAACAAACCCAGAGGATAAATGTCCTTTTTATGTCTAACAGAAGCACAAACCTCCGTCGGGAGCCAAATATGTTCTTTGCCAGATATTGGCAGTTATCTGGATCAGTCATCCTGATCATGTTACAGAACACTCATTAAAAAAAAAACAAAAAAAAAAAACCGCAATGAAATGCGCAATCCAGATCTGATCCAGATTAAACTTGGTGGGGTAATTGAAGAATCAACCCGACATAAAATTTCAGTCCATTTGGTGAAGTTTGGTTCCTTACAAACTGACAAACTGAGGTGCAATACCATTCAGCTGAGTTCATCAAAATTGCATTTCATATATTCATTTATCCACTAGCTAATCTGTTTAACCTATCATTGTGTACTCATGAAATACCATCTATCTGGAAAACTATTACTCCGCTTCTTAAGGGTGGTGACAAACTTGATCCCAATAATTATAGACGAATCTCAATTATCTATTCCATTGCCAAAGTATTTGAAAAAAATATCTATAATCAATTATCACATTACCTTGATAATATTAATAACCTTTCTCAACATCAATTTGGTTTCAGATCTAATTATTCTTCAACTAATGCTCTCATAAAATTCACAAACGACGTTTTTTCAGCCTTTGATCATGGGAAGTGTGCAATATTTATTGATAATACTAAAGTCTATGATCTTGTCAATCATTATCTTCTCTTGGATAAAATTGAGAAGATAAAAGTTGGTTTATTTCAATGTTTAGACAAACCAATCATTAGTCTTTCTTCCTACCAATCCTTTCTGAGCAAACGTACTATTCATTGTTATTGTAAGTGTACATGGATCTTATATATTTTGATTATTTTTTGTTTGTGTTCTCTGTTGGGTTTTCCTTGTACACAAAGGGGCAGTTTCTCAAAAGCTTTCCAGGTATAAAAAGGTGTGCAAACGTGGAAACAGGGAATCAGGACTGTGCGTGTTCGGCGCGTCACAATGTACCCACAATCCATTTAGTGCGTTTCTCTCTGAGGAATATGTAAAGTAGGCGGATCCCATAAGGGGCGCAAAAAAATGGCAGCGGGAAATGCAAATAAATGAATGCAGTGGGCACTATGCAATTCTTAAAAACTGTTTGCGGTGACTCTGCACTGAGAAATAGTACGACTGACATGCAGGTGCAAACTCACACACAGAGATCATAGCTGCAGTCATTTTTAACACAGTACACAGCGAAATTAGGAAAAAAGGCTCCAGTTAACCTTTCTAGTTTAAGAAAATAATTTAAATAAAACAATATTATAATATCAATATTAACAATATTAACAACCACTGAATGAAAATGTGCATGACACAGCGGTACTCAGGAGCTCAGACCTGCTGGATGATGTTTTTCATGGACTAATAAGAGCAAAGTTAGAGGAACTGACAGAGCAGCCACATTAAATTAGGGTGGAAAAAAAGTAGTTTATTTGTTTATTTAGCTTTCTACATTATTAAATGTTTGTGCAGAAGACAGAGAAGTCCACCTGCTGCAATTTAACTTATTCAAATGTCATTTTGTGCTTCTGTGAACTCACCTCTCCACATTAAATGAATAAAATGTTCATTAAAATAAGGCACCACGTCTACACGTGCACCTATTTGCACAGCAATGTTAGTGAATCCCCTACAGCAAGTGAGGAAATAACACCACCAAAGAATTTAGGGACGCACCTGGTTTACCACCCTTTATTTCAGATCTGAGTGAATCCACTCTAAAGAGTTTTTGTTCTTTGTCCCTTCTCCAAATGAACAAATAAACAAATAAAATGAACAAATCACTGACTTCTGTGTGAGTAAAATCCCAAACTCAGTGCCACACTCAGGATTTGTCTTGTTAGATGGTAAAAAAAACCAAAAAACTATCTTCCAAATGAGTCACGCACGCACACGTTACTTTTTCCTGTTTGTACAAGTTGAATAGCAAGCTCAATAAAAGTCTACGGGTACGTAGGGGGTTTTAATAGAATTGCACAGTCCATTACTGCACAGGCACTGACAAGGCCAGTGAACAAACGTATTGCATATGCCCATCCATCCTTCTTCTGTCCTAACCAATTACATTTAAACTCCTTTCCAGTTTGCATCAGGAAGCCTTTTAGCTGTTGTAAAGATGCTTGCTCAGCATTAGATCAATAGGAAATACCAGTCCACCTTTACCAAAATGTATACAGGGTCAAGTCTATGTTTTGTCCCACATGGCAGAAAAGGACCATTAACCCTCGAGTAAGAAAGTGCATTAGCTTCTGTGCCCTTCATTTATCTGAAAGTCTGTGTCACCATCCATTTATTTCTACCACATGTCAACTTGACAAGCTTTTCAATCAGTAACCACTCAGGGTTTTCTTTTTACCCCCTCCCAGTTAGTTCTATTGACATGTTGTTGTCCAGTATGAATGTTCTGACCATTCAATAATCAGATTAGGAGTGCGTCAATGCTGACCTGTGGCTGTCTTTCCTCCTGTGATGAAGGACTTCAGAGTGAACTGGCAGCACTGGGACAAGTGATTTGATGAGGAGCGTGAGGTTTCCCTCCACGGGACCTTCAGCGTACAGAGCCACGCTCAGGACGCAGTGGTTGGAGCTTCCAGGCAACATCGGGCTGGTGACATGGTAGTCACACACTTCAGTAGCCTCAGGATGTGGGGATGAGTTTAAGAGCAGGAAGTGCCCTGAGGGGAACATTTTAAATAATCACATCCCTTCCAAGTTCATTTTCTTAAACCTTTTAAATTATATGTAATTCTTATTATCTTTAAAAAAACTTCCCTGCAGGTTTGGGGTCAATAGCATTTCTCAATTACAATTACATCTTCAATTATCCATGTTCAATTACAACTCAATCATGATTTCGGTGCATGGCATTTTTTCCAATTACAATTCAAATTACAATTACTACTTTCCCCCTGGAAGTCAATTACAATTACGTTCTCAATTACTACATTTCAATGACAATTAATCACAATTACTGAGCCTTTAATAAATAACTCCATAAAACGTTTCTTTCCTCTGGTGTTAGCTTTCTGTTAGCATCTCTTATGATAACGGGTCAGTTTGATCAATGTCTTAAATCAGCTGAAAAAACATAATTATCTATTATCCAGTTTGTTTCTCATTTCTTATTTACCATGTTAGGCTTCTTAATCAAGGAACGTAGAGATCTCAAAGAGATGTGACAAGTACTGGGAAAAGTTGATCTACAACATATTTTAATAATTAATAACTACGTGTGTGTGAGCCATAGAACTGTATCATAGTTTCACAAGTTTGCATTTAATTAAATTGTGATTAATTCTCAATTACATGATTACAATTATAATTGAGCCCAAACCTGCTTCCCTGCACCCTCACCATCAGAGCTTCCTACTGAGTGGTCCGTTTTGGGCATCGCCTCAGCCTCTGTACCAACTAGTTGCTGTGGTGACGCCACTGACCAGTCGCTATGGGTACTGTGGTTCAATGACGTCCAGAGACAGAGCGACTCAAAATCACAGGAGGCTACTGCAACAATAAACATATCAAAGTTGTTTACAGCTTTGAACATTTGTGACCTGGAAAAAAAAAATGAAAAATTCCTCAAACTTCCGTCGACATAAATGAGACATTGACTAAAAGCACAAACAGCTACACGTGTCTACTGATCCATGATCGGAATAACACTTTTTTTGAGCTGCTGGGGATGATAACTAATATTTTCTACTGTAACAAAGATAAAGACATAGTGTCGGCCTCATGAATCAATCAATACAGCAAAGGTAAAAAAAAGGGGAATGTTTTTTCACAAAGAAAAATTGCAGCTCGCGAGCTTGTTTTTGACTGTGACAATAGAAATTGGTTTATCGTCAAAAGGTCAAGTGACTTTGGAAAAGTTTGGGGCATTGCATTGTGGGATTTGGAGTCCCGTAGAAGAATTGAAAGACGGCACCGAAGCGCAAACGTTTCTTAAGGAGGTGTTTCTACTTCGTTCTGTTCTGATCGGTCACTCTGCGTTACCGTGGAAGCCAAAATATCAACACCTGCCATTGTTTTGTCAACAACTTGAAATCTGTGAAAACTCCAGAAATGTCTCTTTGGGAGAGTTTTTGGGGTCACGCTGGCATCAGTAGTGGATGAGAACAACTTCTGGGATAAAATTAAATGTATCAGAATCAGATTCAGAAATACTTTACTTATCCCAGGGGGAAAGTACTTGCCTTACAGAGGCTTAAGAAATATTACAAATAAAAAGAATAAACACTAAAGAAAGACAGAAAGAGAAAGAAAAACTTATATAATTAAGTAAAAATGTATTGTCCCCACCAGCTTAAAATACTGATAGGGAAAAAAGGATTATTTGGTAACACTTGAAGTTTCATACATAAGGCTGACATTACACTCAGTTATTATCTGTCATTAGCATGAATAAAGGTCATGAAGGCTGTCATTAAGTGTCATTCACTAAATTATGGCACCTTTGGTGTTGGCATTTTTTGAGTTAGGTGTAGGGATCTAGTGGGGTTAGGGGTTTACAGGTTAGGGTAACAAAGGTAAGGGTTACGTCAACAAACGATACTTAACGACAGCCTTCATGACACCTTATTCATGCTAATGACAAGCTCCATGTCATAATAATGACAGCGGAATGTCAGTATTTATGTAAAAAACTTCAAGAAAAGTGTTACCGATTATTTACATATGCAAAAGTGCAGTTTATTTTATGGTTTAGTTTTCTAAATGTGATTTTTAAAAGAGTTTTTCAGGGGCGTCCACTATGGGGTGATCTGAGAAAGACACGAACCAACATGGATATTTATTTTCTAGACATAAACCTGAGCAGCGGTCTCCACCACCGACTAATTTATGTTTTGGCTTTCAGCCTAAATTTCCCCCAAATTGAATTTGCATCCAAAATCTATTTAGGGGGGCAGACAGACAGGCCCTTTGTAAAAAACTTGAGAGAGTTTTTTTCCCAGTTGTGTATGGGGAGCTGAGTGAGCAGGATGTGACCAGAGAATGCGTTCAAAACATCATGTGATGACTAGAGGAAAAACTGCCCCAAACTAACATGGTAAACATTCCCCAGGAAGACCTAGGATGCTTTATTAGGGGTGTCCTGATAATACTTTGTCACTTGCGATATTGAGGGTTTGAATATTATCCGAATTGGTTCAATATTAATATCATTATTGATATTTGATTACTTATTTTGTAGTGTGGAATGTTAGTGATATTACTCAGCGAACAATAGTCGTGAGGAAAACATACCCAATTATGATTAACCAATGGGATACATGCTATCCTTAAACTTAAGAATATTCTACAATTTACTAACACAAATAAAAAATAAAAATAAATTACAACACCTTGAAAGATAACCTCAAATAATCCAATAAAACAATATAGTTCAGATACAGGCCGATTTAATCCAATGCTTGTTTTTTTGCTGATATTGAACCGATATTTGCAATAAAGGGGTTTTAGTGCGGCAAGAGTTCATCTTATCGCAATTCATTCATTAAGCTGCTCGTAATCACAGGACAAAAACTGGCAGTACATCAAATATTAATTGAAGCAGTACTTCTCTTACACTGGTATTCGTCTTCATGGTGACGAGGAGGCAAATGATGGGAGAGGTTTTCCTGCAGGAATCTGTCGAAAAGGGCATGGCTGGAGCTGCTCACTGTGGGATCAGACAGACAGACAGACAGACAGTAGTCAGGAAGGTCTTTGACTGTTTCTTTGTACGTCCCGTGGGATCACTCACACTTTATGGAACAGGCATGGTTATAATGTTTCTCCATCCTTCTCTGTCACTTTGATTGTTTTTCATTTTATTCCTGCACAGATGAAAACCTCCCAGCTTTACTTTGTAAGATCTCCAGGAAAAGGTCTTCATTATTTCACAGTATTATATGATCAGATCCATTCAGAGGCAAAGACTTGTGTATGAGATTTGTGAGCCTCTGGGTGATGCTTTCTTTTTATCTTTAATAAAATCTAGTTCTAAAGTATTTTCCCAATTCATTTCCCCGTCAACACTATGTATGGTGCGGATGGTGGGCTGCTGACCTCGACTCGAGACGTTGTGGATCGGTGGGGGGAATACTTCGAAGACCTCCTCAATCCCACCGACACGCTTTCCAATCAGGAAGCAGGGCCCAGGGACCCGAGAGTAGGCTCTCCTATCTCTGGGGCTGAGGTTGCCGAGGTGGTTAAAAAGCTCCTCGGTGGCAGGGCTCCGGGGGTGGATGAGATCCGCCCGGAGTTCCTCAAGGCCTTGGATGTTGTGGGGCTGTCATGGCTGACACGACTCTGCAACATCGCGTGGACATCGGGGGCAGTGCCTCTGGATTGGCAGACCGGGGTGGTGTGTGGAGGGTGTGTTCCAATTATAGAGGGATCACACTCCTCAGCCTCCCCGGTAAGGTCTATTCAGGGGTACTGGAGAGGAGGGTCCGCCGGATAGTTGAACCTCGGATTCAGGAGGAGCAATGTGGTTTTCGTCCTGGCCGTGGAACTGTGGACCAGCTCTACACCCTCAGCAGGGTCCTTGAGGGGTCATGGGAATTTGCCCAACCAGTCCACATGTGTTTTGTGGACCTGGAAAAGGCATTTGACCGTGTCCCTCGGGGATTCCTGTGGGGGGTCCTCCGGGAGTATGGGGTATCAAACCTCCTGATAGGAGCTGTTCGTTCCCTGTATGACCGGAGTCAGAGTCTGGTCCGCATTGCCGGCAGTTAGTCGAAATCGTTTCCGGTTAGGGTTGGACTCCACCAGGGCTGCCCTTTGTCACCGATTCTGTTCATAACTTTTATGGACAGAATTTCTAGGCGCAATCAGGGCGTTGAGGGGGTCCAGTTCGGGGGCCTCAGTATTGCATCACTGCTTTTTGCAGATGATGTGGTCCTGTTGGCTCCAACATACCGTGACCTTCAACTCTCACTGGATCGGTTCGCAGCCGAGTGTGAAGCGGCCGGAATGAGAATCAGCACCTCCAAATCCGAGTCCATGGTTCTCGACCGGAAAAAGGTGGAGTGCCTTCTCCGGGTTGGAGATGAGGTTCTGCCCCAGGTGGAGGAGTTCAAGTACCTGGAGCGAGAGATCGACAGGCGGATTGGTGCGGCGTCTGCAGTGATGCGGAGTCGGAGATTTACAGGTCGGTCTACGTTCCAACCCTCACCTATGGTCATGAACTTTGGGTCATGACCGAAAGAACAAGATCACGGGTACAAGCGGCCGAAATGAGTTTCCTCCGTAGGGTGGCTGGGCTCTCCCTTAGAGATAGGGTGAGAAGCTCAGTCATTCGGGAGGGGCTCAAAGTAGAGTCGCTGCTCCTCCTAATCGAGAAGAGCCAGATGAGGTGGCTCGGGCACCTAATTAGGATGCCCCCTGAACGCCTCCCTAGTGAGGCGTTCAGGGCACGTCACTCCGGAAGGAGGCCCCGGGGAAGACCCAGGACAAGCTGGAGAGACTATGTCTCTCGGCTGGCCTGGGAACGTCTCGGGGTCCCCCCGGAAGAGCTGGAGGAAGTGGCCGGGGAGAGGGAAGTCTGGGCCTCCCTACTGAGGATGCTGCCCCCGCGACCCGGAAACGGCTAAGCGGGAGAAGATGGATGGATGGATGGATTTTCCCGAGATTTAACCATGTATGAAATGCATTGAAGAAGTAACTAAGAGCTCAAAGCCACTTTTTCCCACTGTAAACAAATTTATTTTGGTGTGAAGTAGTGTTACAGATAAACTCTTGTCTTTTTTTGCATATTTTGTTGTAAAAATGTAACGTAAAGTGTAAAGTGTAAGTGACTGCCAGGCTAACACAATCAAATTTTGACTTTTGACTGAGAATGTTGGCTTTGTGTTGTTTTTGTCTCAGGTCACGAAAGAACACTGTTGGCCCCGCCCCTCTTATAAAAACACCCGTCTACTCTGTGTTGAGTAGGTTGGGTTGAAAGAGTTGTGAGGTAGGGAGGTATAGTGAGCATTTAGTTAGCATAGTATAGATTGTTCTTTAGAGATTTTATGGTATAGACTGGGTGTGTCTTAACTGCTCCAGGAGCCCCGCCCACAATCATTGACAGGTGTTTCTCATTCAATGCTTGGGAAGCACAAGTCAAACGGTCACTAGTATTTACCAAACACTTTTTAAAAAGGACAAAGATCCTTTCTTATTTTATTTTGAAGCCGATTTTTTATGCAACCAATTTTTTCAGTGTAAATCCAATGTCATTATTCATGCCCTAGTTTGTTTGCACTTCTGGTATGATTCATTTTTAGCTCTTGATTCTCTCTTCAGGCACTTTCTAGTCATTCTGTGTAAAACACAGCTTTGCAACCAGGGTCTTCTCATGAACCAACACACTCAATTAAAACATGGTTGGAATTCATAAAAAATGTATTCTGTCAACAATAAGTCATTTAAAAGATATATACTGTAATTTTTTTGTTATGCAATCTGCTCAACAACATTGAAATTTTTTGGCTGTGTTGCACTTCTGCAGCAGCACATCTGGCAGGTTGGCTTTTACTGCTGCAGCTGTTATTATAGTGGAGAAAATAACAAAAAATAGGGATGTCCCAATACAATTTTTTCACGTCCGATACGATATTGATATTGCAGCCTCGAGCATTGGCCGATACCGATCCGATGCAATATCAGCACGAGTCATACATACTTTTATAACTTATTTTGTAGTGTGGTATGTTAGAAAAGGCTTGATCTAGTCATGCTACTCAAACAGAGAACAATAGTCAGCATGATCAGGATAATTGATCCAGATACTAATGGCAGTTATCTAAGGAGATTTGGCGCTTGTTTGCGATGTTTGCGTTCTCTCATTGCTTTTGTTCATGATGGAAACAAATTATATATAATTTTAGAAACACACTCGTGCTTCTTTTTTTTTCACTCCCCACATATAAATACAGTGTTAGTCATGGTTTTATTTTGGGTGAAAGTCTTGGCTGACTAACTGACAATGGTGGTGTGTTGGAGTTGACCCTCTACACGTGATTGGTCTACTAGACGGGGGGACACTCATCAGAGGGTCACATTAACTATGATAAGTGACATCTTCTGAACAGTGACGAGACTGTTTGGTGATGCCTTCAGGGGAGGGATCAAACAAGTCCAGCAAGACAAATTGAATTATCAAGAAAGACTGTTTATTAAAAAGAGTTGTGAGGCTAATGATGATGGGTTAGGGGTCGTCTTTCTAAATGACAGCACAGCTATTCATTTGTAAATATGGACTAAAAGGACATATTCTTGATAATGGAAAATGAGGATAAAGAGTTTTAAGAAGGGTTCACATTCCCTTAAAAACAAGCTTTAAAACACCATTATTGACTTTAATAAAGAGTTCATGTAATCCCCATAAAGTTTAAACTTCTTTGACTTTGTATCAAAGCACTGTATTTGTATTTTAAAGTACATTTACGAATACATCTTATCCAATAACTAATTAATTTAAACAAACCCAAACATTTGTTTAACAGTTACTGAAACATCTGACGTAGCTTAAAGGTTCCATGTTATGCTATTATTCACACATCTCCATTTGTTCTAAGAATCCCAAAAACATAGTATTTAAGGTTAATTTTCCCAAACACACCTGTTTTCCAGAGTTTTAACCTCTGTTAATGAATGTTTATGAAGCCCATATAACACTTTTATCATGTTTAAAACACAGAAAGGTAGATTTAGCTTAACATTGGTCCTTTAAGATGTTGGTTTGCCAACCAGAAAGTATTAGTGAACTAAGCTGGACTAAAGCCTGTTTTTTAAATTATTATTATTATGAAAGTACAAACACTGACAGTGCAGACGAAGCGGCAACGTAGCGTTTACATTCCAGATTTATTGTCACGGATGCCATTCCAGCGTCTTCACGCTGATGGACAGGAACACCGCTCGCCCTGTTTCTCGTCTGCTCCAACTGCCATTGTCTTATATTTCACCACAGCAAAGTTCAAACCATCGTCAAAATAAACACAAAGGACATTTCAGCCAAAAGCTATTTGGAAAAACTCTATTAGAACAATAGTGCCAGCTTGTCATGTCCAATCACACTGAAATGGACTCACACACCAACCGACAAACAATCTCCCATCACCCATAAAAGGCAAGACGAAAGTCTTTGCGTAGCTCTGTAGTGGACAGACATGACAAGAGCAGAAACAGATGCACATACCTGTTTTACAAGCATTTACCTCCATCAATCAGTCAGTTTAAGCTCAGAGAAGTGGGTGTGTTGATTTGATGATTTTCAACAAGTTTTGCCTTGAATCCATGTGGTTTTTTGATTTAAATCTCAAATAGTGGGAGTTTGATCTTTGAACGCCTTTTGAAGCTTTACTTGGTGTTAACGCTACGGCCTCAGTTAATTATTTCCTTTCAACGTCAAGGAAATGGTTTGCAAACATTTGGCTGAAACAGAAAAAAGGAAAACTTTCGATATCAACAACAGAGACATTTACTGACTTGATGCTCACGACCATAGAACATGCATTAGCTAAGCATGCCCCTTTGTTAGTAAGTAAATAAGTGATTTATTTATAAAGTGTTTTTTGCAGATAAAAATCACAAAGTGCTGTACAGAACAGAGGAGAAATTAAAACAACAGGAGCAGCATCATAAAAGAATAATACAAATTAAAATCCATTTAACTAAAAGCTTTCCTGAAGAGCAAAGTCGTCAAATGTTTCTTAAGTGTCCACACCCAGAGACACCGGTGCAGGTTTTTCTCATCAGATTATATCATTATTCTTTTGGCTCATTATTAGTCTTATTTCCATGATATAAACCCTGACATTAACAGTACAACATCATATTTTGGAAAAGGAAAAAAAGCCCCAAAAAACATTGCAGTTGTAAAAGTAACCATGCTGTTTTTCTGAGCATATGTAGGACCATTTTTATTTTCTTATTTTAAGTGTAAAAAACAAAAAATAGAAAACAAAAACAGAGACATACAATTCATGCCAGTCTAAATTAAGACCAAATCATGTCATCATCATAAGATCTGTGCATGAACTTTGCATAACAAGTATTTATAAAAAAAATGAAACTAGAACAATCTACCCAGCCCAGATTTAAGGCAAGACAAGGCTGTGATTTTTTAATATGACATCATTCCACTTTTAGTGGTTAGTGAATCCACTCACTGGTTCAGGTTCAATGTGACGATGCTAAAAACAAGTACGGACTTTTAAAATATGAAATTGTTAATATTTCACTGCTTTATCTGCTGATTAAAATCTACACTGTAGCCTATATTAATTTTTAAAGAAGTACTGTCTCAGTATTACAGGAAAATGATTACTTTAAAAAAAGAACAAACACACTAATCAAACTCATGTGGAGTAAGACTGACTTTCTATTAACAACAGATGCAATATTTAGGGGAAAATTTCCCCTAAAAAACCTTGTCTAAATAAAAAAAACCTCAACTTAAAATACTGTTAAAAAAAAGAAGACAAAATGAATCTCACTGGAAGTATTACACGGAAGTCAAGTGAAACTTCAAAGGAACCATCAAAGGCAAGCAGCAGAACACCTCTGACGAAGACTGGCAGTCGACAGTTGAAACACGTTGGGAGATAAAAAAATTCCTGAAAAATCTTGTCTGAATAAACAAAACCATAACTTAACATACTGTTCAAAAAGAAAACAAAATTAATCCCGCTGGAACTATTTTTATTGTAGTTTTGTGTGTTATTGGAGTAATTCTGCATGTTTTTGTTGCCATTTAGTGTGTTTTTTTTAAGTCAATTTAGTGGGTTTATTCAATCATTTCTAGTTGTTTTGCATGTTTTTTGGAGTTATTTTGTGTGTTTAATTTGGTGCTCACACAAAATGAGAAGGAAGGCCACCAGTTACCCATGTTTGCTATACATGAAGAAGAGGTTTGTGAATCAACCATTAACTTTCCATACAGCCTGTTTTTTCAAAGCTTTAGTATTGGGCTTACAGTACGTCAGTGCTACTCCAAGTGCTTGTTGGTGGTGCTACTTGAAAGCATGTGTGCGTGTCGCCCTCACATCTGTCAGAATACCACTGAGAGCAGGTTGGAGTCTGCTGAGTCTAAAGCCGCTCCTCTCGTCTCCAACTGAGTCCAACTCCCACTCAGCGTGAAGGCAGTTGTGAGCTGACCTTCCATCGCTCAGATCAAACAGCAGCAGCCTCTGAAGAAGTGTGCACCGCTGCTCAGTTTTCAGCATGCACACGTAAATTGGGACAAAGTGTGATAAAAATCACTGTGACTAACTGGAGCCAGTCTCGTGGATGACTCACTTTACGCTCCAGGAATTCAATTCTCTTTTTAAAAAGCACAATAAACCATTACTTTCTATGGTCTGATTACATTTAAAAGAAACCTTTTGATAAAAACAATACAAACAGTCTGCTAATGAATGTCTTACATCAAAAATGGGCAAATGGCAGCCCTCGAGCTAAATCTGTAAAGACAAATCCACCAAAAATTGTAATTCAAAAAATTGTAAGTAATACGAAGCCCAACATAATTCACAAAATAACTCCAAAAACACAAAATAACAGCAAAATGCACAGGTCATCAAAAATACACAAAGCAACAACAACAAAAACACAAAAAAGATTGAAAAAATACACCCAAAAAAATCATGACACTAGGGATGTCCCGATACAATTTTTTCACTTCTGATACGATACCGATGTTGCAGCATTGAATATTGGCCAATACCGATATTGATCCGTTACGATATCAGCACGAATCATACATACTTTTATTACTTATTTTGTAGTGTGAAATGTTAGAAAAGACTTGATCAAGTGATGTTACTCAAACAGAGAACAACAGTCAGCAACAGTAGGGATGAGAAAAACTGACCCATTTATTATTAACCAAGTTACATACATTTTAACCTTCAACATAATATCTTTAATATTCTACAACTGAATAAATATAATAAAATATATATTGGAGAATTAAGATGCAGTCCGATAAAATCCGATATTCGTTTTCTGGCTGATATCGCACCGCTATCCGATATCAATATCGGCTCGGGACACCACGACATAAATATACATAACATACACACAAAAGGACATCAGACACACAAAAAAAAAATGACCTAAACTCACAAAACAACAACAAATACCTAAAACGACGAAAATACTGAAAAAGTCCAAAAAAGCACAGATTGACAGTAAACAAAATGCAAACATAAAACACAAGAAATAACAAAAACACATACTATAATGACTCATAAAATATGCAAAATGCCAGCAGAAATGACCAAAATGACTCTAAGAACACACAAAACGACAACAAACAACAAAAAACCCTTTGTTCTTTCCGGTATCAATGCTCAGATTGATAATGTGGCATTTTGGATCAGACAATCACATTTTTGTTGCCGTGATAACAGTTGCCCATCCCTGTCTTACGTGTTTCATCTCTCTCTTCGACCTACGAGCAGATCCTTGTAGACGTTTTCTTTTTACGGCCTAATTCAATTAACAGAGTATGACTTATGGCAATCACTTGGTTAGTCTAGAGTTTATGTCAAATTACGAAAAGGAAATTTCTCATTAAGATGCTGAACTCTGAATAACAAAGGGAAGGGTGACATGTACAAAAACCCTTCTTTGTATACGTTTGAATGTGAAGTTGATGGTTTACGTTGCATCCGTCCATCTATGCTTGTCCAATAATATATATAACGACTGGCCCAATTCGACAAAAAAATGGAAAATGATTCAGAAAACAACAATAGCCAACACTTGACAACTAAATAACAACTAAAACACATAAAATGACATGAATCACATAAAAAATTAAATCATAAACAAATGATATGAATGAATGAGAGAAAATGACTCAGAAAACAACAGGAGCCTACACTAAATGACTAAAATATGCAAAAATGACAGGAAAAACAGCAACAAAAACACAGAAAATGACTCAGAAAACAAAAATAGCCTACATTTAACAACAAAAATGACAGGAAAACACAAAAAACAGCAACTTTAACACATAAAAGGACTCCAAAAACAAACAAAAAAATAACAGAAAAATAGACAAAACAACACAAAACATAAAAAACAGCAACAAAAACACAAAAACTGAGAGTGTGAACATTTCTCTGCAAGAACGACAAAAATGCGTTCATCAGCGTTCGGAGATAATTTCATTAACAAGATTATTTGAACCTCACTTCCAACTCAAATTAAATGTTTTAGCAATCTATCATCATTTGTTTTTCTAATATTCCCCTGGAGTCACATTTTTACAGTTTGATCTTTAATCATTTTAACAAAGTAATTGTAATGCACGAGCATCTGGAGCTTATTTCCTCTGGGAATAGAAAGAGATTTTCAGTGGCAAAGTTAAACTCACACTGTGTTTTCATGTCAGCGCAACAGCAATTTTCGCTCGCTTTGCATGCTTTTGCTTTCTTTAATTAGCGTCCTATGGGGCTTTACATTTACAGGAAGTGAAGTTACACAACTCCACTATTTTTGTGCACAATCTTTTGTTTTATTAATTTTGCTGAATGTTTCCGTGTCAATAAAGATCTGAAATAATGAGATAAACATGTGTTTTTAAAGTAGTAATGTATGTGAGTACATATAGTAAGTTTTTCTACACAAAGTGATGTACCAATATTATACATGTATGTCCCAATTTGACAAAAGGGTGCAATGTTTTAACATTTTTCATATTATAAACTTATCGCAATAAAAAGTTGTTGGGAGGGAAAAGGGTATCTTTCCAGATGTGAACATTTAATTGCTTTTTTTTGTCTGTGACATTTAATTTTGACAGCATTTATTATATCTTATCCCCCCCTCGCGCCCACCCCCCTTCAGTTCTTCTTCTTTTTTTCTTTTTAAATATTAAGTTCTATCAACTGTGAAGCAGAAACTTTTATCCCTTGATCCACACCGGGACACGTGAGGAAAAAGCTCTGTGTTACATAAAGGCTGGGGAGCAGAGATATGACCCAGATACAGGTCAGAGATGCTTTTGCAGTGGAAAACGACAACTTTAATTTGGATGTTGCCATAAATAAGCACGGCCATAGACAACAGGACTAACTGTTTCACACACAAACCTCAGCTGTGTCAGTCTTTACTGTGTTTGGTTTCATCTGTAAAACACTAATATATTCACACTGATGTCGTTGTGTTTTAGATTTATTTCATATCTACGCATAGCAAACAAAATAAAACCGGCTGAAATCAACCGCAGATTGCTGAATCAGCCTTTTCACACTGGTTCAGTTCATGAGGTCAAAGGTCAAGAGGTATAAACTCACTATTGGTAACGGTGTAAACTTTAGACTAGATTTAGATCAGTTTTTCCCCGTTGGAGCGTTGATTGTGGTATCGGTCTCCAAGGTAGAAATGCAGAGTTAGCTGCTAAAGCTAATGCTGCACACGAGCTAAAAATTCTGTTTTTTTTTCCTGGCTTTTCAACAGTGATCAATCACCTAAACAGTGCTGTTTCACTAATCGGCCTGTCCATCTTGTGCACTTCCTTCAAATTTGTAAAATAATAGCTTAATAAAAATAATAATGGACCTGGTTAGTGAATGGTGGACCTTGTAAATTTACCTTTTCAAAATGAGAACTCATATTGTCCTTTTCACACTTTACCATCAATAATAAGAATACATTTTATTTATAGGCACTTTTCAAAAACTCAAAAACACTTTACAGTTGTTAAATTCACGTAAATAAAGGTAAATACAGAAAATACAGGTGTAGAAAACAGAGGAGGTCTGTCGCTTTGATGCAGCTTTTCTCATCGGTTTTACAAAAGCTGATGTCAGCATGGACGCAGCATGGCCAGTGCTGCTGCTGGGTTGCCTGTGCAACCAGTTTTAGTCAAAAATGAGGAGAGAAAATTTGCTAAATTTAGTTTTACTTTCCCAAAAAAGTGTAACAGTTTTTGGTGTTTACAGGTGATGCTAAATGTTGCACTACATTTCACTTAATTTAAAAATACTTTGTATACTGTTCATAGTTTGTATTCTCAACTTTATTAAAGGAAACTATGCTTCTAAATGTTCGTCTTTTTTTTTTGCCCCTTGGTATCGAAAATGGTATCGAGTATCAGGTTTTTTTTTCTTCTGAGTATTGGTATCGAGTTTGAAATTCTAATATCGTGACAACAACCCCAGGTGTAACCTGTGTGGAAGCAAGAGGACTGCCCTCGTTTCCATACTGCTGCTGAGCTGCTTCCATCGGTTTTTAAAAACGCTCGGATCGGCCGTAAGTGACATCAGCGGAAAACCCCGTTCACCTCCTCGAGTTCGAATGTGAGTAATATAAATAATATAAACATCATTAAAACACTAACGATCCCTGGAATAAAATTACAAACACTGTTAGGTTGGAAATATCAACAGAGTGAACAAGCTTGTTTACGTTTTTATCCCTCTCGACCTTTGACCTCCACATCCAGAGTGTAAAAAGGCTTATTGATCCAGAGTTCTACACACACACACACACATACACAAACACACATACACAAACACACACATATAGTTTAAAAAAATTTATTTTGTTTTTTGTCTTTAAAAAGTTTGATTTTTAATACAGGTTGAAACAAGATCACTCATAGAGCACAAGCCTCCATCAGATATTGGCAGTAATCTTACACTTTAAAAGCAGTGTTTTTCAACCTGGGGGTCGGCACCCAATGTGAGGTCGCCTGGTGTTTAAATGGGATCCCCTGAAATGTCTAGTAATTGATTTAAAAAAAAAAAAAAAGACTGATAAAAAATTACATTTTGATTTTTTTAAAATTATTATTCATATTGCATATTATCTTAAACAACTGTACTGTATGCTTTACTTTTACTTTGTCAAATATGAATCAATTGCACTGAAATAAAGAATTCAAATGAAATGCAGTATAAAAATAACAGAGTTGGGACAGCTTGTAACTAATTGTGACTACTTTGTATTTGTAACAAAGTATAATAAACATGATGAAAAACTATTTGTAGAAAAAAACTAATGTCTTGAGGGCTGAGGTAACAATCCAAAAAAGTTCGATATAGAGATTTTTTCATTTTTGAAACTGATCTAGAATCAGTATATTGATCTGGATCCCCTCCAATGCCGTAAAATCTATCTTTGGTTAAAATTTGTGAAAATATTACTGGAAATATGCAAAGTGAGTAAATGACGTCAAAAACTGTTCAACAATAACGTGTGTGTATATTTGTCACTTTTCCTTTGTGTGTTCTTTAGTCACTTAGAATCATTATCTTGATTAAAATAAGTGAAACACTTTCTCTTCTCCAGCTGTGATGGAATCGCTGCATCATGTTGGCTGTAAACACCTTTTTAAAACTCAAGGCAGACATTTTTTTTCTCAAGGGACTGGTTTAAAGAGCAGTGATTCTTTTCCTTGTAGAAATATCAAAACATGTTGTATAAGATGCTATTGTATATAGTTTTTTCTTTTTTTTTTTTTTACAGCAAAGTTACCAGATAATTTGAAATTAATACAACTTTTTAAACAAGTCTTTATGTGTCAGGGTTTATATTAATAGAGAAAATCTTCCTGGATGTTGGATTTGGCTCAAGGTTGCAGAGGGAAAGGGTGGTTGTGGGGGTTGGGAGGGCGGTGTTCTAACATAATGATGTGATTTCTGGCAAAGGGGCTTTGCTGCCACTGGGACTGACTGCAGTAAGAGTCATTTACATTAAACCAAAGGAAGCCAGAAGAAGAGCTGCTGAATGCAGAGCTTGGATGAACAAGAAAAGGAAAGAAGAACAGAGGAACAGATGATATGTTGACGGTTCAGTTCTCGACAAATGAGCAGAAAAAAAAGCAGCACAGGCCATAGATAAATAAATACTGTGTGTTGCCTTTAGATGTTAAAGGTGAACTAACGCGCGACGTGAGAAGGAGCAGTCAGAAGAAGTCACAAACCATCTGTAATAAAGCAAGTTGACTTCATCATAAATCCCAATGTCCACGTGACACGGCTGCTCACAAGTGCCCTATTCATGTGACATTAGTGCAGAGCAGATGTGGAAAGGAAGAGGCCAGATAAAGACTGGACGCTAAACCACAAATATAGATTCATTTAACAAACACACACACACACACACACATTACTTATCCTGGTTTTTGTTAGTGATATTTTGGAAAGATATGACAAAAAGAAAAAGCAGGACACAACCTCGGAACCTTCCAGTTGTTGTTGACTGTCAAACTATTAAGTGGCTGAGCATAAACGAACATTTTGTATCACTTTTTTACGTGTTTTTCAACCAAGTGAGACTAGACAGGAATAAGATTATGATTTTCAAGATATCGTAAATCAGGGATGTCAAACTCATTGTAGTTCAGGGGCCAAATAAGGACCAGTTTGAGCTTTAAGTGAGCCCTGGTTTGCACTTCCACGTATAAATGATGTATCAATGATTATGTATGAAAATATATCAATATCAATTTCCCTAAATTTGGGAATTTGAGGAAATTTCGGGCATTAATTTGAGGAATTGTTGCAAAATTTTGGAAAACTTATTGATTTCAACAACCTGAGAATAAAAATGACTTCCGTCATGCAATATAAGAACTGGAAAACTGAGCTCTGCAAATATTGTGGATGATAATTGATTTATTTGGATTTAGAGGGACTGAGATATCTACAACTGAATTAATTAGTAATTTAGAAAATGATTCATGTTTTTTCTATCATTTTTACTTTCTTGAGCAGTCTGAATTTGATGCTCTAATGAGGGCAAATTCCACATGCAAATCATAAATAAATGATTAAGTATGTGAGTATATCAGTCCCTGCAAGATCTTCACTTAAATTTCCCTGATTTAGGGAATTTGGGGAAATTTTGTGGAATAATTTAAGGAAAATTTGCAAGATTTAGGAAAAATGTAGACTTCTTTCATCAATTTGAAAATAAAAATGACTGCCGTCATGTAATATAAGAACTAAAAAACTGAGATCTGCAAATATTGTGGATTTTAATTGTTTTTTGTATTTTTGGGGGGGACTGAGATATCTTCAACGGAATTAGTTAGTAATTTACAAAATTATTCATGTTTTTTCTATAATTTTTACTTTCTTCAGTGGGCCTAATTTGATGCTCTAAAGGGCTGGATTTGGCCCCCAGGCCTTGCGTTGGACACTAATTGTAAAGGATGAGTAAAGATTCAATACTTTTAATTCAATGTGAAACACAACAGCTGTAAATCTGTCTGCTTCAGTCCTTTAATGCAAAAAAAGAGGTCAACTGTCCAATCTTCGAAACATGTTTTTGTTTAAGTACTTAAAATCTGGAGCAGTTTTCATTTAAAAATATGCCAAAATTACTTGTCAAACTAATATTGAAAAAGACAATTATAATATAATTTAATAATAGTTTTTTTGATAGATCTGAATAATGTGAGTAATGTGTTTAAAGAGTCCAGTTATAGTGTTTGGGAGCTGTCATCCTCTCTTTAACAACACAAACAGAGGTGTATAATCCCACTAACTGTGGAGAAAACTCAGACCATGCCAAGTAAGTCTAGCCTTCATGCTGCTGCAGTGTTAATAATGAAAACAAATCCATTTCTTCTAAAGTGAGGCTGAAGAAAAGAAGAAAACATCTCCAAGGGTTTCTGACTCAGAGAAAAGCGCATTAAATGTTTATCCAGGATTGAATGAACATGTGTCACACTCAATCTGATGAATAAACCACCTCATCCAGCACTTTAATCCAACACAAAGTCATATTTAGAGTGTATCTAACTTACTTATTATCAGCATAACGATGGCGAGGTGAAAGCATCGCTGTTTAAGATAATCCATGGCTTCTTTTTCTTTAGATTAACAAAGTTTCAGCTCCTTTTACGCAGTCATGGAGATAATGCACAGCGGGCAGAGGAGCTTGAAGTCCCCCGACACAAAGCGCGCTCCTCTAGTCAGACTGAGTTATGCACTGACGGTGATGCTGATGCTGCAGCTGCTGCTGCTGCAGCCTGATGACGACAAATCCCTCCCTCCTTTCCTCCTCTCCTCCTCTCCTCCTTTCCTCCTTCTGTCTGTGTTTGAGTCACCAGTGCGTAAAGTAAAGGCTCTGCCTGCTGTGCTGCACGTTTCCCAGAACTCACCGTCACAAAGTGGCCTTTTATAGTCCATGAGTTTTAGCTTGCACTAGAATAAGAATAGGAAAAGTTGATTTTAGAGCAAGGTAAAAACAAAGCAATGGTATGTTTCAACTTGTCATCAAAATAGCTCCAAACACATAGTCCAGACTCAAGACCAAACATGTAGGTGATGTCCAAAAACAACAAGAATTATAGGCAAAAAGTGACAGGAAAATAGACAAAACAAACAAAAACACAGAAAATGACTGACCACACAAAGCATTAATATAAAAAGCAAAATAGCTCCAGACACATGTAGACCAAACACGGCCAGGGGCGGATCTACCAGGGTGGCATAGGGTGGCCAAGGCCACCCCACAACAAAGACTTGCCACCCCTGCTGCCACCCTAATTTGTGCTCACGGTCACGGAACTATGCAGCCGTGGTCCGCCGACCGGCAATTCCCGCTGCCGGAGCCAACGTTCTAAAACACCAACGAAGAAGACGCAGAAGTATCATGAGAACGGCACAGAAAGAGGTAAATCCATAGCTGCCAACCCTTACGCATTTGCCTTGAGCACACAATTGTATCACTCCAAAAAGAAAAAAAAGTTGTTCCAAAACAGAGTAACAGCCCCGGACTCTCTCTCCCCTCCCTCCCTCCGTGACTGACGTTCCACTGCTTTCAGACATCGGTGAGTCTTTGCTGGTTTTGCAGGTTTTTGCTGTTTGAGTGTGTTTTGTGTGCTACAGCTTGTGTGTCCACAGATTGTGTAGGTTTGAGTGTGTGTGAGGCAATGTGCACTGACGTGAGTGTGTGCACATTGTGGAGCATATGAATACGTAGCATATGAATACGTAGCATCATAATCCGTGTACCCTTCGTTCTTTGGTTATTCCGTTTTAAAACCAAATCAAAATAACAAATAAACGGTGTGGTTATTTTTGTTTTCCACAAATTCATCATATGCCCCTTAAAATAAGTTTATATACTTAGTTATATAACAGTGTGGCATCATTAACATGTCAATGTTAAAATAATAATAATAACAACATGCCAGTGACACTTTTTTCCCATCTGCTTACAGTTTGTTACAGTGAAAACAACAGTTTTAAAGCCATATCTTTGTAAAAATTAAAAACATATTGCACCGTAGTAATTTAAATAAAACTACTAGACACTTTTTTTTATCACTCACATAATTCCAAGTCTGACACTTAGTTAAATGTTACAGGAATGTTTCTTCAGAATGATGGATGTGACAATTATCTCGTTTATTTTCATGGACAGAAGCTGTTTTTCTGTGTGAATGTTCATCTCCACACCAGTGTCGAGCTATTGTCTTGGAGGTTCACGTGCATTCACTTCTGTGCGTCTATAAATAAATGTCTGTCAAAGAAAACATGGTGAAGCTACTTTTTGAATCTCACAGAAATGAAGAGGATATAATCATTGTGCTTGTTAAGCAGCACTGATATGTGTCCATGTTTACAGATAAGTTGATAATACTAGCACTGAAATGACTATTTTCTGCATTCATTTTGTTTAATGATTTAAAGTTAATTTGCACAAACATTAACAATATTTTGGTAAAGCAATATTTTGTATCAGGCTTTCTTTAAAGACTTAAACATAACACAAGGTCATGTAACTAGTTGTGGTCAGTGTGCGTGAAGAAGAGCCACTGTGCAGTTTAGACGTGGCTGTCATTCACGTGAAATTCATTGACAATGTTTTGGAATTCCTGTGAAATGGATTCAGTGCAGTAGATGAATTCTGAATTTTTTCAGTAACAGTTACCGTGAGGCGAATTAATTTTCAGGCGATATATTGATTATCGCAATAATATCGTTATCACGGTCAAAAATATCGTAATATATCGCATCGCAAGGTACCTGGTGATCCCCAGCCCTATAATTCAGTATGCTTTATGAATGTCTGCTATATTTTGCCACCCCATTGATTTTTTTCTAGATCCACCCCTGTTACTTGAGCAACTGATGTCCAAAAAGGTTAATACAAAAATGACACGAAAACACAAAACAGTGCACTAAAACACAGAAAATGACTCAGAAAACTACAATTGCCAAAACTTGACAACAAACATACAAAAAAATAACACAAAAACAGCAACTAAAACAGAAAATGACTCAGAAAATAACAATTGCCTACACTAAACAAGAAAAATATACAATAATGACAGAAAAACACGTAAAACAACAGGAAAATTACACAAAACAATACAGAAACATACAAAACAGCAACAAAAACACAGAAAAATGACTCTACACTTAACAACAATGTACAAAAATGACAGGAAAACTTACAAAATAGCAACTAAAATAAAAAATGACTAAAGAAAATAAAAAAAATAAAAAATAATATTCAAAAAATGACAGAAAAACACATAAAACAACGGAAATACACAAAACTCCAAAAACAATTCTGGACAATGCAACACCAAAAATACACAAAACAACAAAATAATAACACCAGGAATGGACTTGTGTCCTATTTATTTTCTCCGTTTTCAACAAAAATAAGTTATTTTGAGCCCATAATTGATAGCTTCTTCTTTCTATGAATCACATAATGACACCAACTCGCTAGATGTGAGATAAACAATTAAATTTAGCTGTGAATCATATGACTTTGGGCAAAATTAATCCACTGACTTCCATCCACATGGCAACCACTCTGTAATGTTTTAGGATAATTACTGCTGGTATATGGGAAAGCATGCTGATGTGACTGCATTCATGCTGAGAAATCTCTGCACGAGACGCCACTTTATATATGCCCTATGATGGATAGACACACTTCAACACTTGAGGACAAAGGGAAATAAAATGGAAAAACACATGCATGTGAAGAATCTGGTTTTTCATCAAACATCACGATACAAGAATGTGCAACCAACTGGACGATAGACGATGAAGTGAGAAGTTTCATGCCCAAATATTTTAAATTAATATATTTTGTAACTGTGAAACAGAAAACCGACTAACTGACATGTATAAACAAGGTCCGAGGCTTAGGGGGCGCCGTTTGTAAAGTTGCACGTGTTAAAAATAAACAGCAACACTTTGCAACGTTTAGCAACGAACCACGTTTAAAAAACATTTGTGAAATTATTTGTGTTACTTTTGACCAGATTTACAGGAATGTTTGTGAAATTTGTGATTACTTACTTTTCTCGTAAAAAAATATAACTTGAAACAGTTGCAGACTTGGTCTTCAGTACAACACTAGCTTTACCTACATCTCTGTCTTGTAGTTTTTTTATTACATCACCAAGGAGGTTATGTTTTTTTCGGATGTTTATTGATTTGTCTGTGAAAAGTCTAACTCAAAAACTAAATGACACATTTTGATGAAATATCCAAAATGGGAAAAAGAACAAGTGATTAGATTTTAGGGACAATGTGAATCATCATCACAAATCTAACATTTAGCATTGGGGACTGCTATGGCGTGGCCAAAGTCTCAAGTTCAAACATGACTCATTAAATTTGATGATTTAATGAGTCACTCAGGTGGCTGTATTGTACCGGTATTGTTCATGTTACAGATTATTGTTCCCATTCTCATAGAATTCCTTTTATCTTTTAAAGAAATCAGATTTGCCGTAGGCTACCATGCTGAGCTCCTCTTGTAGGTTAGTAAGCGTTCATGTACTAAGTTAATAGGTTTTTGACTCGAGCTTGGCCAACAAACTAGAAATCAGGAAGGGCAAAACAAAAATGTCAAAGATTTGATTGTTTAACACACATATTGCAAGCTTTTTCTGTTTGACATGAATAAATAAAATGGTACAGTCCAACTTAATCTCTTCTTTTATCCCCCTGTTCATGTGGAACATTTGGAACATTCTGTACTTTGAGTAATAAGTGTTCTAAAACATCAAAGGTACTTTGAGTAATAAGTGTTCTAAAACATCAAAGGTACTTTGAGTCATAAGTGTTCTAAAACATCAAAGGTACTTTGAGTCATAAGTGTTCTAAAACATCAAAGGTACTTTGAGTAATAAGTCTTCTAAAACATCAAAGGTACTTGGAGTAATAAGTGTTCTAAATATTAGAGCCTGCTCAGTGTAACTTTGATAATCGTTCTCAGAGACAGTCATTACAAGTTAAACTGCATTGAGTTTATATAAGCACATTGAGTGTATTTAACGAAAAGGGAGAGATTCTTGTGGAAGGACCCAGCAACAGCACATTGAGTGTGTATTGAAATTTCTGCTTGACTGCACGAAGGACTGTTAGAAGTCTTCTTAGAGAGGAAAGCTTGGAGAGTAGATCAGGATCATGGATGACATGGTTGGAGATGGAGTTGGATGGCTGAGGGTCTGCCGTCAGAGTGAAAAGAGGAACAACGGGTCTAGCAGCTCACTGAGAGAAATTCAATGTGAGTTCAACAGCATCTTGAATGATAATGTGTCTCAGATGAAAGCGTGGGAGAAGAAGATGAGCACTGAGCTAGTGAGAAAAGATGAGGAGATCCTCGCTTTAAAGAGAGCTCTCCAACAGGCAGAAAGTGGAGTGGAGAACATGGAGCATGAAGTGCAGAGGCTCAACCAGCACCATCAGGATACTGTGTCTCAGATGGAAGCTGAATGGGAGAAGAAGACAAGCATTGAATTGGGGAAGAAAGATAAGGAGATCCTCTCTTATAAGAAAGCTGTCCAACAGGCCGACAGTGGAATGGAACAGATAGAGATCACACTGTGTGAGGTCCAAATCATCTTAGATGCTGTTGTGTCTCAGATGAGTGTAGAATGGCAGAAGAAGATGACGAGCACTGAGCTGGAGAAGAAAATAGACGATCTCCAACAGGCCAAGAGTGAAGTGGAGAACATGAAGAGTGAAGTGTGTAGGCTCAATCAACATCTCACTCTGACTGAGGAAAAGGAGAAAGAAACACAAGAAATTGAGCTTCTGGTGAAGGAGAACGCTGAAATGAAGGTGCTCGCCGCCACAAGCGAAAGGCCAAGGAACAGAAGGAGGAGGACAAAGAAGAAGAAGAAGACGTCAAGCACTGAGCTGGATAAGAAAGACGAGGAGATCCTCTCTTTAATGGACGATCTCCAACAGCCCAAGAGTGAAGTGGAGAACATGAAAAGCGAAGTGTGTGAGTTGAAAAGCGTCCGTGATGATATGGTGTGTCAGATGGAAGCAGAATGGGAGAAGAAGACGAGAACTGAGCTTGAGAAGAAAGATGAGGAGATCCTCTCTTTAAAGAAAACTCTGGAGAACATGGAGCATGAAGTGCATGGGCTCAACCACCACCATCAGGATACTGTGTCTCAGATGCAAGCTGAATTGGAGAAGAAAGATAAGGAGATCCTCTCTTTAAAGACAGCTGTTCAACAGGCCGACAGTGGAATGGAACAGATAGAGATCACACTGTGTGAGGTCCAAATCATCGTGGATGCTGTTGTGTCTCAGATGAGTGTAGAATGGCAAAAGAAGATGACGAGCACTGAGCTGGAGAAGAAAATAGACGATCTCCAACAGGTCAAGAGTGAAGTGGAGAACCTGAAGAGTGAAATAAAACGTTGTCCTTAAGGCAAAGCAACGCAGATGCATTTGTGATGGGGATTGAACGTGCTTTAGATGATTAAAAAAAATAAATTATGAAGTCACCCTCTCAGTCTTTTTATTTGGATTTTAAAATGTTCCTATTGGATGCTGACTTCAGCAGTTCAACACCGTACTTCAAAAGTAGAAATATCACATTTATTTCACATCTTTCCATCTTGAAACAATCCACATACAGAATATTACAAATAAAGTGCAAAAATCTTGGCTTTGAATTCAAATTGATGACAGATATTTAGCAAAAATATATCAGCAACTCTAAACGCAATTCTGTGCTATATTATAAAAAATAAAGTGAGCATATTTGTGAGTTGACGACCAACCAAATGCAGCAATATTTGATTATTTATGTCAAAATGTATCTGCATATTAAAATATTTCCTCAGTCCCCCAATAAAAATGTATGTCCTTCATTATGTCTTATTCAAAGTCCCAGTGTTTTACAGCTTTAACTCGATGGTTCCTTATGACAGTGGTTCTCAACCTTGGTGGTTGAACAGACATGAAGATTGAGGAACAGTCATCTGGAAACAGAGCCATCTGTAAGAGGAAATAAAGGGGATAGCTTTTTCGGGCCCATCCATAAAGTCAGCAAAATGATGGTCCATTGTTCTATGAATCTGTGATAATCACATTTATTTATTTATCTGAATAATATCCACTGTTATCCAGGAAGTTAATTATTTGGGCCATAGTATATAGTCATCCTTAAGATGTAAATCCTTGTTATAAAACCAAACGACACATTTTGATGAAATATCCAAAATAGGAAAAAGAACAAGTGATTAGATTTTAGGGACAATGTGAATCATAATCACAAATCTAACATTTAGCTAACAATGCATTATTGGGGACTGCTATGGCGTGGCCGAAGTCTCAAGTTCAAACATGGCTCATTAAATTTGATGATTTAATGAGTCACTCAGGTGGCTGTATTGTACCGGTATTGTTCATGTTACAGATTATTGTTCCCATTCTCATAGAATTCCTTTTATCTTTTAAAGAAATCAGATTTGCCGTAGGCTACCATGCTGAGCTCCTCTTGTAAGTTAGTAAGCGTTCATGTACTAAGTTAATAGGTTTTTGACTCGAGTTTGGCCAACAAACTAGAAATTAGGAAAGGCAAAACAAAAATGTCAAAGATTTGATTGTTTAACACACATACCGCAAGCTTTTTCTGTTTGACATGAATAAATAAAATGGTACAGTCCTTCTTAATCTCTTCTTTTATCCCCCTGTTCATGTGTAACATTTGGAACATTCTGTACTTTGAGTAATAAGTGTTCTAAAACATCAAAGGTACTTTGAGTCATAAGTGTTCTAAAACATCAAAGGTACTTTGAGTCATAAGTGTTCTAAAACATCAAAGGTACTTTGAGTAGTAAGTGTTCTAAATATTAGAGCCTGCTCAGTGTAACTTTGATAATTGTTCTCAGAGACAGTCATTACAAGTTAAACTGCATTAAGTTTATATAAGCACATTGAGTGTATTTAACGAAAAGAGAGAGATTCTTGTGGAAGGACCCAGCAACAGCACATTGAGTGTGTATTGAAATTTCTGCTTGACTGCACGAAGGACTGTTAGAAGTCTTCTTAGAGCGGAAAGCTTGGAGAGTAGATCAGGATCATGGATGACATGGTTGGAGATGGAGTTGGATGGCTGAGGGTCTGCAGTCAGAGTGAAAAGAGGAACAACGGGTCTAGCAGCTCACTGAGAGAAATTCAATGTGAGTTCAATAGCATCTTGAATGATAATGTGTCTCAAATGAGAGCGTGGGAGAAGAAGATGAGCACTGAGCTAGTGAGAAAAGATGAGGAGATCCTCGCTTTAAAGAGAGCTCTCCAACAGGCAGAAAGTGGAGTGGAGAACATGGAGCATGAAGTGCATAGGCTCAACCAGCACCATCAGGATACTGTGTCTCAGATGGAAGCTGAATGGGAGAAGAAGACAAGCATTGAATTGGGGAAGAAAGATAAGGAGATCCTCTCTTATAAGAAAGCTGTCCAACAGGCCGACAGTGGAATGGAACAGATAGAGATCACACTGTGTGAGGTCCAAATCATCTTAGATGCTGTTGTGTCTCAGATGAGTGTAGAATGGCAGAAGAAGATGACGAGCACTGAGCTGGAGAAGAAAATAGACGATCTCCAACAGGCCAAGAGTGAAGTGGAGAACATGAAGAGTGAAGTGTGTAGGCTCAACCAACATCTCACTCTGACTGAGGAAAAGGAGAAAGAAACACAAGAAATTGAGCTTCTGGTGAAGGAGAACGCTGAAATGAAGGTGCTCGCCGCCACAAGCGAAAGGCCAAGGAACAGAAGGAGGAGGACAAAGAAGAAGAAGAAGACGTCAAGCACTGAGCTGGATAAGAAAGACGAGGAGATCCTCTCTTTAATGGACGATCTCCAACAGCCCAAGAGTGAAGTGGAGAACATGAAAAGCGAAGTGTGTGAGTTGAAAAGTGTCCGTGATGATATGGTGTGTCAGATGGAAGCAGAATGGGAGAAGAAGACGAGAACTGAGCTTGAGAAGAAAGATGAGGAGATCCTCTCTTTAAAGAAAACTCTGGAGAACATGGAGCATGAAGTGCATGGGCTCAACCACCACCATCAGGATACTGTGTCTCAGATGCAAGCTGAATTGGAGAAGAAAGATAAGGAGATCCTCTCTTTAAAGACAGCTGTTCAACAGGCCGACAGTGGAATGGAACAGATAGAGATCACACTGTGTGAGGTCCAAATCATAGTGGATGCTGTTGTGTCTCAGATGAGTGTAGAATGGCAAAAGAAGATGACGAGCACTGAGCTGGAGAAGAAAATAGACGATCTCCAACAGGTCAAGAGTGAAGTGGGGGGGCTTGGCCCGGGGGCTTGCCCTTGGGGGGTCCTGGTCCCTGGGGGTGCTCCTGGGGCCCGGGGTGCTTGGCCGGCTGGCCGGGCCGGTCCTGGCGGGGGTCTTCTGGAGCGGGTGGCGCGTGCCGCGCCCTTGCATACCTTCTGGTGCGGCCCCTGCTTGGGCAGTCCCCCGTGAGGCAGAGTGTCGGGGTTAAATTAGGGGGCCACATCCCGGCGGGGCGGTCTGGCTTGGCCTCTGGAGGGGGCCCTGGCTTTAAAGAACTGAAGCTCGTGGGGCGGGCGGCATCAGCATCTGGGGCGCCCGGGGGGGCTAGGTTGGGGTGCCTGGGGACCGGCGGGGGGACTCCCAGCGGCCCCCTGGTGCCTTATGCGGCTTGGGGTGTGGTCGTTCGCCCTGGGCGGGCTGCTCCTGGTGCTGCATCCATTCCGGGTCCTCCTGGCCTGGGGTCGGGTCCTTGCTGGCTCTGGGCTCACCGGCGGGGGCCCGCCGGCTGCCCGTTCGGCGTGGCTCTGGTCGTCTGCTGGGCGTGGGCTTTGGCTCCTCCGCTGGGGTCTCGGGCGGGGGGCTCTCTGGGCCCTCCCCTTGGGGGGCTGGGCGCGGGGGTGTGGGTGGTGGTGGGGGGGTGGGGGGCTGGGGGGCCTGGGGGTTGGGGGTTGGAGTCGGTGGCGTGGTGCGCTGGGTCCTTGGCTCCTTGGGGGCTTTTCGGGTGTGTATGGGGGTGGCAATGGCAGCCTCTCGGCTTGGGACCTTGGGGGCGTTCGGGGGGCTGCTTGGCCGTGGGGTGGTCGCCGGGGGCCCCTAGATCTCTCGCTCTTTCTGCTGGCCCGACTGCTTCTTCGGGCCCGGGGGCGGCTTATGGGTTTTGCAGTAGCGGCTCTTGGAATCACATTTGTCATGGACGCACTGGCCTCGGGCTGTGGGATAACACTCATACTGGGCTCAACCATAGACACGTTGTTCCCAAATACCTGTTTTATGTAACTTCCACTCACTTCCTCCTCTGCTCACAGCCACCATCATTATTCCTAAGCCGCACACTGGTCACCAGACTGGCTTGATAACACAACAATAAGCACAATATACACAACCACAATTTCACATCACATCACTTGAAACTTATTGATTATTCCCCACCCATTCGTTTTCCTATCTTGTATCCCTCCTCCCTGTTAACTCCCCCCCCCCACCCCCCTCACCCTGGTGTAACACTGCCCTCTCTCTTTTACATCCTCCCTTTAATAAAGTATTTACCCTTCCCTAGGGAGGGCTGGTGATGGTCACAATTATGCAATGAAATAAATTCATTTATTTAATTGCAATAATAAAATATGCATTGCTGTTAAAAGATTGCACTTCTTGTAGTGTTAACCTTCAACAGCATGTGCAAACAAGGTGAAAAAAAAAAAAAAAAAAAAAAAAAAAAAAAAAAAAAAAAGAGTGAAGTGGAGAACCTGAAGAGTGAAATAAAACGTTGTCCTTAAGGCAAAGCAACGCAGATGCATTTGTGATGGGGATTGAACGTGCTTTAGATGATTAAAAAAAATAAATTATGAAGTCACCCTCTCAGTCTTTTTATTTGGATTTTAAATTGTTCCTATTGGATGCTGACTTCAGCAGCTCAACACCGTACTTCAAAAGTAGAAATATCACATTTATTTCACATCTTTCCATCTTGAAACAATCCACATACAGAATATTACAAATAAAGTGCAAAAATCTTGGCTTTGAATTCAAATTGATGACAGATATTTAGCAAAAATATCTCAGCAACTCTAAACGCAATTCTGTGCTATATTATAAAAAATAAAGTGAGCATATTTGTGAGTTGACGACCAACCAAATGCAGCAATATTTGATTATTTATGTCAAAATGTATCTGCATATTAAAATATTTCCTCAGTCCCCCAATAAAAATGTATGTCCTTCATTGTGTCTTATTCAAAGTCCCAGTGTTTTACAGCTTTAACTCGATGGTTCCTTATGGCAGTGGTTCTCAACCTTGGTGGTTGAACAGACATGAACATTGAGGAACAGTCATCTGGAAACAGAGCCATCTGTAAGGGGAAAAAAAGGAGATAGCTTTTTCGGGCCCATCCATAAAGTCAGCAAAATGATGGTCCATTGTTCTATGAATCTGTGATAATCACATTTATTTATTTATCTGAATAATATCCACTGTTATCCAGGAAGTTAATTATTTGGGCCATAGTATATAGTCATCCTAAAGATGTAAATCCTTGTTTTAATCAGAAATAAAATGGGTTAAAAGTGACCGAAAAGGTGGTGAAATGGGATTTTAAAAACCACAGAAATTGGTTAAAAGTTGCAATTTAAAGAGGCCAAAAATGGACAGAAAAAGTGGTTAAAAAAAAAGAAAAAAGAAAGTTCAAAGTGTCAATATTGCCTTAAAATTGGCAAAAACGAGTGAATGTAATTTTAAAAAGTAGGAATAATTAGTTTAAACTGGAAAATAATGGACAAGACAAATCATGAATGTGGTTACATTTTATTTTATTGATATTTTTTATTCATACCATTTAGACTATTTTCAAGTTGTTTTCCAGTAAGACATACCAATTCACCTATTTAAAGGCATCGCCCTATATTGGGAAAACAGGGATGAAAAATCATTTAAGTGAAGGTATGTTTCAAATTATTATTATTTTTTATTTATGTAAGCAATTTATCAAACTGGTTCCAAGTACAGTTAACATGACGTGCAAAACCTCAATTTCGTTTATTCACACAGTCTTTTTTACTTGAGCAAAAGTGGTGTTGCATTAGCAGCACTTGCTCCTTAACAAGAAAGCACATCAGTCTAGTGATTTTGATTTGTTTTTGAAGTAACACTCATGTTAATACAATCTTACCTTAAGCAGTTTTTTTAACCCTTCATTTCCCATAGTTTTGGGATTTACACGGATTAATAACACATAAAATTTGGTCAGAGAATGATTTCTATGTAACAATTGACACAAAACCTTCAAATCTACATTTAAAACGTGTAGAGTTTTAATTTACATTATGATGAACCTCTGCTAAATAAGACTAACCATGCCATCCTTTTTTAATGGACACAAATACAATAATAACTCAAACGATATTTTTATATTTCCCAGGGTAAACTGTGAAACCGTTATTATAAAAACGCACTTGATTACGACTGTTATTACAATCTACTGGTATCAAAATTAACCCTTGCGACTAATTTCTATGGCATGACATAATAGAAAGCTTTAAAATTGTACCTATTTTAAAGAAAAATAGCCCACGTTAGCTCGGCCTCATTTTATTAGCTTAACTGAATAGCAGCCTGAGTAACAACACTACCAGTGTTGGGTGGTAACGCGTTACTGCCCCAACATCACTTTTGACAGTAACTAGTACTGTAACGCAATATTTTTCTAAAGAAATAACGCCGTTACCGTTACAATATGGTGCGTTTGTCTGTTACTTTGCTAGCAGCAGTGTACTTCCTGTTTATAGTGGCGCTACATATTTTTGCGGGATGCTGTGCCAAACACAGTAAACAGTAGAAGAAGAAGCATTGTCAGTGTGTTTCTGTTTACATCACGTGCGCCAATCATGGTGAGTCAATGCGAGAGCAGGACGAGCTTCTCAGAGTGGAAATACGCGCATTATTTTTGTCTCCAAAAGATGCATCAGTGAAGCTAAGCTAACGCTGCGGCTGGATTTTAACGGACTATGACTGTTATCCAGGAACAGGTCAGCCAAACTATTGCACGGTATGTTGTTTTAAATATGCAGTCTGTCGCTACTGCTGAGTCACTGCTAACAGCAGCTCATTAGCCTGATATGTTGTTTTTTTTCTTCTTTTTTTTTTTTCTTTTTTCCTGATATGTTTAGCATTGTGTAGCTGAGAAAAATGCTGTAAATTAGTTTTTCCACATTTATTTTTATAAGCATTTTCAACAGCAGAATGTGCACCTGGAATATGCACAGCTTACTTTACATTACTGTGCTAAGGCTGAAAATTTACTGTTTTAATTTTGGAGCAGCTGTTTTGTGCTTTATATGGACATCATTTATGGTTGTTTTATAGCAGTTGATCAACAGTGGATTATTATATTATTACAGCACTGATATGAAGCTGTATGGACACAAATTACCCAAAATAAATAATACATTCTTTAATTTTAAGTAACTCAAAAGTTACTTTTTCCAGTAATGCATTACTTTTTGGTGTAAGTAATCAAAATAGTAACTGAGTTACTTTGTGAATGAAGTAGCTAGTAACGGTAACTAGTTACTTTTTTTCAGTAACTAGCACAACACTGAACACTACACACTGACTACTATGAATTACTGCTCAAACATGAACCATCCTAACACTACGTTACACATGCATAAAGAAACATGCTTTTAACTAGACATGATGAATGTAGAACTGACATACTGAGTCAGGTGCGCTATCATTAAGGCAGTGTTTCTCAAATGGGGGTATATGTACCCCTAGAGGTACGCAAAGGCACTACAGGAGGTACATGAGAGAAAGAGAGAGTGGAGAATTTGGTTCCACCCCAGAAGTGAGATGACTGGAAATGATAAAAACTACAGAAATAAATCTAGTCAGTAGCCACTAAATCAGTTTTTTTTTTTTTTCAACCTTGGGGTCGGGACCCCATGTGGGTTCTCCTGGAGTTTAAATGGGGTCAACTGAAATTTCTGAAAAATTAAAATGGATTTTTGAAATTTTTTAATTCTTCTTTTTTTAAAAAAAAATAAAACAACACACAATCTTAAAGCTGATATCCGGAGATTCTGAGAAAGGTCTTGTTGTCCCGCCCTAAACACCATCACTTCCTCCCCCTGCCTCTCCCAATCTACTAGAGGCCACGCCTCTACTTTTCTGGATGTGCATCGTGGAACAAAACAAGGTCACATTGATATAGGTCTATGGGTCAGGTAAGAGCCAAAATCATATTTACCTGTTTGCTGTTGTGACGTACGGCCTTGTTTCCATGCACAGTTCCACATAAACTTTGATTGACAGTCTTAAAAACAGGAAGTCCAAGCCTATTGGCTGGGCGCACTCGATGATCAGGTCTAATTGTATAGGGGTCTATAGGACGGAGGAGGGACTTATATACATTAATGTATATGAATGACCACCAGCAGTAGACCATAGTAAAAGACTAGTTAGGTCATTTTTCGCATTTTAAAAGAATGATACATAAACATAGATTTCTCAGAAACTCCGCATATCAGCTTTAAACAACTGTATGTCTATACTTTCACTTTCACTGAAATGCAGTATTAAAAAAAAAAAAAAAAAAAAACCTCAAACATGATCAAAAACTAATTGTAGAAAAAACGTTTATTTGGGGTCGCCAGAATTTGTTAATATCAAAATGGGGTCACAATCCAAAAACAGTTGGGAACCACTGCACAAAATACTGTTTAATTCCACTTATTTACAAAATGAGATTCTTTAAATTGTGTGTTATCACTCATTCATTTCATCATTACGCTCTATAGGTTATTTTAAAAACAAAGGGGGTACTAGGATTCAGAAATAAAAGAAAGGGGGTACATGAGCGAAACAAGTTTAAGAACCACTGGTTTAGGGGTACTATGATGTTAAAACATAATTGTCTCTTGTGAAAGATGATGCGTACGTTCCATTAGACGGTGTCAGTTTGTAACGATCTGTTCGTGATGGGATTCTGCCAAATGCTAATTTCTGCTGGCGTCTTGGCACAGATGTGATGCTACTTAAAGTTATCCATCACTCGTAAGGAGAGGACCTATTCCAGAGAGGTACTGTGTCTCTTCTATACCACACAATTGTAGCCCGACGAAGAACACGCACCTGTTTGCAGATTAGCTGCTAGCGTGATGTTGCTTTTTGCTCCATTATGTGTTTTTCTTTCTAAACAGACAAAGGAATTATTGAACAAAGATGAGAATGACTAAAGGAGTCATGACTGTTACATCTTACAGTGCATCAAAGCACAAACTCATTATTCATTCATGACGCACACTTAGTCTGACAAAAAAGAAAACAAAACACATTTAGACATTTATCTTTAATATATTGCATAATAGGAGATAATGTTTGAAGGTGTTGTCATTTTTTATATAAAAGCAGCTTTTAATTTATTTTTCTAGCATTTAACGAAACATGTGACGCTTTCTCTCCTGCGTCATTTATCTTCGTCTATTTTTTAGCTAGTTTTTAATTTACGCATTTGCTTATGTAACACAAACGCCAATGCACGCAAATGTACATGAGCAGAATTTTCAACAAACCAGCAGAGAAAAGCAAACTAAGCGACCCAATTGCCCTAATAATCAATTTGTGTCGTTTCATCACGGCTTTGAATGATACAAGCTGCTGTTTGCTGGTGAAAACACTGACATAAAGGTCGCTACAGACATGTTCCTTTGGTAACGGCTCCATGTGTGAGTAAATTAAACGTCAGCAGAGAAACTGTTGCTCCGCCGTGTTACATATTTACAGTGAAAAAGCAGGGAATACAATATATTTACATCAATAAAGCAGTGACTGCACATTTAACTTCTGAAACCAAACCCCACTAAAGTCTGCAGTACACTTTACCATCTAACCTCATGTCTACTGTAAGCGTGACTGTTATCTTCACTTTAATTTGCTGGAGTTGCTGTAAGTAAGCGAAGGCAGAGGAAATAGGCTTAGAAGCATGGATGATATTATACCTTATTGCATTTTTACCTAAAAATTATTATTGCAAGAAGGTATTTTGCTATTGTATTGTAATTCCTGGTCTTTTATTTTGGAACGCCATGTGAAAATGGAAGCGGTGTGTGTTTGGTGTAAGTTTGCCTGTAATCTATGTAATTAAAATATATGTATTTTAGGTAACTGAAGAAAGAAAGAAAAAACACATTTGATGACATAACTTCATGATTTTCATAGATTTTTGTAATAAAAATGATAATATTCTCATAAACACATGTTGGCCTATGTGTCTTATGCAGAAATTTTAATTTTGACAGCAAATATTGATTTAATCAGGACTGTTTCAGCTTATAGTCTAGTTTTAGCACACTACTGTAAATGACATTAAGCTTTTGCATAAATTCTTGTGCTTTATAATGCATTAATTTTAGTCAACTATACCTATTAGGCAACTGAAATACAAAGCATATGTGTTTTTTAAAGATTAAATTACCATTGATCAACCTGATATTGGATGGTATTAATGTTTGTAAATACACAAATACAGATTTGATGTGATCGGCTGCTTGGGGCTTCCTCGGATGTGTGTGTGGGGGCGGCGGCTGCCTCTCGGCCTGGGATCTTGGGGGCATCTGGGGGGTTGCTCGGCCGCGGGGGGGTTGCCTGGGGCTCCCTGGCCTCCGCTCTTTCTGCTGGCCTGGCTGCATCTGCGGGCCCAGGGCAGTTCCTGGGCTTGCAGTAGCGTTTTTTTTTTTTTGCACATATGCTGGTATACGAAGAACAGTCTATTCTTCCCCACCTTTTCTATTTCCTGCCTTGAGTCTCTCCTCCCTGCTCCCTTTCCCCTCCCCCTCCACTTAGGTGTAACACTGCTCTCCCTTTTTATATCCTCCCTATAATAAAAGATTTCTTACCCTTCCGTAGGGAGGGCTGGTGATGGTCACAATTAAGCAATAAAATAAATCAATGTATTTTATTGCAATAACAAAATATGCATTGCTGTCTCATAATGATTGCACTTCCTGTGGTGTTGACCTTTGACAGCATGTGCAGACAAGAAGAAAGAAGAAAGAAAAAGAAAAATTAAAAAAAAAAAAAAAGATGAAAAGAAACGTGGTAGTGAAACATGTGGAAAAACAGCTCCACTGCTCAAACCTTGCTCGCTCTCTTGTGATCAGGTAATTGATGACTACTTCCTCCTGGCCGGCAAAATCGTGGCTGTTATTTATGGGAGCAGGATATTTCTGTTGAAAGAATTAAATTGTTGTTTTATACAGTATTGAACCGCCAATTATCTGAACATTTCACATCAGTCAGGTTTTGTTTTACAGGTTTATGATGAAATGTAACCCATTGCTTTTGTTGTCAACAAATTGTTGACATTATAAAAAAATACAAGGGATACAGTGTTTTGCTTTCACCAAATTGTTCTAGTAAATCACATCAATTAGAATTACAATTTCTATTTATAAGTGTTCAATTAACAATTAGGTTCATTGGGATTTGGTTGACCTTGGTGCTCCGTTAATCTTTGAAAGGTGTTAATAAAAATATCATTATTTATTTGTTTGTTAAAGATCACATTCATTTCCATTCTTTGTCATTAATATTATTTTTTAATTCATCTTTTATTTACAGTAGATTAAATAGTGTCAAATACACCAAAGTAAGCACATGACACTTTTTTAAAATAAATAATACAATTATTTTAAATTTCATGACTTTCAAAGCTTTGTTGAACCATGTTAGTGAGTTCACCAACAACAATGGTAATTCAAATGTAAATAATGGGCTTTAATTGGTTTTTAGTCCTGTATTGATCCAGTGCAGCACTTTGTTCTGAATCGCTAAAGTCTGGTACGAGGTCAACACAGTCTAATAGATCCTGGTGTTAAAAACACATTAACCTCATCCTAAATAGAAAATCAAGCCTTCCCATTATCTAAGCTGAAAAGAAACGTGGTAGTGAAACGTGGAAAAACAGCTCCACTGCTCAAACCTTGCTCGCTCTCTTGTGATCGGGTAATTGATGACTACTTCCTCCTGGCCGGCAAAATCGTGGCTGTTATTTATGGGAGCAGGATATATAACCAAACTACCATTAACCTGAAATAAAGACAGTATTTTGGTGACACATTCAGAGGTTTAGAGCATACTAATTAGAGTGTTCGACCGTATGAGTGGCACACTTATTTAATCAATCAAACCATCAATGTTGGAGTGATCATTCAGAGGAAAAGCTTTCAATTAATCACCACCATTTAAAAACCCTCATTATTGTGACCCGTCTGCAGCAGGGTATATTGATTGCGGGATGATGGTGATCATTCAGATTCAGGATAATTTATTCATCCCCGAGGGAAAATTCGGTTTCAGTTCCATCCCATCCGAGAAAACATGAAAAGACAATCACATATAACATGGGAGTGCAGGAGCGGGACTACTGTGGGTCGCAAGCTACAAGGCAGCGCCCCGTATGTCTTAGATGAGAAGTGGAAAACATGAGGTAAGATGAGGGGAAAAAGTCAAGTCTCAAACTGTGGTCCTATAGTGAGGGGCACAGTGTGGGATTAGGAAAAAAACTCCTCGGCACAAACAATTGCAACAAAATTCGAGGACATAGCATGTATGATCGGGGGAGGGGAGGATTGCAGCCAGCCGCTGGGAGGAACATGTGCGTGCAGCGCCCATCCTGCTGCCACTAAGTGGGGGCGAGGGGGGATAGGGTGCCAAAAAAGGCATTGGAACATGATCCCGATCCCTTCATTCTGCACAGTTCAGCCCGTCACAGATGTCGTGAAACGACCTTGGTTCAGAAAAAAAGTTCCCAGGTGGTGCCGGTGAGGAAGAGCAGGGGGAGGAGGGGACGGAGCATCATTCAGCACAAACATCCTGGAGAATAGACAAACCTGCCTTGAACGTCTGGCTGTGCGGAGCCGAATAAAGATAAGAATCTGTTTTTGGCCAGCTGAGCACAATTTTCCTTTCAGCCTTGGTGTCCATCTCTCAAGCAGTAATCCAATACCCTGGCCTTATCTCGAGGGCTGAGCTTTCAACTTCTCCAAGTTAGATTCCAACCCACGTAGATGTTCCAAAGTAGCATCCTGCTAACTTTTGAGTTTGTTTCTAGCATGAGTCTGAGTGTTGAGAGCTCTGCCCAACCCATCAGAAATGACAAGCAGCCTTCCCAAAACAGCTGCCGACGTAATCCAGACTTTGCGATAGGTCAGAAAACTGCCAGCTCAAATCAGCAGCTGCTGATTTGATAAATCCAATCATGTAGATGTCTTCCACGACCTCAACGGAAAAGATAGACACATGACCCTCCACTCCTAGGAGTCCATCGTGTATCCCGCAAACGTTCCGTCCGGACAGGCGGGCTCACCTCTGCCCGTTCTTTTCGTCAAAAAATTTCAGGATTTTTTTTAACAATTTAATTAAAATAAATAAAAAAGGCTGCCATCATGTGATATAATGGGGAAAATATTGTGGAGTTTCATTGAATTTGTGAATTGTTTTGGCGATATCGAACCAAGATATTTATAACTGAACTAATTGGTAAGTTACACAATCATTCATGGTTTCTCTGACTTTGTCACTTTCTGCTGTGGGCCATATTGGATGGTCTAAAGGGCTGCATTTGGCCCCTGGGCCTTAAGTTTGACACGTACGCATTAGGTCATATTAGCGTGGCTTCAACACATAGCTTTTAGCAACTAGCAATTAAATATAACATATTATTGGCTATTATTAAATATAAAATTGATAAATTATTAATATTATTATTAACTCAATACCTCTGTTGATGTAGAACAGGCCTGGTCACTCATATGGCCATCAGTATAATTTTGTGCGGTCCGAAAGTAAATGCACAAAATGACCTCAAAAACATCCAAAATTACAGAAAATATATACAAAGTGACAACAAAAATAAACATGTGACTGCAATTCTTTCACCAACATAACCACTGCTGTTATAGGTGAGGTGGGGGAGGGGGTTGTTTTTATTCCCCTGGGTCATCTCCACATTTCCACGGTCTGGGACATGCGAGGACTTCAGTGGACATAATGAATGTCAGCAGGTCTTAATGCTATTATGGACTGTTGTAATGAACTGATCATGTTAGAGAAAAGATGGGCTGCTCTCACGATGTCGAGGAGACAAAGCTCACATTCAGGCTTTTTCTCTTCCCGGAGGAAAAGAAGAAAACAGGAAGAGCAACGAGAGATGGAAGACGTGAGGCTGGGAATGTACAGAGGTGTAAAGAGTACTGATATATCCTACTCAAGTACTGTTAAATGATTGAAACTGTACTTAAGTACAAGTAAAAAGCAGCTAAATTAAATAGTACTTGAAGTAAAAGTTACTAGTTACTTTCACCTCCCACGTTTATTTTTGGTAATAAATCTTGCCTCTGTTCCCTTGTATACAGTAAACATCTCATGTATAAACTTAAAAAGTGGGAGACCATATCTTGCAAAATTGGAACATAATTTATTTTCCACAAAGGCATCTGTAAAAAAAAAAAGGGTTCGTCAAATTTTACAATTACTTTTTTAAATAAAATAGCGCAAAAACAATATCAGGCTCTAAGGAGGTTAAATAATCACAATTATTTTGATCAAAATTGTAATCATGATCAGAATAACAATTATTTATCATGTTAAGGGGGAAAAAAAATCTGTTTTTATTGGACGACTTTTAAACAAACAATATGTGTACAGTTTGCATTGCAAAATGAAGCTTTAGATAAATTATACGATTAAAAAAATAAATTAAAAAATGAACCCAAGAATTGAAAATGTTCCAAACTGAATAAATACATTATTACAAAGTGCAGAGCCCGTATTTTAAACGTACATTTATGCCGACGATCAGGTTAATTTAATCGTGGAAACAAAAATCGTGTTTGATTCATTGCACAATGACTCAAACACGATTTTGGTTCTTTAGCTAAATCTATGAACTCTAAAACTGAGAGAATAACCAGCATTCAATGCTGTTTTGGCGCCGTGCATTACGTTTAATCTGGTTGGTCGGCTATGATGTGATGCATTTGATTGTTCATTTTTTGTAGTTCGACAATGTCCGTTGATCATTTTAAAACAAAAAAATAATCATTAACTTAGTAATGGTTGGGTGTAGAAATGTAATGAATTACTATACTTCTTTTAAAACGTACCTAAGTACAAGTAAAACGACTGATTTAGAAGAAGTATACCCAAAAAAGCTAAAAGTACTTGTAATTCATTACTTTCACCTCTAGGAATGTAAAGATATAAATACAGGAAATAAATGGATAATGTTTACTATTAGTGCCCATCATGTTTGAGAGGCAAAGTGAATTATTAATTATAGTGAAGAAGCTGCTTTCATAATTAGCCTGTGTGTGTGTGAGGTTTGCACTTATTGACTCCAGGGTCATTTATCAAAGCACCAAAACCAAATCAGACACAAGAAACAGCAGCAAACACATTTCAAGACTAATCCTGTATTTTCTAAATAATTTGTCCTCGTGTGAACCACATAATTAAATCTGCTGGTTGAATGTTCAAACACACTGAGTGTCCGTAGTTCTTTTCTTTCAACTCTCACTCATTTCTTCTGAAGTTGGCAGATTATAAAATATTTAATATCCATGTAATGAGGGATGTGCTTCTCAACCAACATAAATTTAAATGTAAGACTGAAAGAGGGAGTGAAAAAAACTATAACAAGCTTGGCTTTTTTTTTTTTAAGCTTAAAAACATGTTCAGGTTTTAAAATAGGCTCCTGTGCTGTGGTTTTTACTGAATTCACCACAAGAGGCAACTTTATTCATCCCAGGCTTCAAAACAATGGTAAAAAAAAAACATTATTAACCTAATATCTAACCCTTCATCAGTAAATCAATGTATGTTCTTGTAATATTCCCAATTGCCATGTGGATCTGTGTGTGTATACATGATTTACACTGTGCAAAAGTAAAGAAATAAACAAGTTTCTCTGTCAAGTTTGTTTTTTAAGAGTCTATGGATTATTTAGTGTGTGCTTATTGACATGCATCGCATTATGAATTAAAAACCATTTACAGTCTTGAGTTAGCTCGCCCTCATCCACAGAGATTGCGTGAATCTGTATTATAAATATTAGCACGTGTTTTTGTGTTCTCCCTTATATATAGGCTACACTTAAATAACACAAACATGTTATCCTGTAGTTTATTTTAGTAAGGTTGTACTGTTTTTTTTTTTTTTTTTTAACAAAAAACCTTAATGAAGATTTTAATATTTTCAAACATTGAAACAAACTTTTACTATTGGATAATTTGGCACAAATTCCTGTTTCATTTTTTATGGCTATTGCTGCAAAACATCATAAATGCTAATCGATTAATCATGATTTTTTTTTTCCTCGACTATTACAAATCTATTATTAAATTTATAAAGATCAATTATTTTAATTTTTTTTTAATTTGTAATCCAAACCAGGCGAGTCCTCCTAATTTGGGTATTTAAATTACACAATACAATATTGAAGACGCTGTGATTTGCGTATCAAAGGAAAAGTCAAATAATTCAGCAGCTGAATGTTGTTACGTGGAAAATCAACAATAAGCAATAATTTAAAATCAATTCAAAGCTTTAAAAATCTGAATGGATTTGAGCAGATTAACCATCGCTGTGCATTCCATTCAAGTCAGGATTTTATGTTTCATTAAAGAGGTATATAATCATTTTCAACATATTAGTAAGAACTGTATGTGAGAAATTAACACTGTCAAAAAATGAGAACAGATGTTTAGATGTAATCCTTTGACATGTGTAAACATGGAAGGTCCATGATGTGTACAATGGGCTGCTGCTCAGCCAATAGTTAAACAACAAACTTGATTCTTCTATCAAAAGTTACAAAAAGTACAAAACAAATCCTTGCAGGTAATTATTTCCCCATTACTCAGCCGCTTTATCATAAACAGGAAGAGCTAATGGTCTTTTAGGGGCTTTAATTTGTTCAATACTCTCATTCGTTAGATGTCGGGGATGTTAATACTGTGCATCACTGCTTTCAAATATTAAATATAAAAATGAGAAGAAAATAAATGAATACATGTAATTAAACACTATGAAACATTTTTGAGGAAATACAGTTAAGACTACATGTGTGGGAAGGAGAATAACAAATAATGGAAATATAATGAAAAATCAAAGTTGCTCATTTTATCAGGAGGAATAGAATGTTGCTCAACTTCCTTTTTGCAGTTTCAATCAAATAATTTAAATTTTTATTTTCTGGATCACATCCCCTCTGCTATTCACGTTGTCCCTGAAAATGACTCATACTGTAAGACGTCAAAGTGCTGAAACATCAAAGTAAGCCTTACTAGGAAAACACTTTGATTGGCTGGACATGATTCAGTTCCACAATAAATGTATCCATTTACATTAGACATGGACAACTGAAGCCTCGAGGGCTATGTTTAAAAAAAATACATAAATTACAGTATAATGCACTAAGGGACAACAAAAATACACAAAATGCCTCCAAAAACATACAAAGATTATCGTAAAATGCACTAAGGAACAACAAAAATACATAAAATGACAACAAAAATTACACATAACAGAAAATATAAAAAACAACAACAAAATGAAATGTGGGCGCCGCAAATGGCTGCTCCGGTGTGTTGATGTGTCTTCTTTCGCTGCAACTACCAAGTCAAATTCCTTGTATTGTTCTAAACTGTATCTGGTCAATAAAGCTCTTCTGATTCTGAAATATGACAAAATGAAAATACAAAAAATAATCTTGACACAAAAAACAGCAAAAATACAAAGAATGACTTCAAAAAATTACCAACACACAGAAGATGACTACAAAAAAAACATTAAAACACAGAAAGATGACAAAATCACACAAAGCGGCAACAAAAACATAGAGAATAACAGAAAAATACACAAAACGAAAACACAAAACCCTTTGTTCTTTCCTGTATTAATGCTCGGATTGGTCATTTTTATAAACGCTGACATGAATGTTGATAATGTGGCCCTCGGATCAGTCAAAAGTTGCACGTCTCTGATTTGAAAACAGTATCCCTTTATGGGTATTTCCCATATCTGACTTAATGGCAGCAGCAGTCTGCATAGATATACAATACAAGTCTTTGTCCGTGTAAGACAATAGTGTGTTAGTGGGCATCAATCCAACTACACTTAGAGGAACATTGCAGTGCTGAATCCAACTCGGAAAAGAAACAACGTAGACATTTATTACTTCGGTTTTAACAACAAAATGTGGGAATTTTTCAAGGACTTTGGACCAAAGTCTCAGAGGAAACGAGATCTTAACCTTTTAAATGGATCACATTTCACTCACAACAGCTTTTTAAAATGAACAACTTTTATGTTTTTGTAGAAACTTACCGTCATATTGATTTTTGTTGTTTTTAGTAAGTTTAAAAAAATATCTCAAGGTTTTTTTGTGGTGAATGGGAAAGTTTTTAAAGAAAAATCACTGAAAAGAAAGACGACAATTTATAAAGACCTGTACAGATGTGAATCTGTAATGCAATCTGTCGCACAGATTTTTATTAGATGTAACAATACTACAGATTTCAGAGTAAAAAACTTGCTTCCATTCAAAACAAAGAAAAAAACAGAGAAAAAAAAAAAGGACATGCATCTCTAATCTTCCGTCCCGTGTCTGTCCTCAGTCTGCTTTGTCCGTCAGTCCCAACACACTCTCCACATGCTTCGCTCTTATCGCAGGCAGGTGTTCGTACATGTCGAATCCGAGGTCCGAGTCCTGTTGTGGGAGGCGGAAGAGCAGCAAGTGGTTCTTTAGAATCTGGAAATGAGATTATTATAGTGAGAGTGTGAGACGTGTGTGAGTCACTCATTACCTGCACGGAGCAATATCGGCGGCGGGATGAGGTTTGGGCTTTAAGATGTAGGGTAACCAAATGTCTTTTCGCATCTGGTCCAGAAATATTTTACAAATTATTGAAACTGTCCAGGTTTCCCAGGGAGAAATTCCACCAGTTTCTGAAAGCTCGGGAGTTGCACTTTACAGCCAATATGGTGTCATTACGGGAATTTTAATCACATGTGACATAATAATTAAAGATGCCGCTTTGTTTTGATGAAATCGTCACATACAAGGAAAAGAGAAAGAGGACCAAAGTCCAAGAGAAATAAAAGAGACCAAATATTAATGATTATTTACTGTACTGTTGTTTTAATTTCTAGGAAGCAATTTTTCTCATTGTTCCAATGATTGAGAGATTTCAAAAAGGCACATGAAATTTTTGAAGGACAGATTGTTAAAACGCATAATGAAGGTGATTGACTTGAGTCACTGATTTCAGATTTTTTTCAAAGTCTTCAGTCTTTAAGATTCAAGAAAACGTCGAGTACTTTGAGTATGACGAGGTCGGCCAAATGCCCTCTTTTTTGGAAATCTAAATATGGTCACCCTATTAGACGGGAAGTGACAACCAGGTCGACAGGGATTCACCTCATGAAGGCTTTTAGAGCAGATCCTGGGTCAGAGGCCAACTGCACTTTTGTGTCATTCATAACCTTTTATATTTATAAATACAAATACTTACAATTCACAAAAAACTGAATTTGAATTCAGTCCTAAACTTCTGGTGCTGAGCTTTATGAAGGTTTATCCAACAGTCAATGTTGTAATGTAACATAGCTGAAGTCAGCATCCAATGTGAACATTTTAAAATACAAGTTAAAGGCTCTTTTTTTTCCCTTCTTCATATGATTGAGAGGAAGATTTTTAATTATGTTGTTGTTTATTTAATTCTTACTGCTGATTTGTAAGGACATGGGTTGGGAACCGGGTCGCCGGTTCAAGTCCCGGTGCAGACCAAAATTTGGAAGTTGTATTGGTAGCAAGCACTGCCGAGGTGCCCTTGAGCAAGGCACCAAACCCCAACACTGCTCCAGGGACTACTGGTGAAAAATAGCTAATTCTGGCATATTTACAGAAATGTATATTAATATGCACTGTCCCTATAACAAATAAAAAATAAATAAAAACAGTCATCAACATCCCCTGCCAGATTGGTTCCAATTATAACTCACAATCTTTTCCTAAATGTCCTAAATCTAACTAAGATGTATACATAAGAAAATATTATCACATCAGAATATAAAATTACTAACTATCTTATAAGTTTTCTAAGAAAAGCTGTCCCCTTTGAAGATACCTCGAACAGAGTAAAAAAAACGGCACAAGGGCAATAAGTCCGGAAAAAATAATTGCGCACTTCTCATTTTCGAACTCCATCAAGATATTGATACCCTGAAGCCACACACCAAATTTGGTTATCCTATCTTAAACAGTTACTGAGAAAAGCTGTCCCCTTTGAAGATACCTAAAACAGAGTAAAGAAAAACGGAACAAGGGCAATAACTCCGGAAAAAATAATTGCACACTTCTCATTTTCGAACTCCATCAAGATATTGGTACCCTGAAGCCGCACACCAAATTTAGTTATCCTATCTTAAACAGTTTCTGAGAAAAGCTGTCCCCTTAAACTCGGACAGATGGACAAAGCTCAAACCTATATCCCCCTTCCACATTTATGGCGGGGGACAATAAATTTGCCTTGAAACGTCAAATGTTTGCAAAATCATGCTGCAGGCCGCACTGGAAGCTCCGAACAGCTGAATTAGCCCTGCGGGCCTCAAGTTTGACACAAGTGGAAGCCATTTCATACATTCTTTGAAGTCCTCATAAATTTTTTAAATTAAAGCAAACCTCTGAGATGGATTTTGAGAGTCACCCCCACCCCCCTATCCTGCCCCTGGCCCATTGGCCTTAAATCCAACCCATACTTCATGGTCACTGGCCTGCAGGGCTTAAATACACTGCTACTGCAAAGTGCACAGAGAACTAGTTAAAAACAAAACAAAACATCCCAGACAGACACCGAGTGAGTCATGTGGACAAAAGCAACAAAAACAGGAGAGGCGAAGGGACAATTAAGAGATCAACCAAACCAGCACTGCAGGGCATGCTGGGAGCAGTTCAGTACCTCATCAGTCAAGTAGTAGATTTTCCTCAACATTCTGCATCGAGCCGTCTCCCCCTCCTGAAAAAAAGACAGAAAAAGTTTTGATCTCCAGTTAATTTATTATGAAACACAGCAGTGTTCTTGGCGGTCCACCACCAAGTATGAATATCTTCAACTCGACTGCTCAAAAACAACATCTTAGTGCGAACCGACACGTTTCGAGTTTCACCGACATGTGTCTTATTGTCTGGGGGTGGCATCAAACACATGATATTTAACTTGAAGCTGCCCATTTAAAGAATGGATGGCAGATGCAATTCATGAACGAGGAATTCTGGCAGTGCATTAATGACTACATGGGATGAATTCGCTTCAGGTAAAAAGATTAAGATGTTGCATATTTTCCAGCTTGAGGAAACCTCTGTTGAACTACTCAGTTCTCGTTCTGCTCTTTAGCACAGCTGCAGCACCTGCTGAGTTTCTAACATCGCTTCACATGCTGCAGCTTGCTTTAGTTTCCCTGACTCGCTAAAAGACCCACAAAGCTCCGCCCCCAACACAAAAATCACAAGCAGAAGATTCAGGGATGGCAGACATAATATAGACTTTAAAGTTCACTTTTTACTCTATTTTTTTTTATCAGGGTTGTAGACAATTACATTTTTCAGTTACAAATACATGTTTAATTACCCATGTTCAATTACAATTATAGTAACCAGCAGTTTTTTCAATTACAATTAAATTACTATTATTTTTAATCCTTAAAAAGTCAATTACAAGTTTGTTCTCAATTACTAAAGTTCAATTACAATTAATCATAATTACTGAGCCTGAAATAAATAACCTAATAAAAATTTACCTTGCTCTTGTGTTAGCTTTCTGTTAGCATCTCTTATGATAACAGGTCATAAATCAGCTGTAAAATACATTAAAAACAAACATCTGTCATCTAATGTCTTTCCTATCTATTGGTTAGCTTGTTAGACTTCCCAATCAATGAAAATAAAGGTCTTAATATTTTTGGTATGGATGTCTGAGCCTTTTTTTATGTCAGTATACTTCTAGACTTTTTAAATAGTAAAATGTGATAAAAAAAAAAAAAATGCATATGAAACATATTTTAATAATTGTTAACTACATATGTGTAGAACCGTCCATAGAACTGTAACATTGTTTCCCAGTTTTGCGTTAAGTCATAATTGACAATTTTTATAGAATTTACATGGCAATTACAATTACAAAGTCAATTATCTAAATGCAATCGCAATTTAATTACGGTTATGAAAGCTTTACCTGAGCAGCAGCGTCCTGAGAGAAGATGAAAGAATTGATGTGCGACAAAGCAACCACGTATAAGACCGGACACCAGGAGGGTTTCAGGGTTCTCGTCACCAAGGCACGAAAGTAAAGGTGAAGAAGTGGAAGTGAGTCTTCAGGAGGTGAGGTGAACCGCTCGATGGGGATGGACAGCTTTGGATGATGAAGAAAAAAGAAACAAAAAGGTTAAAGAAACCACAAATGGTGAAAGGAACAATAAGTTGGACATTACCTGATCAAGAGGGACCCCCAGGGACCTCAGTGTCCCCACATGTTCTCCAAAGACAGCCAGCCTCATGGTGGTGCTGTACCTTCTCTGCAGGGGCAGGAGGACCCAGCAGCCAAACAAGCGGTCCCCAAGGGACACCGCCTCATACTGGGACAACAGGGCCAAGTACAGATCCTCAAAGGAAGCGAGACCTGGAGGAGCCACATTCAGGTCCAAGGAGTCCAAGCACGATGTCCTGGAAACAAAAAAAAACACTCAGGATTCAAATTTGATTCATAATAAAAAAAAAAAAAATTTTTTAAATGGGTGAAATAATGAGACCTGGTCAGCAGTCTGAACAGACCCCAGGTCAGTCTTTGGACAGGTCTCTCTAGGAATAAATCACTGGAGCAGAGGAAGATGCAGGAGAGGCGTGCTAGCTTAGCTACAGGAGGAATCACCTGCAGCACGCACGCACACACACACACACACACACACACACACACACACACACACACACACACACACACACACACACACACACACACACACACACACACACACACACACACACACACACACACACACACACACACACACACACACACACACACACACACACACACACACACACAGACAGACACAGACAGACAGTTAGAACAGAAGTGCTGCTATCATTGGTTGGTATCATTTAGCACCACTGTTACAGATACATAAAACCAGGTTTGCTTAAACTCAACTTTAATAGAGAAAAACAAGAATAATCCTTGATTTCTAGTCAACACTGTAGCCAAGCTCACCAAAAGCCACAGCTCTGTTGAACACTCTATTCCTGCCAACCTGAGCAGTGATGACTTCATCAACTTCTCTAACAATTAGAAATAAAGTTAATGTACCCCCTGCAGGAGTGCTCAATAATTTCTTAAACAAAGCAGCTCCTGAAATAACCCCAACATGCAGCTTTTATTCAGAGTTTCACTCCAATTGGTCTATCTGAACTGACCTCAATAGTTAGTGCTTCTAAACCAACAACCTGTCTTTTAGATCCAATCCCAACTCCAATATTTAAAGATCACCAAATAGAAAACTCAATATATCTTGAATCTCAATAAATTGCCCAGCTCTATCAGCACCCCTGAATAGAATAAGTAAGTTTAGAGATAATAGGATGATATCATGTACAAATGTAAAGCAACTGATTATAAAAATGTCACAATTGCAGATAACAGTGTGTTAAATAAGGAGATATAGTGATATACATACTGTATATGTATAAAGTGTGGTGTTCTAAAACTTTTGACAGGTATTGTATATAATGTTGGTTCAGAGGATCTCTGATGTGGACTTTGACCTGTTCACGTACCTTCAGAGCGTCCCCCCTCCACACCTCCAGGAGCAGCAACCACTGCAGACAGTTGGTGACAGCCTGCAGGGCCCCGTGAGGAAGCTCCTCCACCGCCCGCCCGCCGCCGTCTGCCATCCCTGCTCGCTCATACAGGCTGATGAGCGGCAGGAAAGGCCAGTCCAACGGCAAAATAGGGCCGCTGAGCTCCGGCAGGAGGTGTGACTTAACCCACGGGTTGCGTCCCAAATAGGAGTCTCTGGACGAGAGCACGGAGGAGTCCAGGTGGGCGAGGTGGGTGAGGAAGCAGCCTCGTATGGAGGGCAGCTCGGTGCAGGCTTCCCTCAGGAGGGCTCCCACCGTGTGGAGAGAAGGGGAAGTGTGGTTTACTGGTTCCTCATTGAGCTTCAACTCACCGAGCTCCACAGCCTCTGGTCCTCCACTGTGGCCCTCTCTGGAACACAAGGGACCACAAAGCAGGGACGGGGTCAATTACCGGCAGCTTCTTTAGCTTTAGTATCTTAGCCTTATGGATGAAAATGTTGATTTGTTTTAGTCACATTTTAGTCATTTCAAAATGTGATAGTTTTGGTCAACAAAAATTCAAAAAGGTTTTAGTCTAATTTTAGTAATTAAAAAAAAAATATATATATATATTAGTCTTTTAACATTAATCTAGGTAAATAACTGTTTGAAAGTGGAATGAATAATTAAAGGTTGTACTGAGAGTTGAGGTGTGTGGCTCCTTTAAGGCTTTAGAGAATGAGAGCCGCATATGTAAGTAAGTAATCTTTATTCATATAGCGCTTTTCACAGGTAAAAACCACAAAGTGCTGTACACACATTTCAGTATCAACCCATCTAAAGAGAACATGGAAGAACAGTCACAAATAACATGTGAGAACTGTGGGTCGCTAAGGGCATTGGAGGCTCCCCATATTTAAATGAAAAATGGGAAAACAACATAAGGAGAGGTGAGGGGAAAAAAGCAGATTATGAACTGAATTCCCTAAAGGAGAACAAAGTACAAAACCAGGAAAAAAACCTCTCAACTACAAAAAACACAGCAGACAAAACAAGCAGGCAGCTGGCAGCAAGGTGAGATAGGGAGGGGAGCAGGAGAAGAGAAATGCGACCACCTTCACAAGAAGCAGAAAAGAAGTGTGTGTGCGAGTGGACAAGCGAGAGAGAGGAAGCGGTAGAGTGGAGTGGTAGAGTGAAACTCAGAAAAGACTTACGATATAAAGTCCTTGCTGAAGATTGTGGTGGACAGGAGCTCATGTGCCAAAAACTCACTGCCTGGCAATAACCAGGATAGAAGTACTAGTGCCACCTGGTGGTACAATGAGGCATACAGAGCTACTTTGGGCTCAAGAGGAACCTGGGAAGAGAGAAAATGACTAGTTTAGACATAAAAACACAGATAAAAACATTGAAATTACATTGTTTTGCATGCAACTCATTTCTGTAAGGATTACAGTGGTCACTGTCAGTGTGTATACCAGTCTGTGTGCCAGCCTGAGCAGCAGGTAGAGAAGGTGGTGTTCGTGACGAAGCAGCCAGGCCCTGCTGTGCGACAGTGTGGGGGATGCTACACTGTAGCTACGAAGGTAACCAATCACAGGCTCTGACAGGAGGAGGCCAGAGAACTGGGAACCAGGGGAGAGAAAAGGAGTTAAAAATAATGTCTATAAATTAGATTTTTGTGTGTGTGCTGCCTCTTCACAGCTGCATTGGTTCAACTCAATGATGACCTGGACCTATGGTTTTGTTCTTTATTATTAACAGATTCTGTACATTTTAAACATCAGTTCCTCCACTTGGACGGACAGAAACCAAAAACAGCTAAATTGAATTTACCTCCCAATAAAAAGGCACAAGACAGTAAAACCTCTGCTTTTCATCCGTAGCATTATAATCGAAAGCAGAGATGGGCAAATTCTACAGTGGGGGCCACAATAATGTGATTGGCTGATCCGAGGGCCACATTTTCAACATTTATCTCAGTAAGTGTTTTTGTTGGGATTTTCTATATTTTTCTGTCATTTTAATGTATTTTTGTTGTCGTTTGTTGTGTTTTTAGAGTGATTGCATTTTTAGGAAGTAATTTTTGTGTATTTTTATTGTTTTGTGTGTATTGGAGTCATTTTGTATATTTTCGGTTACAATTTGGTATGTGTTCTTGTACTTTTATGCATTTTTGTTGTCATTCTGTGTGTTTTTTGAGCCATTTTATGCATTTACTTTGGGCTACACGTGGCTTCCGCCACCGCCAGTTGTCTGATCTTTATAATCAAACTCTAAATTGAACAATAATCTAAGGCATACTTTACATAATCTCCTGCTTCCCTGATCTATTTCTAAAGCTTGAAACTGTTTACAAAGTATCATTTGTTGCAGAGCTCCTGTATTACACTCACCTTGCTGCAGAGGCCTTTGTGGATCCTTGTGATCGTTTCCAAGAGGAGTCCGAGTCCAGTTAGAAGAGGAAATGGAGAGTCGGGCACAGCCAGCCCAGGGCGAGTCCTCCACCGTGAACAGGCGAGACCAGGAAGGGCAGGAGCGCTCTCTGGGTCCCGATGAACACTTTCAACATTACACACAACTGAAGAAGACCTGGAAAGGAAAAAAAACAAAAAACCTCAATCTCTTCAACATGAGAAAATATAAGAATCACATTTATGAGAAAAAGGAAGGAAATATCCTTTTATTATGCAAATATTTATTTTTAAATGATCTATGACTTCCATAGATAACAAAAAACAGCAGGAAGTACAGACGCTACATTGGGTCACAGACAATGACATACTTGAGATTCTTCATCAGGTCTTTGACAGCAAAGTGAGCCATCAGAGGGAGAAGAACCTCAGACGTCAACAACTCCAGCTCCTGAAGAGTCTCCACTGGTTTGAAGCAGCGCTGAGAAACACAGTTTAAAGCACTGGGGTCAATCTTTAACACAGAAAGATGTGAGATGTAATGTGAGGATGAGACTGGCGAGGCCGTACCTGTCTGGAGAGCTGATGGTAGTATGCTTCTAAATAAATCAGGTAAGCTGGTATCACAGCGAGGCTGCTGTCCCTCTCAGCTGGAGCGTCCAGCCTCTTGAGGAAACCCTTTAAATGACCCAATAACAACGCCTGCAGCCCCGTCACGTGACTCCACGTCACAGGAGGAGGAGGAGGACACTCTTCTCCTTGAGAGCTGGACACAGGAACACTTTTATACTAACCTGTAACTTTTAGTATTCTTTGGCCGACTTCTTCTTCTTCCGTTGCTCGTACCTGATCATGTCAGCCTCGAGCTCCTGATGACAGCCAGCAGTGTGAGTGACGTGTGTGAGCAGAGAGAGCAGCGCCAGGTGCCGCTGAGTGTGCAGATGTAGCTGAGGCTCTGAGGACGACAATAGTCTGTGGGCAGACTGCAGCGTCCTGACTAAGGCTGGGTAAATATCTCTGAGGAAAAGGGACAACAGGAGACAGGGTCCATGTTAGACATTAAACCAAAAGGTTTTCTGTCTGTAAAATATGTTCCACTTTTGTATTTTTCTCCAATAAGAGACAGCATGTGTGAGTGAGTTCTGTAGTGTGAACTGAGTCAGGACGCACTCAGCAATGAAAATATATATATATATATAGATATATATCGATAAAGGCGGTATTGTAATTTTCTAAATAGAAAACTCGATATATCATGAATCTCGATATATTGCCCAGCCCTAGTGTACGCTAACACTGCAAATTCTACACAGGAATCAACTGTGCAAAAATGTGATTTTCACCTTCGCCTCAATGAAAACAAGAACTGCTTCTGTGCATTCCCTGAGTGACAGGAAAGGGTGAAAAAGATTATCTGCTCAGTTTAAAATCAGTTGTTATAACACAACAAACGTTATTTGTTATTTTCTGTTCTGTAATCCATAAAAAATATGTTTCTTACTGTTATATTATTGTGTTATTATTGACCATTATGCCTGTGGTCGCAAATTTGCAGCATACCCGAATTTCTATTTATTTTTTGTGCTTCAGTCAAATTAACAATCTCAACTTAATTTACCATCTACTTAAAGGGAATGGTTTGGGAGTTTTCATTACAGAGGTTAGCGTCCCAGTGCTAGCGCCAGTGCGAGCCACTTAACTAGTTTCTAATCGGAGCGAACTATCATTCAATATTTAGCCTTTTTATTTCAAATTTTAATTATAAATGCTGAAATAACATCCCCCAGCATGGAGGTTATTAATTCAAGTATTTGATCTTTCTATCTAAGCAGAGTTTGCGTGTTCTCTTTGAACATGAATTCATTTCTAATCCAGTCCCTCTTGGACTTTTTGATGGTGAAAAAAAAGATTACGCAGAAAAAAAACAGAGAGAACCAGTGAGATAACCGAGGAATACTAACAGGTTTCAGACTTACATGAATAACTGACAGGCCTGTCCATAAGCAGTGGCCACAGCCCACAGCCTGTAGGCCTCTGTGGTGACCCTGAACGCCTCACTGGACTCCAGCAGCAGCTCGCTGGGCTCAGCGCTCAGCAGGCAGGACAAGCGCTCCCTCGCTCCCAGTGAGTTGAACTGGAACAAAGACAAATCAGTGGGATCAACACTTATGTTAAAATATGTGCCAGTGTGATCCCAAGCGCCAAAACCGAGCTGTTACCACTCGTGCACAGGCGTGTCTCCCCGAAGTGGCCAGAACTCTTAAAAGCTTCACTGCGCTGTGCAGCGGGAGTCCGTACACAGACTGAGGAGGGAATACTGATGAGGCCGTCCAGGATGTGGGAACAAACTCCGTCATCACAGTCCCCATCAGACGAGGACAATCCAACAACTGAGAGGAAAAAAACGTGACACGGGTCAAAAGGGAGTCCCTGACTTTGTGGCAGTGCTGCACGTGCAGTTGATACCTGTGTGGCAGACGAGGAGGAATGTCGAGCGATGCGAGTCAAGATTTCCAGAATGTCCTCGACAACTGGAGGCGATGGGCGGACCACCTCAAGAATGTAACGTAACCGTGGGAGCAGCTTCATTTTGAACAAACCCTGAAAGACAACAAATTAAAACAAAAAAATACAGTATTTCTTCTTTGTATTTGAGGGTACGGCCAATGTGACGGTGAATCCTGTGTGTGGATTTTTCAGTCAGTCGCACATGTGTCCAGTGAAAGCAGGTGTCGGGAGATTATGACTGACAGTCACCCCTACAGTGGAATGAGTGAACTGTACCAGCCACTGAACATCATGGTGGAACTGAACGTTCAGAAACGAGCTTCAAATAATGTGGGGAAAGCAATTAACAGCTTTAATAACAGGATGGATGCGTTGTGGTCCATACGCAGGACAGTGTACGAGTGGAGGGAAATTGAACGGGAGCTGAAGTCATACATCTGTTGAATATTTTTTTCATTTTCTGTGCGTAAAATAAGATATTGCTTAAATAAAAAGCAAATACCAGTAATAAATGAACATTTCTGAAGCAAGGAGTCGTGCTGGCTCATATGCATACGGTGGGAAGAGCGTTTAAAAAGTACAATATGGTTTAAAATGTAATATATTTCCGCCAGTTTTTAATAATAAAGAGCATAAAGCAGCCAAATCACCACATCGGGTTTGTTCAGACGCGATCGAGTCCGTATTCTGACTGAGAATCCGGACTTGACGCAATCGCTCCAGACAGAGAGAACGGTGTATCAGTCTGGATACAGTAAAAACAGACCATAAAACGCTGTAAAAGGACTAATATGCAGCCGTGGAGCAGTGAAGGAAGAGACTTCATGTCGAGATGGAAACTCATCAGTTGAAACTTATCAGAACACACGGAAATCTGCGTTGAACCAAACAGGAGTTTAGCAGTCCGACTACCTGCTAGTTTGCATTGGCCGAGTCATTTGAAGTACACCCTCATCAGCCAATAGAGTGCAGCCCATGTGACGGTGTCGCCTTTATGTGGATTTTTCTTGGAAAATTGCAAAATTCTTGGAATGCGACCAATACAGGGGTGTGTTTAATGGCTCGAAAAATAAAAAGCAGAAGTTGTCCTGTCTGCTAATTCACCTTGACGACATCCTTCGTGGCCACCTCCTGGTCACTCTTGCGTTCTTCCTTCTCCTTGGCAGTTTCCTTCAAAATTTCATCCGTGCACGGATCATCTTCATCATCTTCCTCGTCCTGAGCCGACGGCAGCAGAGGGAAGGAAACCATACCACGAAACCAGGAGAAAGTGGTGTCCAAACACTCCTGAGCAAACAAACCATGGAACACACATGGACATTATAGCAGCTATAGGTGTGTCAAACTCATTTTAGTTCAGGCGCCAAATCCCAAATGGGCCACAGATTACAGGGGGGAAAATTAGCTATTTTATCATTCTTGTGCCCCAGTTTGAACCTCCATGTTAAAGTATGTAAACCACCAACAATATCCAAGCAATACGTGACAGATATCAGTACCTGCAGGATCTTAAATTTCCTTGATTTTGTGACCAATTTCTATTTAATTTGGGGACATTTTGGGGAATAATTTGACGAAAATTGTAGGATTTTGGAATAATTGAGAGTACGTACTTCACCACAATCTGAGATTAAAAATGAGTGCCATCATGTGATATAAGCGTGGGAAAACTATGAGACCTATGGGGAAAATCTGCAGTTTCATTGAATTTGTGTATTTGGAGGTACCGAGATATCTACAACTGAAATAGTTGACGATTCACATAATAAGTCATGTTTTTGCTGTCATTTTAACTTTCTCCTGCGGGCCGAAATGGGAGCTGTAAAGGGCCGTATTTGGCCCTCTGGCCTTGAGTTTGACACGTGATGTCGCAGAACAACTTGACAGCCTTTTTTTTCAAAATACTGTTCAGATCAGGCCACAGGTTCTTACTTCATCCTCTGAACACACGAGCAGAGCGTTAAGTGCGTGCACAGCTGCAGACATCCCTCCTTCCACTCCGTCGTCCAGGGCGAAGCGGAGCAGGAAAAGCAGGCCGGCGTCCAGCAGAGTGGACAAGACGCTGCCCGTCAGAACGGAGCGGTACTGTCCGGCCCGAGCCTGGAGGACACAAGGAGGTAGCTACAGAACAGACACCATCTACTGCTGCTTTGATACTGTGTGTGTGCGTGCGTGCGTGCGTGCGTGCGTGCGTGCGTGTGTGTACCTTTGAGAGTATGTTGGCTAAAGTGCTGAGGGCCAAACACCGCTGTTGAATAATCTGACTGCGGGACAAAAGGAAAAGCTCCTGCAGGGAATAACCGGCCCGCTGAGGAATAAATAGTGAGAAACAAAAGGATTTGTAAACAAGGTTGACTCTGCAAAGGTATGATCATAACTACGTTACTCTGATTATTGGGTCACTCCATGTCATTTCAACACATTTTCAAGACATCCTACACTTGGGTCTCAAAAAATTCTGAAAAATGTACCAATTGTTCTGTGAATATTTAATAGGCACACTGTATATTTTTTAGTTTGATCGTATGAATCCTTTTTGAGATATGGATAATTTAGGGGGGCGGGGGGGATTGCTGGGTATGTGTCCTTCAAAGTACAACCATATCCTTCCATCACGAGAAGCTAAACCTCACAAAGTATGTATTAGAAAAAACAAAAAGAAAAGGTAGAACATGAGAAATGTGTTCATAATAAATGTTATGTTTTCAAAACTAAATGTTTTTTTGATACAATGGTTTTTATATTTTTTATGTTACTAGTGAAAGACTAAAAAACAACTAAAAGACGTAGTCATGAACATCCCCAGCCAGACTGGTTGTCTTTATAACTCACAACCTTTTCCTAAACCTAAGAACTTAGATGTAAAAAAAATGCACAAGGGCAATAACTCCGGAAAAAATATTTGCACACTTCTCATTTTGGAAGTCCATGAAGGTATTGATTCCCTGAAACCACACACCACATTTGGTTATTGTATCTTAAACGGTTTTTCAGAAAAGCTGTCCCCTTTAACTCGAACGAATGGACGGACGGAGCCCAAACCTATATCCCCCTTCACACTTTGTGGTGGGGATAATAAATGATTATATGACACAGAGGCAAGCCACAATGGCCTCGTGTAAAGAATTTTCAACATTAGCGAGTGCTGAAATAACCCAAAGTTTGTTGTCCAAAATAAAAATTCATTAGTTGCATAAAGAAAAATGGTTTTATATCCCAAGAAAGAGTAACCTTTATACTATAAAACAGAAATCAGATGTTTCTCATATTCCCACATGCAGTTATGGGCCAATGAAAAATGTAAAAAACAAAAAGTATTTTTTTCAGATTTCAAGAGACTGTAACCCAAGAACCGTGTGTGAACAGTCTATGTACATAGCTCAAAGCTGATTAAATTACAGGGAGCTGAGGCATATGCTAAGTTGTTTACTGAAGGCCCAAACATGTTCCAGCCCGAGGGCCCGACAAACTTATTTCCAATTTTGAGGGCCTGGCATGTCCACTAGATAAGATGTATAGCAGATAGTTTTATATATTCTGAGAGAGTAGGTGGAGCTATATTAATATACTAAATTTCAGTTTCCTATGTGGTGTAGTTCCTGAGATATTGGAAGCTGAAAATGGAAGAAAAATAAAATCGACACATTTTCGCTGGACTTTCACTAAATTATCCCTATTTTAAAAAGTGTTCATCCGATCAAACTAAACATTTACAGTGTGCCAATTGAATTATTAAGGAACAATTGGTGAAAATTTCAGAATTATTGAGACCAAAGTGTGTGGGCCATTTGCTGAAATGACAGAGTTTGCCTTCAACACACCTCGGGCTCCTCTCCGTGGTGGTGCAAACCTAAGTGAGTGGGCAAGTCCTCAGCGGGTGGAATTAAAGTCCCGGCAAAGTCGAATCGGGCTTGCATGGCCTGTCGGACAACATGCAAAACACAAAAGACAAACAATTAGACTCAGTCAAACCAATAAAGAGATGTTTTAATTTTCAGTCACTCCTTTACTTTCTCAGTGCCTTTTCTTCTGGGTGCAGGTAAGTCTGACATCCACTCCAGCTTCTCAGACTCTACTTTGTCCATGTGGACCCATTCTTTCTGAGGATTCACTGGCAAAACCTCTGCATTCATAAAAACGTAAGTTTGAGTTCAATTATGCAATATAATAAATGTGTTTGCAAGAAAGTAGTCTCATACCGACAAATGCAAACATCTAGAAAGTGGATGTTTTGAATTATCTATTCTTTAGTCAAAATCAGGCCTTTATTCCAGTGTTTTTCAACCTTGGGGACCCCATGTGGGGTCGCAAGAAATGTCTAGTAATTGATAAATGGAAGAAAAAAAACAACTACTGATTAAAAAAAAAAACATATATATATATTGGAATATTGTTTTTTAAATTAAAACGACACAATCTTAAACAACTATTCTATACTCAAATACTGTATAAATATAGGGCAAATACAATATATTATAAAAATGTCTGAGCTGGCACATCTTGTGACTTTGAGCACTATAATCCTGACTATTATGTATTTGTAACACAGCATAACAAACATGCTAAAAGACAAATTTTAGGAAGAGAAAAATGCTTTTGGGGTCACCAGAAATTTGTGATGTTGAATTAAAAAAAGGTTTTTGCTTTAGTCCTTTCGTATCAGTGTATTTCATCTGAACATTTTTCGGTTTTTTTACACTGAGTAATATTAAGGTTTATTTTAATATTTCACCTTAACAGCAAAGATCATATCACAGAAATAAAAATTATAATAAAAAATTGCTACTTGTCACTGGACGTGATGATGACAGCTGTCCATCTTCCTCATCCATCTGCACTTCCTGTGTTTTTTGAGCAGATGTAGAAACACCGAGAGGCTTTGATTCGCTGCTCTCACTTTGATCATTTTCGCTCCTTTTGTCTCCTGAGGTTGTGGATGTGGAAGCAGAGAGTGGAAAGCTCTGAGCTGTACGAGATCGAACAAACTCCACCAGCCGTGGATCTTAGAAGCGGAAATAATTAAAAAAAAAAGATGTGATTATCACACAGGAAACCAACAATCGATGAAGAATCCAATATAAGGTTGACTTTTCTCTTACCAAGCTGAGACAAGAGCTTCTTCTGCTCCTCCACTATCTCAGACTGGGACATTCCCTGCAGATTGGCCCGGTTCTCCCTGTGGATCCTCATGGTCTCTACTGTGCTATTGGGGCCTGGCAGGCCTTGACCCGACACCAGACGCGGCCCTGAGGAAAACCATGATTCCAGTAAACGGTAAAAGAGGCGAAAAGTGCATCCGAGCTGCTGCGTGAACCGTACGACACAGAATCCCACTCACGATCTCCAGCAGCTTCGCACTGATCAGTCTCCATGTTGGATTCACAGGAGAGCGTTTTCTCTGCAGGAGCAGCAGGAGTCTGACTCTCCTCACCTGAGCACGTCAACGCTGTCTTAGCTTCCTTTTGTCTCTGAGCAGCAAACTGACGAGAAAAGATGCTTTTCCTTCCTCCATTTGACGAGAGCGTCATCTGTTGGCAGACGTACAAGGAACAGGATCACAATAAAACATTTAAAAATCATAATAAAATTAAAAAAAATACATTTCATACAATTATTTTAATATGTTAATTTATCTGTATTACATTTACATATTTGTACATTTGTATTGTATTTTACTGGAATATGTGCACTTGTATTTAATTAAAAGTAATTTGCTTAATTTATGTATTTTCTTTCTTTTCATCTGTAATATTTCTTGAGCCTCTGTAAAAAAAAGTTATTCCCCTTTGGGATCAATAAAGTATTTACTTTTTCAAGTAAATTTAGACAAGAAAATTATTAAGAATATTTAGAATTTAATTTAGAAAACAAAAAAAAAAAAAGAAAAGAAAAAGCATTGAAAATCTTTAAAAAAAACTGCAAACAATTATTTTCATGGAATAAACCAGTGTTTCTCAAAAGGGGATACGCAATGGTACTACAGGGGGTAAATCATTATGCTCTGTAGTTGTTTTTATATAATATTCTGAGCAAAATGTTGTAGCTGGACAAAGGGAAGTACTTGGATTCAGAAATATTGAAAACCATTGGATTAAATGATTCGATGCATTTATTTTTGGCAGATTACATAAACTCATCAACGTTCCAAAGACAACGGCTTACAGGTTAATAACAGTTTGTTTACTGATGTCTTCTTACCAGACCAGTGGTCTGAGATCGGTGCAGAACTTTTGGAAAAGCCATTCCTGTGAACGCAGGCAGAGAGACAGGAACCGAGCTGGTGTCCCTCTCCTTGGAGAAAAAAAAAAGTCAAGCACATTAAAAGATTTATTACAAAAATACATTTTAAAAAAAATCACTTTTTTGAGTGTCTTCTGTAAATTTCACTTATTAACAAAAACATCACTGTTCTTATTGAAAGATATTTTCCTTTCTCGTCACTTGTCTGCAATAATACTAGCAAGTACTGGTAAACAAAGCTCACTTGATTGATGGATTCATGTGTATTTTTTTTCACATATTTTGATAGGAAACAGAAACCTCTATCTGATGCACTGTACGTACAACGATCCTGGAGAGAACAGCAGTGAGGTGATGGTCATGTGTGTCCAGCCTTTCTTCAGCATCCTCATCCTCAAAGGCGACACGAGTGGCTTTACTCTTCTTAGGAGGAGCTGGAGTCAGAGATGGAAGCTCATCAGGTAGATCTGCAATGAACAAGTCAACAGATATATACATTTATGTATATATACAGTAGATAGTCTGCCCATGCATGTATGTATACAGTATATACATATGTGAGTGTTTGTGTACATGGACTGTATGTATATATGTATGTACGATAGGGGTGTCGGTCCGATATTAGCCTGAAAACAAATACCAGATTCAAATTTCCGGATTCTCCGATTATTATTATTGTTTTTTTTCCCCAATTCATTTTTTATTTATTTTATTCAATTGTAGAATACTGTAGATATTATGTTGAAGGTTAAAATATATGTAACCAATTGGTTAATAATAAATGGGTCAGTTTTTCTCACACCTACTGTTGCTGACTAATGTTCTCTGTTTGAGTAACATCACTTGATCAAGCCTTTTCTAACATTCCACACTACAAAACAAGTAATTATTATTTTTCTTTTTTTTAAATGAAAAAAATTTATGTGTAATTCATGCTGATATCTGATCAATATCGGTATCAACCGATACACAAGGCTGCAATATCAGTATCATATCGGAAATGAAAAAGTTGTATCAGGACATCCCTAATGTATGTACTTGTGTAACCTCATATGTGTGTATATTGTGTGTATATGGATATATGTAAAACTCTGTACATAACCTTTTCCCATTTATAACACTTATAACTTAATTGTAAATTTTATTCTACATATACATATATAGTGATACCCTATTTTTATTTTATTCTATTTTATTGTTTTGCACATCACAATGCTATTTAATTGCTATTTTTTAAATATTTATTATTTTTGTTTGTACATCGTTCTATGTCACACTTGCTTTGACAATGTAAACTTGTTTATCATGTCAATAAAGCTGTTTTGAATTGAATTCAATTGAATTGAAATTACAGCTCAAGCAGAAGATGTGACGCATTCACTAGGGTTAGGGTTAATTACATTTTCCAATTACAATTGCGTCTTCCATTAACCATGTTCAATTACAACTCAATTTCGATTACTGTGACCAACATATTTTTTCAATTACAATTTCAATTATAATAACGCCATATTTGTAATTAATTATCAATTACAATTATAATTGACCCTGGAACGCAAACTGAATAGTCTTGGACCGTAACCTTCGATGGTGACCACATCTTTCTGACTCTCCTCTCTGTGTCCTCCATCTTTTCCAGCTTCTCCTCGACGTTTGACAGGATGACGGACGACGCTCGCAGCAGACGGAGCGCCAGACGTCAGGAATTGATTCTGCTCTCGCAGAATGTCCGCCTCGGAGTCAGTAGGTTTGGGACGTCGCAGCATCCCTCTGAGAAACACAAGAGGACAATAGTGTTTATTTGTGTTTATCTGCGTTACGTCTGCAATAAGACGATGTACCACATGTTTCAAACCTTTTAGAGGAGGGGTGTCAAACTCATTTTCACTGACGGGCCAAACACAGAACAGTTTGTGGGCCGGTGTCAAGGACGTTAGTTTACCTCGTACTGAGATCGATTATGAGCATATCTACCGGAAAATTAACTTTTGCTTAAAAAAAAAAATTCAGTTTTTGTTTAGGTGGAGTTTTATTGAATTTGGGGAGTTGTACGGAGTGAGAGTATCTACAACTTATATAATGATTATTTATTACAAAGCATCATGTTTTTGCTGTAATTTAACTTTGAACACAATCTTTGACAATATCTGACACGTGTTTTAGAGCAGTGGTTCTCCACTGGTGGGTCAGGACTAGGGATGTAACGATTAATCGTAAGGCAGTTAAAAATCGATTCATAGGTATCACGGTTCACATCGATGCTCTGAAAATTGAATCGCAGTACTTTTTTTATATATTCATCCTTCTTGTCCAAAAGTGTAGGCGGCGGGCGGAATCTGCAACTACTTTCTTTCTGGCCGCCTTCTACTCTTAAACATGTTCATAAATGGTTCCTTACCCTTTTAGCACCGAAAGAATATCTGTAATATTACGTGAATATCTGTAAAAGTCACATTTTTCTATTAGCTCTGTCTGCTAGCATAGCATCTCTTCTACACTGCAAGGATATCTGCATGCCAACCGACCACTGGGTTACCAGCGCCCTCTGCTGGTCCAAACAAATATCTGACGTAAATACAGTGCAGACTGTTTTTTTTTTGTTTTTTTTTAAAGTCCAATTGTTAAGACACAAAATACATTTTCAGTTGCACTCTTAAAAAGAAAAAGAACTATGATGTAGTTTTGCATTGTTTACTATAGAACCACAATTTAAATTAATAGGCTTCTTCTTCATTTGTATTATTCCTTTATTTATTTCATTCAAGATTTATTTTTAGTTAAATTGCATTGTTTTGAATAGTTTATCAAGGGATTCTTTTGACAATGAAAAATAAAAGGAAATTAGTACAATATTTTCTATTTATTTTTTTTGGAGTTGAGTGAATCGTTACATCCCTAGTAGGGACCCAAAAGTGGGTCGCGGACCTGTACTGGGTGGGTCACGGACAGCTGGTCAACAATAAATAAATACTTAATGTATCTCGTGTTGGACTTCTCTTATTTTGAAAGAAACATTTTCTTTTGACAGGCAGGCTGTGAAATGCATGTTGCACAAGAAAATATATAAATCTATGTTTTTAAAAATCAGCTAGTTTCGAAAAACTAAATTTGGTTGGTTGAATTCTTAAAAAAAAGTGGGTTAACATTTAATGAACATGGCAAAATGTGGGTCCCAGGGTGAGGCCAGTTGAGAACCTCTGTTTTAGAGGATTAAATTCATCCCACAGGAGAAAATAAAAATGATAGCGATACATTTTTCCAAATTCTTAACGTTTTACTTTAATTAAATACAAATTTGTCAGAAAATCAAAGAAATTTAAGTGAAGATCCTGCAGGGTAGATGGAATTTTTTTTTAAATTTTATTTTAATTTAATTTAATCTAATCATTGTTGGTCTCTAGTTTGCATTTCTACATATAAATAAGTGGTAAAATATGTATGACACTGATAATATCAAAGCAATAAGTGACTGATATCAGTCCTAGCTCGATCTTCAATTTCAATTTATTTTTTGATTTTGAGACCCGTTTTTTATGTAATTTGGGGAAATTCTGCGAAATGATATGAAGTAATTTGCAGGTTTTGGGGAAAAAAAATTACAATTCTTTTAACAATTTGAGATTCAAAATTACTGCCATCATGTGATATAAGAATGAGGAAAATGTGAGCCCTGTTTATATTGTGGAGTTTCATTGAGCATTATTTTGGAGATGTCAACAAGTGAATTAGTTGGTTATTCACACAATTATTAATGGCTTCTTTAATTTATTTATTTATTTATTTTTTTTAAACTTTCTTTTACGGGCCAAACTGGATGCCCTAAAGGGCCAGATTTGGCCTCCGGGCCACGAGTTTGACACTTATGCCTTACATCATTTACATATGATTTTCTCCACCTATGATCCACTTAAGATCAAAGCGCTCCATTTGGCCTCTCATGTCTGTTATCATCTGTGATCCTGTCCATTAGTGTAAACACAAAGGGATTCAGAACTCATCCCTGATGGACTCCCAGCGCTGCCCTAAACCACTGACTGCTAATATATGTACATGTATGCTAATATATGTACATGTATTCTGAAACAATTGCACTAAATAAGTGCATTGATCAGAACATCTCTATCATTTCTAATATATATTACTAAAAAAATACTGATGCACAGATAGCAACAGTAGCACTTTAGCTTCCTGACAGCTTTACTGGTGACAGGATTCAGCTCTGAACGCTTTAGTTAGTCTCTATATTTATTAATGTAATATAAAGTATCAGAAGAGACAAACGTTCATCTAAATACCATCTTAATGTGTCTGTATCATCTGCAGGAAGCGTGACGTTCTCACGTGTCCCCCAGTTTACATCATCACCTGAACCTAATCAACAGCTTCTTATCAGAATTATTCTATTGTCTTATTATTATTAAACATCATACATGAGCATTTTCGAGCAGTTTGGCAGATGTGACGCAGATAAATGCCTACCTTTATTTACAACCTGTGTCCAGGACGAAGTGAAACACCAGTTCACACGCGGAACTGTTTCATTGTAACACAACACGCGCCACCTTCAAAATAAAAGCCCACAAAGTAGTAACGCGGAAAGACGCTGTTACAGTTACATTTGGTGATTATGTTAACTGGTGGTGGACTTACCACAGGTTTTTCAGTTGATACCAGACGTAAAAGTGGTATGGTAACACAATTTTCTGTTGATACCAGACGTAAAAGTTATTTTACTATTATTATTATTATTATTATTAGAAGCAATATAGTAAATATATTATTAAAATTTTATTTTTTGGATGAATAAAACATACATAGTCTTAACTTTAGACATGATTAAAAAATACATAAAATGTAATATATAATGTATAATAATACAGACAATGAAAGGAGAACTAGTTATCTTTGTAAGTGAATAAACTTGCGAGAACGACAAAGATTTGTATGTTGCTAATATATGCTTTTTCTTCCCGTACGGTCTCGTTTTTTTTTTTTTTTTTGATACTACATTGGATACTTCCGCCCGAGAGTGACGCAGCCGGAAGTGGGAGAACTATTCAAAGGGACACCAGTTGCACCACAACACCGCTCTCTTTATATTGCCGGTCAGCTTTCTGACATATTCCGTGTTGTATTCAGGTTTCATCGGCATTTGTGTCTTAATTGCTGCATGATGTCGAAGCTCTGCTGGCCTCAAGTTATTCTCTTTGGGGACTCGATCACACAGGTTAGTAGAACACTTTGCACAGAAGCTGCTGTGTGTGTTATAAGGAACAAACTCTGTGAGTACTTTCGGTTTTGGAGAACGAGGCTGTTGGAAAACAGTGCAATAACAAACTAGTAGTGATGGGTTGATAGAATTCACGATACGATATTCCAGAAAAAATAACAATGCAAGCTACCCCATATTTTTTCATAATTTGTATTCCTGTTAATGATTTATCAGTTGACATTAATTACATTTTAAAAGGGACTATCTTGTTCTTCTGAGTTAATTTATTATGCTTTTATTAAAGAGTGATATTTTTTAGTAAGTACTTGGGATTGTTAGATAAAGAGGAAGTGGAAGAGAAAGCTGAACCATTACAAGCCAACCAACAAAGTTGAATCAATACAGGAATGAACAAAGGGTTTGGTCAGATTTTTCTTGTTTGTTTGTTTTTTGGGGGTTTTAGAGTCATGTTTAGGGGTATGGGGGGAAAAAAATTGATTTGCGGATCGCGAAGTTTTAAAATTTAGTTTTATTTGATTTGATTTTTTGCACCTTATTTTCCTCATACTTTTCTGGTCAGTGTGTTCCATGACATAGAGCACATGTGCAGTATTCAGTCAGTGTTCAAACTGACACAATAGGATACATTTGTACTTGTTTTTGTGCATTGTCAGTAACTGTGTGTAATTTCTCCTTTATGTTCTCACTTACAGTGGTTACAATGCTTTCGATAGTTACTTAATGCACTTTATTTTATGATGGCAGTGTGTAACACTAAAAATAAATAATAAATTGGATGTTTTGAAGCAAATAGTTTTGACTCAGTTTGTCCTCTGGAATGATCAATATCTTCTGATGAACATATACAGCAACTTGATTTTTCATCTCTGTGTTTAATTTTGATCTTAACTAGGTAGAATATTGCAAATATCGTAATATTGTGATAATATTGTATTTAGATACATATCGTATTGCAACATCCTTGCCAATACTCACCCCTAGTCATGTGTATTTTTGTTGTTGTTTTGTGTATTTTTCAGTTTTTTTTTTTTTTTTGTGTACATTTGTCATAATTTGGCTGTTTTTGCAGTGGTTTTGTGTATTTTTGTTGTCCTTATTTGTATTTTTCTATCATTTCGTGTGTTACTGAAGTAATTCTGTCTGTTTATTAAAGAGGCCTGCCCTAAACTGTTTATGTGGTCTCTTTCAGTTCTCCTTCCAGCCCTGTGGTTGGGGTGGAGACATTGCAGACAAACTTGCGCGGTAGGCAGATTTAATTACTCTCAGCTCCTTTATCTCGCACGGTCACAAAGTCTAACCAATACATATCTGTAAATATTCTGAGAAGCTGATTTGTGTCTTCCTCTCAGAAAATGTGACGTAGTAAACCGAGGACTGTCTGGATACAACTCTCGATGGGCCAAGATTGTTCTTCCTCGTCTCATCAGCCGCCAAAACGCAGCCGATAACATAGCGGCGGTCACTGTCTTCTTTGGAGCCAACGACTGCGCTTTAGAAGGTACGGTTTGACATCATCAATTAGTAGGGATGTAACGATTAATCGTAAGGCAGTTAAAAGTCGATTAATAGGTATCACGATTGACATCGATACTTTGAAAATTGAATAGCAGTACTTTTTCTAAACAGCAGAGGGCGCTATATATTTATCCCTTCTCTTGTCCAGCAGTGGACAAGCGGCGGGCGGAATCTGCTACTACTTTCTTTCTGGCCGCCTTCTACTCTTAAACATGTAAATAAATGATTCCTTACCCCTTTAGCACCAAAAGAATATCTGTAATATTACGTGAATATCTGTAAAAGTCACGTTTTTCTATTAGCTCTGTCTGCTAGCATAGCATCTCTTCTTCACTGCAAGAATTTCTGCATGCCAACCGACCACTGGGTTACCAGCGCCCTCTGCTGGTTCAAACAAATATCTGATGTAAATCAGTGCAATGATGTTTTTTTTAAAAGTCCAATTGTTAAGGCACAAAATACATTTTCAGTTGCACTTTTAAAAAGAAAAAGAACTATTATGCAGTTTAAACCAGAATTTAAATTAATCGGCTTCTTCATTTGTATTATTCCTTTATATTTTTCATTCAAGATTTATTTTTAGTTAAATTGCATTGTTTTGAATAGTTTATCAAGGGATTTTTTGACAATGAAAAATAAAAGGAAAATAATACAGTATTTTCTAGTTTTTTTTTTCCCAAAAAAAATAAAGGAATATTTTTCAGTCATCATTTGACTACAGTCCCATTTTGTAAAATAAATTGTGAGAGAATCATATCGTGAATCGAATCAAATCGTATCGGGAGTTGAGTGAATCGTTGCATCCCTATCAATTAGCCATGAGCGAACTGTTACTTTGGCTGAAATTTGCAGTTGCGTCCCCGGGCATAATGTGCTTGTAAGTGTGCTGATTGTGGCTGTTTGATGACAGATAAGAATCCACAGCAGCACGTTCCTCTGCACGAGTACTCTGAGAACCTGAAGGAAATCAGCAGATTCCTCACTTCAGCTGGTGTGTCACCTGACCGAGTCATCTTCATCACTCCTCCTCCCGTTCATGAACCTGCATGGGACAAAGGGTGTGTTCTCAAAGGTGAACCTGGACTCCTGTTATTTTCCTTTAGTATGAGGTTGTTTTTTTACATTTTTGGACTCTTGCAGGCTGTTGTCTGGATCGTCACAACTCGGTGGTTGGGCAGTATGCTCAGGCGTGTGTCCAGGCAGGAACTGAGTGCAGTTCAGACGTCCTGGATCTCTGGACTCTCATGCAGGAAGATGGACAGGTAAGTGGTTTGTGACTAGTGATGCACCAAAATTATGGCCACCAAAAATGCCGCAATTAAAGCACAGAGCGGTTTGTGCGTCTCTAAGAACATGCTTGGATAATAAATAAAGCAAAAAATGCTGATTTCCATCAAGAACTTCACTGCACTTTGTTTTTTAATGAGAATATATTTATTTTGACTCTCTTTCAGCAACCCAGTCAGTTATAAGCCTATGCATTATTATTTAATGTATGAGTAGGGTAAGTTCAACATTTTATTTTATATAATTTATTTATATTGATTTATTCTTTGTAGCATTAATATTCATTTAAATTGCAGTGTTTTAACTTTAGTGGTTAGTACACATTCAGAGCAATAAAAACAATGGGACTAATAATTTGCATGAGAATTTATTTAGCCATTTTCGGCCTTGGCTTTCAGTTTTGGCTAAGAATTTTCATTTTGGTGCATCTCTTTGTGAATCCAGAGTTGTGCATTAAACAGATTAACTTTAAGTATTAGTGTGTGTGTCTAACCTGTTCTGTGCTCTACAGGACTACACAGTTTACCTGTCTGATGGGCTGCATCTTTCAGCCAAAGGAAACCAGTTTGTGGCCCAGCACCTTTGGACGCTGCTGGAGAGACGTTTAGCAGACTTGCCTTTCATCCTCCCGTACTGGAGAGACGTGGACGCAAAGAATCCAGAGAGCAGCCTCCTCTGTGAGCAGTGAAGAGATGGAAGCACCAACACTCTAGTCTACATGACTCCTAATAGGGTTTTCTGCAGAGATGGCAGCACACAGACTGAACTGCAGCCCTTCAGGAATTAAAGCCAATGCTTTACAGCAGGGGTGTCAGTCATTTTAGTCCACGACCAGTTTGATCTCAGGTGAGCCGCAGAATATAGGCAGAACAAGTCATTTCGACATTAATGTGCCCTAGTTGGCACTCACACATATAAATGGTATGTAAAACACTGATAATATCCAAGCACTAAGTGACAGATACAATAGGATTTCACGGGAAAAATACATTTTTCTATTTACTGCAAACACAATTTCTGCATTTTTTTTTTTTTGTGTTGCTGGACACGTCTTTCAGACTCATGTTTATACATGACACAAAATCTCTCCTGGTGACACTGTCCTATGCAGGCCAGATACTATCATACTGATAACATTTACCAAGGCCTCTTCTCAGAGACTCTGTCATTGTTATGCTTAGCGCTACCAGCAGCATGCAAAACCCTGAGAGCACAGAAGAGCTACAGATTCACTAGACACACTGAATCACTGACGGGCCTGCTTAAAAACCCTTTGACCAAATAAACCACATGTCCGCATCTGACCAGTACCTCTACAACTTGACTCCGTCTCATTCCATTCAAAACTGCCACAACACATGTATTTCGATTGGAAATTTAGTGCAATTACAACTTATTAGAACATTTTATTCGGGAGAAATCCCACTGACAAACATCGGTTTGCAACTCGCAGCAAGTAAAGCGACACTATTGCCACGAAAAATTAGGAAATTGTTTTGCCTCGCACAAAAAAAATTTGTCATATTCGTGAAGGTTTCACAATCTCTGTGAGACTGGGCTGACAGATATTGGTCACTAAAGGCTTCCACCTAAATTTTATTGACTTTGTATCAATTTTTTTCTTATTATTTTAATTAGGAACATTTGGCAAAACAGTTTAAGGAAAATTGCTTTTGGAGAAAAAAATCTGAGAAAGTGTGAGCGCTGTAAATATTGTCAGAAACCTTGTAACTTATAATGTACTGACCATCTGTCAATGTATTAATTTCACATTAAAATAATTTTTTTGTTGTTGACGTTGAGTTGTGTCTTGTTTAAAAATTGTATCTTGGTTAAAAAAAAGCAAACACAAGCCAAGGCTGCGTGTTTATTACCATGGAATGAATGTACAGCTCTGATGTGAGGCAACAACAACACAAGCAAGGTTCACAGAAACATTTACACTTCTTTTAAACATCCAGTCATATACTTGTTTTAAAACACAGGAAGTAACAGTGGTGAGACGGCCTTTGAAAGAAACAAAATAAGACGTGCACTCATCACACTTTGGCACAACAAAGGAAAGCAGAAAAGAATTTATGCACTGAACAAACAAAAATCTCCACTTCAAATGTCTTTAAAGCACAACTGGTGGCATTTTATCTTCACATTTCTGCACACATATCAATGAACGTAACATTTAGGCACACAATCTTAAAAAGGCACCACAGCAGATATGGAACACGCAAAGGGGAGGGGTCATTTTAAACCCTTCATTGAGTGCCAACTCTTAGCACACTTTATCATAGACGCTTATTGTGTTTAACACAACAATTGTAACATGAAATAAACTCTCCAGTGATGTGAAATGTATTTAAGTGCATTAATACTTTTAAGACAACTTAACAATATACAAATGTAATGCCTTCACCTCCTTAATACAAATAGTTGGAAAAACCAGTTCAGGGTCAGTGGAAGAAGTTTTACATGAAGATATCTGGTTTAACTCTATGAGTGATTGTTTTAACCCTTTAGACTAATACTGCCAAATGAACTGAGGAAGGCACAAAAACATCAAGTTTGATCGCTGTTAACGTTTAAACTCTTTTGTGCAGGACCTGGACACAGTAGAATAAAATCAGATATTTAGAGATGAGTGCTATCACTCCGTCACAGTGGCTGCTTACGTTTTGGTCGCCTGTTTTTCCATCAACACTCCGTCTCTTTGGAATCAATGCACTCCTGCCTGTGGAGGCGGCGCCGCTCTTTGGCTGAAGGGCTGCGTTGGGTCAGATCCTCGTAGGAGGACTTCGTAGCCAACGAGGAGACTCCTGCGGTTGTGGAATCGTCCCACGTGGCCTCCTCTGCCAGATGAGAGTCGCTGCTGGTGTCCTCTTGGATGGTGGCCATCCGCACCCCCCCGGCGCTGTCCGGGGTGGGGCCGTAGCTGGTGTCGGGCGGGGGGAGGGTGCTGCTGTTGGCAGTGGGCGGGGCTGGGACTTGGCTCGGCTGTGATTGGTGGGAGGAGAGCGCGGTTTGGCTGGCGTAGGAGAAAGGAGGCTTGACGATGCGCACGGATGCTGACTCGAGGTTGGTCAGCATTTCGTGGCTCTGAAGGAGGAAAAACAGCTCATGAGATGAAGGAACATCCCAACAGAAGGAGTTCTGAGGTCACATTTGTTCCCATCAAACAATATATTTCAGTTTCACTCCCTCAACTGAAATATTTCCCTGTAAGGGAACCTAACTACTTTAACTACTACTACAAACCTTTGACCTGCGGCCCTCATTTATCAACCTCGAGTGAAAACGGGTGCAAATTTGAGAGCACATTTGGTCGTACGACAGGACTAACGTGGGATTTATGGAACAATTGTATTTGATCAATGCCGGTGTACAAATGATCGGGTGTAGATAAATGCGGCGGCTGAGATCGTTGTCATTAACTTGTTACGCCCTCCTTTCTCTGAGGCCCCACCCACTGAGGTAAATAAAAAAAAAAAGAAACTTTTCCAAGATGCAAATCGACATCCCCCCTGAGGGGAAGCAAAACAAAGATGTGCTTTCTAAATATGTGAAGATTATTTGGAGCTTATTTGTAGAAGAGCATCAGCTACCAAGCAGGGGACGTCCGCCCCCCTGTGTGCGCTGAGAACAACTACACAACAGATGTCCTGGAGAGAGAGACAGACATTTTACATTTATTGGCCTCTGTTGTGTGCACGTTTGAGGCAATGAATATCATAATAAACTAAATTACTGATCGAAACCTTAAAAAAGGCTTAAGATTAGTATATGTTGTCCCTTCTGAGTGTATTATGCCTTCAGCCAAATTCACTTTTAATTCATCACATTACTGATTAAATACTAAAGCACATTTGTAAAAGTTTAGGGAACTATTGACATGTAAACACATTAATTAATGGTCTTGTTTCCTCTGTAAAGCCCCCATTGATGTGCTGTACGGAGGACCGTAAATTGGACCTCATTCTGAGGTCAGACTTGATTTGAGATCTGATCGTAACGCATGCTCATGTCAAAATTGATAAATACCAAAACTGTGTAAATACGGTCGAACGCACGTCGTACGCTCAGATCTGAACGTAGGAACGGTTGATAAATGAAGGCCTAGGAGTTAACTCCATAGGTGTAATTAATGAGATTGACCTTTAGGGGGCACCAGAACCCTGATAGTGAATTTTCATGAGGTGACTTCACAAAGGGATAAAGTTCAATCTAATCTGATACTGCCTCAGCTGCAGGACTCAAGTGTTGAACCTAAACAGTACTAAGTCATGAGTGTGTTTATTATGCTCTAACATGTCAAAATGTCTGAAAGACGTATCCTCAGACCTTTTGTGCCATCAAATCAGCCACTGAAAATAACTTAAGAAGGCACGAACGACCAAAGGGAGTAAAAAGTAGAGTAAAATAAACAAAACCTGACAGTGCGGCTTCCAACAGCAGCAGAAGATGCAAACTTAAATCTGTGACACACACTGCACTGAAGTTTCACAAAAGACGAACAAAGGTACGACCTGTGCGCTACCCTCCATGTTTGAATACTGCACTGATGCAATCTGGATTTCTCAAGGTAATTTCTGATCAGGCACAACTCTGCATGCATATGTGTAGTGAGGGAAGGGAGGAGGGGGGAAGTTACCGCTGTCTGTGAGATGATGGCGAGTATGAGGGCTGGACATGTGCAGCCTGATCAGCGATTACGTCAAGAAGTTGCGTGAGTGCTGGAGTATCCCAAACGTGGCTCACTGACCACCATGCATCCCTTTGGACTCGATGATGACGGGGCATCGCAACACCAAGCTGTGGGGCGCACACACTCACCTCCTCCACTACACACTTCCACCATCTGCTGCAGTTCCGAGGCAAAGAGTGATGGACAGGTCATTGAGAGAACCCAGCAGTGACAGTGAAGCCGTTAGCATGGGAGCGAGCGGAGAGTCATTTTAAAGCTGTGGGCCAGTTCGGCTCCACACATCAACAGTATGAAAAGGTTTCTGGATTGTTTTGAAGATCCACATTTTACTGACAAGCCAGCAACGGCCCAACAGAAAGACCATCCTTATTTCAAGCTTGGGGTGGCTAATTAGCTTAGCTCGTAGCTTTCATACCATCTGACCTCTTGCCCTTTCTAAAACCAAAACAGTTACCTTAATATGTTAAGGTTTCATTTATTGAGACTACTTTACTTTGATCTCCTGACATGTTTCAATTGCCATGCCAACTGTCGGTGTTCCTCAGAGGCGTCTGCTGATCGCTTTGATGTGCCCTTATGAGTTCTTTCTGGTAGATCCGACGGGTCAGGTCAGGTTCAGGCTTAATTTTGATTGTTATACCACAAGCTCGAGCTGGGTTCGAACACTGGGTTAGGTTTACGTTTAGGTTTAGTCTTAGCCATAAGACCTAAACTGGCCAATGACAGACCTATCACGTGACCTAAAGTGGCCAATGAGGAGCACTGCGTACGGATAGAATGTCGGTAAATTGATACGGCAATTGTACAGATACCAACTGCCTTATAGTTGTATGCAGAACGAGGGACTAGTAAATAAAGCTGATATTAAAGAAACTTGCATCAGATCAACATGCGCACGCACGGATGTGTTGGGTTTGATGGGTTCGGGCTGAAAGAAACATCGGCTTCATTCGGGACAGACATGTTCAGGTCGGATCTTCTTTTTAAGGCCCGATTAAAGGCGTGGTCAGCTTGACAGTTCTTTCATGCTGGCTACGCCCCCTGCCACCCGATGGTCTCTGGAGAAAAGAGTCCCAGGTGTGGGAGAGTGAAAATGTTCCCTCATCCCTGTTGATGTTAAAGCTCTGCTTCCTGATCTCGATGGCTTCTTTGATCCAGCGTTTGTGTTTGTTTCCTTCTGTCCCAATTACTTATGCGTTGTCACAGTCCATGATGTGATTCTGTCTTTTGCAGTGGACTGATGCAGATTTACAGGGGGCGTGGCCAGCCTGACAGAACTGTCAAGTTGCCCACGCCCAGAAAGATCTCATAAGGACACTTCAAAGTGATCAGCAGGTGCCTTTGAAGAAAACCGACAGTTGACCGTCGAAAGATGTAAGGAGATCAAAGTAAATTTCCTGAAAAAAATTTTCTGAATAAATGAAATCTTTACATATTCATTTAAAAAAGAAGACAAAATGAACTTGCTGGAATTCTAGATGATTTACTTGTATTATCAGAATATTGGGATAAACCTGCTATAGGATAGCTGCTGTCACCAACTCTAATTGTTCTTTTCTTTGGTTTGTTTTTCTTGACTTGTGAAACTTGTATTGCAGGGGTTCATAAAAAATAGAAAAAAAAACTACCTTCATTAAAAGCAAAGTAGGTCTGGATTAGTTTGGTTAGTGTGGGTGAAGCCGATTGTCGTACATAAATTAAGAGGATCTTACACTTGGAGGGTAGAATAAACACTTTGTGTTCTCCTCGTACTGCTGGTCAAGCCGTTTGTCCTGCAGGAGGAAACATAAGAGACGTCATCGGAGAGAACTACAAGTGCATAAAAACAAAGTGGCAATAAGAGAATAAATGGTTCTTACCACACAGTGAACCAGGATGCTGAGTGGTATCCAGAAGATGAGTGAAAACACCACAACTGAGCCGACAATGTTATCAGCCAAGAACTTTCCTGATGCAGACAAAAAACAAGGAAGAAAAAAAGAAAAGTTGTCAAATTCCCACAATTTCCCAGCATGTTCCAGTTTGAAGCATTGTCTTTGGAACGGACTTACCGAAAGTGTTAATGTCCAGTTTATCTATGAACTCCCACAACCTCTCAATCGCATCCTGCACCTGCTTCATACACTTTCCCTGTTGGACCATGAATAAATAAAAACACACTATTTACCACAACAAAAATCATCCCAGTTTATCTAGTACTGACATGGAGGCAAACAATGGAGGACTCACGCCTTCATCACAGAAGCCCACGGTGCAGGGCTTTCCTTTACGCAGGAAGAGGAAACTGCCATTTGCCTGGATGAAAGGAGAGCAGGTGCCATTTTTCCCCCTGCAGCACACTTTGCAGGAGTCTTCAGTCTCTGCAATTAGACAAAACAAATCCACATAACAAATAAAAAAGCTGTGCATAATGATTTGGTGATTTGATTACATATGGTTCTTAAAAACACAATCTGTCTCAGAAATTTGTCTCAAAAATATTCACAAATATATCCATAATTTCACAAGTGTTTTTCAGATCCACAATTTACACATGTTTTATCATTTGTGTCTGTATATATATATCAAGAATTATCATGTGCAAATCTGTGCTGGTGAGTTGTAAATAGTTAGATATACTGTATTTGTGAATATGTTTGAGACAAATCTATTCCCATAGATCTGAACTTAGATTAGAATCTGGGACATATATGGGAAGTTTGAATGCACCTGAAATTCCAATTTTGCTTAGATGAATTCCCCTAAAGGCTTCCAAGCTTCAGTTAATTTCTTCATCTGCATTATGATCAAATTTAGGATTTTAAGAAAACTGGTTTATGGAGGTCTCCTGCATTTTGCTATGGTGTTTTTTTAATCCAATTCTTTTGTAGCTCCAATTTTCCCACATATATTTGATTTATTTAACATTTTATTCTTAATTTGCATTTTTGTTTCAATATTTGTTTCTTTTTTCAATGATAAGCTTTCCCTTCACTGTGACACTCTGCTACTGATGTTGTATAAACTACCCAAGTGAATATACATTAAAACTGCCTAAGATTTTTTTTCTTACTTTACCAATACAAACTTGAACATTAAATATGACTCAATGTGAAAAGCAAACAATATGAATATCAATCTAATGTAATTATGTTAGTAAACATGATCAAAAATGTGAAAAAATAAGTTTATGACACTTAAAACAAAGGGGTTTCTTAGCCATTTACTAGGGATGTAACAATTCACTCAACTCCCGATACGATTCGATTCACGATACTGGGTTCACGGTACGATTTTCTCATGATTTATTTTACAAAATGGGAATGTTGACAATTTATTTTTTTGGGGGAAAATACTATACTATTTTCCTTTTATTTTTCAGTGTCAAAAGAATCCCTTGATAAACTATTCAAAATGATGCAATTTAACTAAAAATAAATCTTGAATGAAATAAATAAAGGAATAATACAAATGAAGAAGAAACCTATTAATTTAAATTCTGGTTCTATAATAAACAATTCAAAACTGCATAATAGTTCTTTTCTTTTTAAATGTGCAACTGAAAATGTATTTTGTACCTTAACAATTGGACTTTGAAAAAAAAAAAAAACAGTCATTTTACTGTATTTACGTCAGGTATTTGTTTAGACCAGCAGAGGGCGCTGGTAACCCAGTGGTCGGTTGGCATGCAGTTATTCCACCAGTGAAGAAGAGAAGCTATGCTAGCAGACAGAGCTAATAGAAAAACGTGACTTTTACAGATATTCACGTAATATTACAGATATTCTTTCGGTGCTAAAGGAGTAAAGAATCATTTATGAGCATGTTTAACAGTAAATGGCGGCCAGAAAGAAAATAGTAGCAGATTCCGCCCGTCACGGCCACTTCTGGAAGGATTAATATATAGCGCCCTCTGCTGTTTAAAAAAAGTACTGCGATTCAATTTTCAGAGCATCGATTTGAACCGTGGTACCTATGAATCAATTTTTAACTGCCTTACGATTAATCATTACATCTCTACCATTTACCATTGCAGGCGCAGGACTGGAGATTCTGCACAGCTTCACAGAACGGGTTGCACTCTCCACCACGACAACGGCCATTGTCGACGCACACCGTGTTGTCTGCAGCGTTTTTAGGCGGTGGACACTCACTGCTGTTACCTGTGATCATGAAATGTGGTTAGAAATCGATTTAAATCACATTTCTACCTGTCAATTAAATAATAATGAAAAGTATTGCAGTTAGTGTTTTAAACCAGCAGAGGACGCAAACCTGTGCAGGATGATATGCCTTTACAGGTTGCACTAATGGGTTCCTGGCATCTTACTCCCGCCTTCTCATACCTGCAGTAATTACAGCAGGGGCTGTTTCGGTCACTGTAGAAGAAATTAAGAGCTTTATTAGATCTGTAAGAAAAATAGTTGATTGTATTCTTTCTATTTCTCCTACCTGCACTGTGCCCGGGGTTTGAACATGCATTCAAACGTGCAGCAGGGGTCATTATTAAGGTGCAGCAGGCCAGGGTCACAGTCTTCCCCGGCCTCCACCCTGGAGTTCCCACACACCTTACTGTTGCGCTCCTTGAAGCACAAGGGAGCTTTGAAGCGGAGCGTCTTACTCACAGAGATCTTACTGCAGTTCGAGAAACGCTGTGAGAGAAAATGAGGCACAGAGAGGCAATTAGAACTGGGAATTATGGAAGCTCATTCCACCAGTAAAAAAATATGAGATACTATCTAAGAGGTCTAAATGGTCTTCCATGTGATGAGCCACAGCTACAGTTGAAAGAGGCTGAAATAAATCTTAGCAGATGGATATCATCATTGTAAACTACTTTTGACATGGATTCACAAATGGTAAAATTGCAGTTTTGGTGGAACTTCACAACATCAAAATCATCCTCTGGACCCTGGAGAAAAAGCTACAGAAGAACCAACTATGGAGGAGAAGAAATAAGAGATACAGAAAGGCGAATAGATCTCGGAATTATGGAAGGCCATTCCCACCAGTGAAAAAAACAAAAAACTAGGAAAAGTAAAATTAAACTTAGAAAAAAAATGATAATCTAAGTCAAAATTATGAGATACTAAGTCATAAGTATAGCATTAGTATTGTGATTTTTTTTCATTACTATTTTACTTTTCCTAATCTTTTTTTTTCTTCATTATTTACAGGTGGGAATGGGCTTCCATAGGGAATAAATATGGCACGCTCGATAAAAATATTTAACTGAACAAGACTGACTTCAAACAAAATGCTATTTGTACCGTAAATGTTAAACCTGCTGAAAACAATTTTTTTAATCAGATAAAAACATAGTATAGGCCACACTGATCAATAAATCAATGATCATTTGCTTAAAAAAAAAAGATGGAAAAGGTTTAAAATTGCTGCTCGAAAGACTGTTTACATCTCCGCTGTAAACACTCTCAAACTAACATTGTCAGAAATGTTTCCCGCATTGCATCGTGGGATGTGGAGTGTTTTAACTTCATTATTACCATGATTTATTGTGTTCCGTTACCAGACAAGAAACATCTTTATTCTAGTTTGTTCCCAGTGATATCACATAACTCCGTGGGAGTTAATCTGCCATTGTTTTACCACAACTTTCAGTTCATGAAAACACCAGAATTGTGATGGGAAGTCACTTTGGCAGAATTTTTGGGGTTGAACACAATAAATCTTGGTAAGAATGAAGTTAAAACTCTTCTATGAATCTGTTTACAGGACTCCAAATCCCATCATGCAATGCACAAAACTTTCAGTTTTCAGTGGAGATCAAAACAAACTTTCAAGCGGCAATTTCAACTTTTTACATATTTTTTTTGAGCAAATGATCTTTGATTTCATTGATCTATGAGGCCTACACTATTTCTTTATCTAATAAAAATGTCTCTAGCTAAAGGTGTGCTTTGGCTACTTATTGATACAGGTTATGATCGTTCTTTCATGGTTCCGTATTTAAAAAATGAAGAGTGATTTAAGTTAGTCCTAAAATTAGCCTAATATTAGCCTAGCAATAGCATTAACCTAGCATTAGCATTAGTCTAGCATTAGCATTAGTCTGGCATTCAAATTAACCTAGCATTAGCCCAGCAATAACATTAGCCTCGCATTAGCATTAATCTGGCATTAGAATTAACCTACCATTAGTTTTAACCTAGCATTTGCAATAGCTTAACATTAGCAATAAGGTTGAAAAAGGTTGAATGTATTAGCTTAACATGTTAAAGATTGATTTGTTTGCAAAGATTTTAAGCTTAACAGGCTGCCCACTCCTCACCAAATAGAATATAATGGCGGTAGAGAGTTGGGAAACATTGTCACCTTGTTGTTCACATGGTCTCCGCTCACAGCGATGGGGTACATGACAAACTTCCCCCCGTGGTCGTCGCTTGGAGCGCAGTATGGGATATTGTCAGGATCGTGCTCTGCTCCGAAGTTATGGCCCAGCTCATGAGTGGTCACCAAATCAGCTTCCTAGAGGGACAGACACCGCCATTTCATATCAAGAAAATCTATATTGTAATTAAATTAAATTAAATATTGAATCACTGTCAGCTCAATTTAGGGAAAATATAAATGCATTCACATTTCATATTCATACACAAATGCCTCTCATTGTTGTTGAAGATATATACACATATATATATAAAAAAACAAACCTTTGTAAGGATGGTTTTGCCGTAGTTCTTGGTGCTGGTCAGACCTGTGTTTAGGTAACTGGGCTTCTTGGAAGAGTGAGATGGGTAATACGCTACACAGAAAACAAAGAGTTTGTGGATTGTTGTTCTTTTAAAAGGATAAAAAACATCCATTACTTAATATCTAATGTATGTAAACAAAAACAACGGTGAGGCCGTCACCTCGAGGGCAGAGGCCGCCCAGGGCTTGAGGTTTGGAGGGGGCCACGTAGGCCAAACCCAGGGTCCCATCATCAAAGTCCTGGTACGTGAACAGATGAGCCAGACACACGGTGGAGGCATTTTGAGCAATGTCTGAGCTGAATTGCTGAGGAAGACAAGAAGAAGAAGAACAACAACATAATTAACATTCTTCTTTGTTTTCCTGGCAAAAAAGTGATATCCAAGAAGTCGAGCAATGCTTTACCTGTACTGGTGAGACTCAATGTCTAAAACTCTCTCTAAACGATCCTTCCCCCTACCTTACCATTTTAATTTGTTTGCTTTATTCTTTTCGTAATTTTTTTTCTTATTTTGGTTCATTTCCTAATTTATCTTTACTTGTTTAATTTTTTTTTTCTTTTTCCAATTATTGTATTGCATTTTTGTACATACTGGATGACACATGATCAATCTTTGTGACATCAAAAACAAAAAAGTCGACCTTGTATAAAGTACTTTCTGTATTGTATGATTCTGAATAAAAACAAAGAACATTTACAAACAAAGCTGTCTCACCCCCAAAAAATTTAATTCTCTATACATGTGACATGCATTTATTTAAAGACAACTTCCTGTTTACAAACTGAAAGTTAAAAAAAAACACTAAAATATTACTTTAAATACAAAGGTTTTCATACATAATGTCAAACTGATTCTGTTTATAGAATTTCACCTCAGCATCAGGGTTGGAAGATTCATTGAGATTCAAGATATATCAAGTTTTCTATTTTGGAGATATAGAAAATTACAATATCGCCTATATCAAAATATATATTTTTTATAGCTTATTTTGTATTAAAACACTAATTTTTGGAGTCGCTGCTTTTGCTACTTCTCAGAAAAGCACGAAAAGCACAGTTAGATGGATTTCTGAGTGCGTCCTAACCCAGACCTTTGCCTAAACAAGCAACACTACAGAACTCACTCACACGTGCTGTCCCTTATAGGAGGAAAAGCCAAAAGTGGAACATATTGTGCAGCCGTTTGTTAATGAATGTGTCTGTGTGGCATTTTTCATCAGAAAATGTATCTCACAATTGTCTTTCTGGTCAGACCTTATTTGAAATAAAATCATCAAGATTTATATCGTATTTGAGAAAAAATATCGAGATATGAGTTTTGGTCCATATCACTCAGCCCTACTCGGCATATTTTTAAACCAGCGTTTTTCTTTTTTTTTCCTGACCTCCAGAAGTCTCTTCACGTCCCAGGCAACCTTTCCTTTCACGGGGCTGTTCTCCATGTTATAGTGAACCCAGTGGGCGCCAGCTTGGCCAGAGGGCGCCTTAGTCGGCTCCTTATTGATGATGATCTGATGAACCAAAGGCAACTTTTTAGAGTTTCTCCCTTAAATCAATCACAAATAATACAACATGGATGGATGGATCATAAAATATATATTTCATTCAGCCATGAAGAAACTTAAAAAAAAAAATCACACCAACTAAATGAATGCTTTCTTTCATTATCACGATGCTCCTATTGAATATCTTTTCAGTGAGAAAACCATTACTCAGTACAAACAGTGTCTCCATTCAACTCCAAAGCCTGTGGAACAAATTTCATTAACACACACACACACACACACACGCGCGCACACGCACACACAAGCTTTCAGTTCCTCTTAAAGACACGGCGGTCACAACCCTCCGGAGACGCTTCTGACTGAGACAGCCATAAAATGAGTGGGTTCAGAGGTCATGGATTAAACATTGGTGTTCACACCTTCACCAACACACCTGATGGATCTGGACCCCATAGCCTTTAAACTCATCATCCCAAGTGGTGTTCCTATAAATGTCGTCAACTCGATCAATAAGCTCGATCTGGTTTGTGGAAGGGAAAGAAAAGACAATAACCGTTTAACACGTGATTAAATCCCTTAATCCACAACCATACAGAATTAAGTAAAAAGACATAGTGGAATGAAGCGCACCAGGTAGTTGAGTGTGACGCTCTCTTGTTCTCGGCCCATGTGCTTAAAAAAACGATAGTCAGCAACCAGCAGCAGAGGACACGTGTTCTTCCTGTGGTCGTGAGCTTGTCTCTTCTCTCTTCGGTGGTTTTCTAAAAGCAAGTGTGGACAGAAGAGTTCAGATTAGGTCCCGACTAGGGCATTGAAATTCAAGTTACATTGAGTTTTCTATTTTGGTGCTATAGAAAATTTAAATATCGCCTGTATTTTTATATATACATACATACATATATATTTTGTTTGAAAATACTTGTTTTAGGAGTCACTGCTTTCACTACTTCTCAGAAAAGCATAAAAGAAGAGCTTTTTGGGGCCCACTCATAAAGTCAGCAAAACGATGGTCCTTTGTTCTATAAATCTGTGATAACCACATTTATTAATTGATCTGAACAATATCCACTGTTATCCAGGAAGATTATTATTATTTTGGCCATAGTATATTGTCATTTTAAATCCTTGTTTTATCAATTCTTACATTTCTAAAGATCAATTATTGACATTTTTCATATTCTAATACAAACCAGATGACCACCTAATTTGGATATTTCAAATAAACACACAATATACATAAATTGTATAAACTTTTTAACACAAAACATAAAAATATTGAATAGAAGAATAATAAAGATAACCTCATTAAATCCAATACATATATTTTAGATGCAGGCCGATTTTAATTACATACTCGTTTCTTTATTTCATGGTGATATCAGACCCATACAGTATCTAATATAGGATTGGGACATCTCCTTTGGGGTTTAAAGTACTAAACATTTCATTCCTATTTAAGACACATTCTCAAATCACAATTTATTGCATTAGTTTTTTTGTCACAAATTTGTTAAATAAAGCAAACAAACAATTAAATTATAAGAACATTAAATTGAATCAAAGCAAACCAAAGAGAAAAAGGAAAAGTAGAAAGACATTGTTTTCAAGCATTACATCACACAGAACAGAACACTTGGCTCCATGATGCTGGGAAGTGTGGGAGTGCGTCGCTCTGGCTTTACAGCAAGTGGTGGGAAACTGGTGACGACACAGAGTCGTTTCATTGGTCAGAAAGGTGCGTATGAATTTTAACGTCTCCTACACACAGAATGTTCACCTCGACAATGGCAAAGATCTAGTGGGTAGAGTTTTAGACAACTCGACTGGTGCATTAACCACAGTGACATATACACCACTTCTCAGAAGGCATTTGGCTTTTTACATAACGTCCACTCGCCAGCTGTGTGTACAGTACGGGAAGAGTTTTTCATTGGAAAAAGCTATTAATAAAGTGAAGCTTACAGAAGCTCACACCCACCTTGTTTGTCTCACAGCCTCCTCCTTTCTTCGTCCTAAACCTTTGTTACACTCCCACACACTCTATCACATTTACAACCACTGGATCAAGACTAAGGCAACAAATCTACACTGCAACTAGGGCTGCTCGATTATAGAAAAAATAATAATCACAATTATTTTAGTCATAATTGAAATCACGATTATTCAAACGCTTAATTGTCAACCAATATGTATTTATTTTTTGTACAAAATTATGTAAAATATATTCTTTAAACATGAATAAAATCCTTCAAACACTAAAATCCAGTATGTTTACTTTTGCACAAAACAAAACACTTCTTGCACGTGATCTTTGAGTCTTTGCTCTACGTCTTCATCACCAAACCCAAAGTGTTCCCATGTAGGAGAATTTGACTTGTCTTACATGTTTACCGAGCGCTTTTGCTGTGTTTATCCTGCCATGTTTCAAGACCACTAGCAACAAATGTCCTCATGTTGGCCTGCAGACTAGCTTTAGCTTTAGCTTTGAGAGGGGGCGGGACGGAGGAGCTAGCATGCATGTGCATTAAACAACTCAAAGTTAGTGTTAATTAGGGGTGTCCTGATCCGATATCCATATTGGTCCGATATCAGCCTGAAAACGAATATCGGATTCAAATTTCCGTTTTTTTTTTTTTTTTTTTAATTTTCAATTGTAGAATACTGTAGATATTATGTTGAAGGTTAAAATGTATGTAACCAATTGGTTAATAGTAAATGGGTCAGTTTTTCTCATACCTACTGTTGCTGACTATTGTTCTCTGTTTGAGTAACATCAATTGATCAAACCTTTTCTAACATTCCACACTACAAAATAAGTAATTATTATTTTTTTTGAAATAAATTTAAAAAATAAATTAAAAAAAGTATGTATGATTCATGCTGATATCGTATCGGATCAATATCGGTACCGGCCGATACGCAAGGCTGCAATATCGGTATCATACTGGAAATGAAAAAGTTGTATTGGGACATCCCTAGTATTAATACAATTTTTTTCTTGTGTGTGCCAAGCTTTATTCTTTGTAGATATCATAGATCATTGAATTTTGTTTCATTTAGCAAATAAAACACATCTATTGTATAATTTAAAAAATAAATTTAAAAAAATTTCTCGAGTATTATATTTTTGTAATCGTTGACTGTATTAATCGATTAATTGCACAGTCTTGAAAGCAACTCACCCTGTTCCCACACCAACACCTCAGGAACATCCCGGTTGCTCCTGGCAGTTTGTGACAGGAGGTCGCTGGTGTCTGCATGGATGTAGCCGCACACTTTGGGAGAAGCTACGCGACTCAAATTCTTAATATCGGACGAACGATAAACCAGCAACCTTCCATCATTTAGGCTGTCAGTGAATCGCCACAGGGGCTGCACAGTAGGGGAAAAAAGATTGTATCAGAAATAAAGAACATCATCAACAAGAGCAGAAAAAATATTCTAAAATTTGACCTCATTATATTAAATAAACATTAATAGACACAGAATACTGTTAGTTAGAGCCATATTGTCGGGTTAACTATATCGCCCTATAAAATCCATTACATTTTTTTTCACCAAATTACATGTTTTACCACATTAATTTTTATTAAATTCCATTTTCTTAGAAATATTTTTGGATTTTTTTTTTCCAGAAGATTATGAACATGAGCTCCTGTGAAGAAACAAAAAAAATGAGAAAACCCATAGGAACATATCAAGGCATATCACCTCTGAAGAAGACTGGCAGTTGACAGTTGAGACATGTCAGGAGATTTAAAACCCTGAAAAAACTTTGTCTGATTAAACAACACCTTAACATATATTTAAAAAAATAAATAAATAGTTCTCAAAACCATTAGTAATCTACAAATAAAAGGTAGATATAAGTTTAACTGACATTAATTATTCTGACTGCTCCTTTTTAATTATTCATAATTATATCTGTCATATCAAGATGTGTGAGAGCAGCTTTAATGTCACCCAATTAAGTTTTGTTCAACTTAATTTAAATCAATTTTAATTAAGCGTTCTTCTCCTCACAATGATGGCGTTTCATTCACGTTACGTCATTTTGCTCGTTTAACAGTGGATCCCGTTTTCATTGGTCGATTCCGTAATCCCGTTAAGATGGAAATGATATGACCCTAGTTAACATTAACACATTTGCGTTTTAATCAAACAGAAATAACATAAGGTAGAAATGATTACCTCCACATTGTACTCTGCTTCATCAGTGAGAATGTGGGCAGAAAACTCATCTCCATCTATGTGTGCCTGAACACGGGAGTTATCCTCTCCTGTACAAACAACATTAGAGATGAGTTAGTTTAACAAAGTCAATCATTTGGAAACAAAAAACAGAAGAATAATGACTGTACACTATTGGACTCAACTCACTCACCAACAACATGTCCGGTAAAATAATTCTGACGCTGGATGTTGTAGTTTTCCTCCTTCCCATTTTTATCCAAAAACACAGCTTTGAAGTTCTCAGTGAAAAGGTCTGTGTTTGTGGTCAAGTAAAGCTGGAAATTCCTACAGGTGACATGACAATAAAAGTTTGGAAATGTATGTTTCAACTATTGAATACATTGCAAGATAAGAATATGATTGTATGTTAATCCGCCAATGATTGGATGAGGAAAAATAACTTACAGATTTGCTCTAATGTTTGCGTTGGATGTCACTTTGTGTCTTTTGTTGTCCTTTGCTTTTATTGTTTTGTGTGTTTTTGTTGTCATTTTGTGTATTTTTGCTGTCATTTTGTATTGTTAGTGTATTTTTTGTGGTTTTAGATTAACTTTGTGTTGGAAGTCACTTTGTTGTCATTTGCTTCTATTGTTTTGTGTCTATTTGTGGTCTTTTCGTCAATTATTGTTGTCATTTTCTGTTTTTGGAGTCATTGTGTGTTTTTGTTGTAATTTTGTTCATTTCTCATTTCGTATCTTTTTGTTGTCATTTTGTGTTTTTGGAGTCACTTTATGCATTTAGTTCATTTCTTTGGATGACGTCTTCCTCCTCCGCCCTTGACTCTACAGTTACACACATTGGATGAAGGTAATCATATCTCAGGCATGTCTTAGCATGTGTTACTGTGGAATTTAAGGCATTTTTATAGAGCTTGTGGCACTTTCACACAGTGAAAACAGTTAATACCCATGCCCATATTTCCAGGTTATCAACAAGTAAACTCTTGGCCTGAATGGCTTTTAAATGCATACGTTATTCAAAAAAAAAAAAAACACTCAAGTCTCCAAAATATTTGCCATATTTGGCAGGGCTCACAGTATTCCCATCCTTAAATCGCATGAAGGCAGTCATTTTTTATTTCAAATTGTTGAAAGAACTTTTCCCAAACCTTGAATTTTTTCTGAAATCATTCGATAAAATGTCCAGAAATTCAACAAGTAAAAATATGTCAAAAAATCATGGACATTTAAGGGATGATCCTGCAGGGTCTGAAACAGTATCTGTCACTTATTGAATGAGTGCCTTACATACTGTACATACTGATATGTGGAAGTGCAAACTCGGGCACATGGAAATTTCTTTTTTGAAAGTGTCAAAGTCACCGTACGGACAATGCCCGATGCTATTGGTGCATTAGAGTTAGGGTTAGGTTATAATCCAATATCGCAACAATTTTTAGGGTTAGGGTTAGGTTTTCGGTAAGGTTTAGTCTTGTGACCTAAACTGGCCAATGACTGACCTATCACGGACCCAAACTGGCCAATCAGGGGTGTTGTAAACAAATAGAACTGTACAGATAGCCACTGCCTTCTTTTTTCAAGCAATTTAAGATCAAACTGATTATTAGGTCCCTGAACTAAAATGTTGTTGTTTATTATTGTAGCTTATTATAAAGGAAGTGTTTATAGATACGGAAATGTACCAATAGCCTTGGGACTATATGTACGTTTTCAGGACCTTTTCCACATAAGCGTCATGTGCCGTGTTTTCACCATGTCATGATGGCCGAGCAGTCCAAGGCGCCTGACTCCAGAATTCTTCCTACCGCAGCTGTGGGTTCAAATCCCACTTTTGTCATAAATATTTTTTCATTTTAACATATTTACTATGGCACATTCTACCTTTAAAAATACATATACAAAAAAAATAAACATTTTAGGGTATTTCCTGGGTTAGGGATTAGGGTAAGGGACAGGGTTAGGAATAGAGCTAAAATAAAAGGGTTAGCTGTGTAGCTAAAAAATAAATATGAGCTAAAATAAAAGTGACGGAACTTTTGGTCGCGTGGTGCACCTATCACGTCACCTAAACTGACCAATGAGGGGCGTTCCGTATAGATAGACAGGCTGTCCATTCATACGTTTCCGTACAATTAGCCACGGAGTTTTTTGTATTTATTGTTTTAGCATATTTCAAACATGGTAACACATTTGATGAGGGGGTAAAATGTGATCAATGTAGATAAAGAACAAAAGTATAGTTTAAAAAGTAAGGACAGCCATCACTGGTTATGGTAAAACGTCTATATATTCAAAGAAAGCATTTCTCATGCTGGGATTATCATTGATGGAGGTGCAGAATTTACCTGTGCAGAGCTTTGAAGTTGACCAGACGCTCCAGGTGGGCCTGGGTGTGGACGTCCCTCCTCCTCACTGAGTGCAACCGAAGGCCTGACACTGGTAAAACCTCATAGTCGGACAGAATTGAGTCCAGAGCATCTGGAAAGGTAGAGCCCATAAAAACACAGCCAGTGATAATCAGCGAAAAGTGACAGACCGATTGAAAACCATATATTTATTATAGTTACGGTTAATTGTTTGATTACTCCATTAAAGGCCAGCCTTGTTAAAGTACACCATACCAACAAAGTATTAGCAGTGCTCATTATCACATAAATAATAACGTCATACAAATATTAGCTGTCAGTCTTACTGTATCAAGGGTAAAATCACAACGACCGTTAGCTTCCGTGACTACAATTTAGCATCTCACCAAACTCCGGGTTTTCTTCGTGACTATCCTCCAGGAAAAGTCTGGACTTAATAGCTCCGTCAACCAGACAGGGACCGAGAGAAGCCATCAACAACAAAAATATCATTTTGAAGCAGCTATGTCAGCTACACAAACGAAGTCATAGTTAAAGGTTTTTTTGTTTTTTGTTTTTTTTGACTGGTGTCGGCACCTAGCTAAGAAACCCGGAAGTGATTCTGGTGCATAGCGGCGTCCGTTTGATGAACTACAAAATTCTGACGCCGCGTACGGAATGACGTCATGACATGTAGTTACGCAGACAAACACATTAAACAAAACTAAATGTAAAAGCAAAGCCAAAGAATGCAAACCATCAAGTATTGTAAAACGTACCTTGTAAAATTATTATTAAAAATAAAATAAAATAAAATAAAACGTACCTGTCTGAAGACAGTCTGAGCCAGTTGTAGTTGCCTAATAATAACGTTAAATAGCAATATGAACAATCTAACACTTGATAAGTTGGGTAAATATAGCTCAGAGGTAAAAATCAAAAAGCATTTGTCCTCATCAAGGTTTTGCCTGCATACCCAAAACAGAAAAAAAAACAAGGAGACATAGTCATCAACATCCCCCGCCAGATTGGTATTCATTATAACTCACAACCTTTTCCTAAATGTCCTAAATCTAACTTAGATGTATACATAAGAAAATATTATCACATCAGAACATAGAATTACTAACTATCTTAAACGGTTTCTAATAAAAGCTGTCCCCTTGGAAGATACACCTCAAACAGAGTAAAAAAAAAAAAAAGGGCAATAACTCCGAAAGAAATAATTGCACGTTTCTCATTTTCAAACTCCATCAAGGTATTGATACCCTGAAGCCACACACTGAATTTGGTTATCCTATCTTAAACGATTTCTGAGAAAAGCTGTCCCCTTTGAAGATACCTCAAACAGAGTAATAAAAAAAAAACAGCACAGGGGCAATAACTCCAGAAGAAATAATTGCGCATTTCTCCTTTTCGAACTTCATCACGGTATTGATACCCTGAAGCCACACACCGTATTTGGTTATCTTATCTTAAAGTTTCTGAGAAAAGCTGTCCCCTTAAACTCGGACGGACGGACGGAGGTCAAACCTATATCCCCCTTCCTTCCACACCCAATAGACATTTTTGTAGAGTGGGTCGTCCAGTAATCGAAGGGTTGGCGGTTCAAATCCTGCTCTGTCCCAGTTGTTGTTGTCCATTGCCTTGTATGAATAGTGCATGAATGTTGGTGGTGGTCAGACAGCCCATAGGCACAAATTGACAGCCACGCTTCTGTCAGTATGCACCAGGGCAGCTGTGGCTACAATGTAGCTCACCACCACTGCAATGATTGGAGCGAATGAATAATGGTTTCTGTAATGTGATTTGAGTCGCACCAAAAATAGCGCTATATAAATCTGATCCATTAATTATCACAATGAGTAAATGCCTCATCTTTGATTAAACAATCTCTATTAAATTGACGCTGTGACCTCGGGACTCTAGATTTTTAAAATTCCTTCTTGAAAAAGTGCATTTGAAAGCTCAGTATAGTTGGAGGAATAAAAAACTACCCTGACCTCCTAAGGAAACAATTTTCTGAAGTCACACAACAATGGTGGCATCCATGCTGCCAGAACCACAGCGTCAGTGGTAAAACAATGAAAAATGCACCTTTAAGACAAAAAACATGAGTAAAAGTAGTTTTAAAGAATTACTTACCAATATTGTGGAACACAGCTTGAAGGCTTTATTTATTTGATTTTTATTTCAAATGATCTGCTTTCATTAATTTAAAACAGTAATACAGTCTGTATTTATCTTAATTCATTTGTATTTTTAATTATGTTTTCATGCATTAAAGATTATATTGTATGATCTTGCCTTATGTTGGACAATAGAAATAATTAAAAAATCTGAAAAATTACAAATTTAATCACACAAACATTGCCTTTACTATAGATATGATCAAAGTCAGCCATGTTTTTGAGATATTTCAACATAGATGCTAACACATCAATGAGTAGGCCACTCTCATTCTTGATTTTTATTGTTTAAGATGTGTCAAACTAACCCAAACCCCTTTATTTAATTCATTTAGCCCACAATTTAAATGTTGTAAACAGGTGTCTGTCACTCTTTGAAATATACACTTCCCCTACTCATATATCCCATTATGTATGGACAAAAATCTGAGTTTTCCCAGGTAGGATGGTACCTAACGCAATGCAAGAAAATAAACTAATTGTGCAATGTAGGAATTAAAAACAGGCATTATGAACCGTTATCTTATCAGAATGCACTTAAAAATAAATCATATTCACCTACTTTTAGAAGTGAAAATAGATGGTACCCAGCTGCATTAAATGTAACTACTCTCAATAAGCTCAAATAAAATGTTAAAATAAATAACTATTTGTTAACATTATCAGCGTTAGCATCGTTTTGCTTCTTAACTGACCTTTGGGCGTTCACTAACAAACACTAATCAAGGTTTCTTGTCCTTTCTTTGAGTTGATGTATTTAAGTCATGTCCAGACGAGAAAAAAAAAACAGTACATTTTTTATTTTCAAAAACTGAAAAAATAGGAACGACACCGTAATTGTTTATAAAATGTTTTTATTCATGTTAACATAGCCGATACATAGGGATTCCAACAGTTCCACAAGGTGTAGGGAGACTACAATTGAATGAATAGCAAAACAATAGTGGTCCAAATCGCTAGTGACTTTTACTGGACATACCAACAAATCACCCCCCTTGCAGAGAGTGTGCAAACTTGCATCAAAATGACTTGACACTAACTTTTGTTACAGCAATTGTTTCCCATTCCAGTGTAATATCTCAGGAGACATGCATGACTGAATTGAACCCTTACCTTTAAAAAACAAAAACAAAAAAAATCAAAAACAAGAAAAGATCCCTGCATTTGGTCAGTCACAACTCACAATCCTTCCCCCAAACTGGCATGCTTCAATGGAAGAAGTGAGAGAGGACCTAACCAATGGGAACCATTTGGCTGTGCCACAACATTTGTTTTCGGCACGGACATTAAACTGGTAATCCCTGCAGTATGAAAATCACTCCAAGTTAAACCTCAGCAGCTGTAACCGTACCAATCAGCTGTATAGCAACGGACGCACTACAGGATGAATGGAGGGAAAGAAGTAGACTTGAAATCCCACAATTTTTCCCCATTAATCAATCCAAATGCAATCAACATGGTTATAAGGCGTTCATTTGTTTTGCCTGTAAATTGAGCTAAGGGTCTGATCAAACTATAAATAACTTACCCACAGCTGAAACTGCACGAATGTAAAGGCCAGGACAAACAACAACCAGAGGAATGGAGGATTTCTCTTTTCAAATTGGTGCTTTCCAAATTCGAACAGTGACAAATATTTATTTATTTTTTTTCAATACCATTACACAACTGTTTTTCAGCGATGAGTTTCATTGGTAGAATGTTTGAGTTTTAAGGAATGAAGGATGTAAAAAGTTTGTTTTCTTGTCATTTTTGGAGATAATTCCAAGAGTGAGGGGCTTGTGCATTTTAGTTTTCAGTATCGCCACCCTCTCCGCCTTCACCGGCATCACAATCATCAGCTGCGTTGTCCGATGTCCATAACTGTGGAGATGGAAGACAACCGTTTGTTAAACAAACCAGTTCAATCTTTATCAAAATTACAGAGCAAATTATTAGAATGAGAATCCTGAATAACTAAAAATAACAGTTCTGACTTACTTAAATCCTACAGACAATTCAACAGGGCCATTAAAATACAGTAAATGGTTTCAAAATTCAGGACACGTACTGTCAGGTTGTCTCTGAGGAGCTGCATGATGAGAGTGCTATCTTTGTAGGACTCCTCATTAAGCTGGTCCAGCTCGGCAATAGCGTCATCAAATGCCTGAAAGCGACAAAAGACAGTTGTTAGCATCTTAAAATTATCTTCAGGCCCATCCCCTTAATGATACAAAAACATTTCTGGACAATGTACCTTTTTGGCCAATTCGCAGGCTTTTTCTGGAGAGTTCAGGATCTCGTAGTAGAAGACTGAGAAGTTGAGCGCCAGGCCCAAGCGGATGGGGTGTGTGGGGACCATTTTGGCCTTGCTGATGTCAAAGGCATCCTGGTAGGCTTGCTGCGAGTCCTCAACGATTTCTGCGAACAGAAGACGAATGAAACTAAGCAAAACATCTGGACTTAGAGTTTATCTTATGATATGTTTTACACTGAGTCAAAATTATTCAAAGGTCAATAATTGCCCATACAAAGTATTTCTCTTAAAAAAAAGAATTGTAACTAATTCAACATCAAAACAGGGTAAGTTTTTGAAAATAAGGAAAATTAGCTGAAGTGAACTCACTTGTTTTTTCATTTCCAGAGGCAACCTCAGCCAGGTATCTAAAGTAGTCCCCCTTCATCTTTAGATAAAAGACTTGGCTCTCTGAATTCTCAGACTCTGAGGATTTTTTAATTAGGAAGTCATCCAGCAGCCTCTGCAAAGACAAAAAAGGAAACAAAAAACCAATTGGTTAGACATATACCTAAGTGCATAGAATTTGGCATATGTAATAATGCATTGATTTTTATATAGCACTTTATCATAGACACACGATTTACATTGATGTGCATTATTTTTACACTCCACACACTGTGGTGGTAGGCTACTATTGGTAAGCTACTACCATGGTAGGTGTGGCGAGGCTGCCATGGTGCGCCATCGGTCCCTCCGACAATGACTTGGCTCGGGCGGGATTTGAGCCCCCAACCCTTCGGTTATTGGAAGACCCACTGGGTCTGTAAAATTCCTTTTCCACTGAGCTTGTGTCTTGTTGTTTGGGACAATGACCATGCCAAAATGAAGCTGCTAGTGTTGGCTGCTTCTGACCTGTTGGTGTTTTAGCCTCGTTTTCCTTCTGTTCTGCATAGCAAATTACTGCTTACACTACAGTGTTGTGATTCCAGTGGCGACCATCTTAACTGGCGACCGACTGCCCTGAGTAGGGCTGCCAATTTTCTGTGATCATGGCAAATGATTAAAAAAAAATTAAATTGGGACAATATCCCACACACTTCCACAATATTTTCCCCCCCAAAATGGGTGGCAAAATACCCAGCAAGCATAGCAAACAGTCTGACATGTTGAATCTCGCTTAAAATCTTATGTTAGCTTCACATATGCAAAATAGAAAATTGAGAATAGTTGATTTTTTTTTTTAACCCTAACAATTGGTAAACTCTGGAAGCGAATTGGAGAAAAACTGAAGCAGGAAATCAGAGGCTCAACGCAAGCAATGCCAGCAATCGTAAAAGAGGACCAAGGTGATCAATCATTAAAGTGTTCAAATGCAAGTAGTGTGAGGACCACTTTAATCATGGGAGAAAAAAAAAAGCACTGAATGTTTTAGTGCTATGTGAAGTCACTGGATTCATTGTAAACAGGAAGTGATGTATCATATTCCCCAAACCACTATACTCATTTAATTAGGTTTATGATCTGTGTCTTGTCGTAAAACGAAAAGCACAGGTAAAATCTGGTCAACGGTACGGTATGTTGAAAACAAACAACACCTCCATGGAGAATAGAGGCGAGCCAGCAGTTTAACTTTAGCTGACTGCAGTCTCAGTAGCTACATACCATGTAAAGTCTGGATTAGAGGGAACTATTTGTGAATGTTTGCTTAAATACACAGAAATCTACATTACTCTTTGTGTTACAAATGACTAAAGATCATTTCCAACACGTCCTGTAAAAGTGAGGTGTGCTGCTTTTATGGTCAACTGGTGACTCAATTCCACCTGAGTCACAGCCTGGCGAGTGCTTACACTAGAGTAGAGTGCATCAACTGTAAACGACCAAGGCAGAATAATAACACGTGTGACCTCCCACATATATTAGACACTGCCATCTGTTTGAAGGAGCACAGCAGCTCGATCAATCTGAAATTCTTATATCTAATACAGATATTAGGAGCTTTAAAAAGCTGATATCCAATGTATCAGCCAATAACGGCTGATATATGGAATAAGAACATTGATATACACATATACAACATACATGAACACAACTTCTTGTAATACACCAAAATATGATTAACTTATTTAAAACAAACTTCACAGAAAACAGAGCACTTAAACACAATGTAGGGTGATAACTAATGATCCCAGCAGAGTTTAGGTTTGGGAAAAAATTATGTGACGAGTATTTTAACTTTACAGTTTGACCCACTTCCCATCTGTTAACATTGAGGAGCCCGGTTTATGACCTATACTGCAGCCAGTCAGCAGGGGGAGCTCTAAAAATAAAAGCTTCACTCCACCAGGGAGCTTGTCCCATCCATTCTTTTTTACAGTCTATGCTGTCAACATAATGACTGTAAACTCACTGATAAGTAAAAGCAAACTTGTGCAAATTGTATTTCCTGTCAAATGTTAAAAAAATAAATAAATAATTGCTATAATCTTAGTAAGCAATGGCATGGATAAATTAAAAAAAAAGGCAAAATGCTGGTAATCAATCAACTAGCCTCCTGTTGTCACTTTGTAATCATTATTGCTGATTCAAATGATTAGTTGTCCAGGCTATTGCATGATGTCGATTAACTAAATGTGTTCTAATAGAGAGCTGAACTGTAACTACCTTAGTAAAAAATACAGAATATTCCTCCATAAATAATCCAGCAAGCAGGTTTGAAAATGGGTGAAACTTAAAATTCATTTATTGTGCAGAACTACTTGCTTTTAAAGTTACCATTTAAAAACAGTGAAAAGTAACAAAATACCAGGAGATTGCCATGGATTTCCAAAGTTAAAAAAATAATCAGTTAAACTTAAAGTAGATATACTTGCCAACACATCACACATTTTTGTGGCTTCTTGGTACCAATTGATCTGACAGGACAAACCCATCTTTGTCGTAATTCACAGGAAATTGAGACCTTCTTGCCCAACAAAGCCAGCCCACCACCAGCCACTCCCAGTCATTTACTGGCAAGACAGTCTCTGCTGGGACATATGCATGTCTAAAGTGCTCAGCATTCCACTTTCACTTTATGCTCTGTACAATAGACAAGAAGAGCTCTCAGCGATTTCACACAAAGCTCTGATTTCAGTCAGCAATGCTCAAGAGAAACCACAATGTAGCTGCTTCAACCGCCTTTAAGCCGATTCAGATCAGCCTTTTAGGGTTCCTAATTCTCTAAATTGAATATATATCGGTATCAGCCAACTGGCAAAATCGTTAAAAAAAATATGTGTTTGATTTTCCAAAAAAAGGCCACTCTAAACATTACACTAGCCACATTTCTGGTCAAGATTTGAAATTTTAAGCCGAGAGGCTGACAATGATTTTCAAAGTCTTACATGTAATGAGTAAAAACTGAAGGACAAGTTTTGCTTAGTTTTCACTGACCAAGTAAGTCCATCTAATTTTACTGCACAAGGCTGTATGCTGACAATTCTTCCCAAGGGCACATGTGCTCTAAAGTAAAATGTTTACGAGCACAAAAAACCCTTTGTGGATATATTTTTTTGGTCTTTTTTCCTATATTGCAAGGCCAGTCAGAGTATCATCCCACCTTTACTCATTTATTAAACAAAAAACTTATGAAATCTGCATTAAGAGGAAAACAAGTGTACGTTTCTATACCAAATAATATGAACTACATCACTAAATGTTAAGCAAGAACTTTCCTGTTCCTCTTCCTTCACTTCCTACTTTGCTCATGATTTGTCTCCTGGTCCCCTATGCTCCTCCCACTTTCATTAAAAAAAAAAAAAAAATCCTGCTTTCATTGTAGCTTTTGCACATTTTTATTTTTTCTGGCCTGTCACCTTTCGCATAAAACTCAGTGCATTATTACAGAGAACGACTGATTGGTGCTTGGCGTCTAAAGGGGATGGGGGTCTGAATGACTGGGCGATCGACAGGTTGATCGCATTGGGTACCCTGTTGTGGATGAAACGGCTTGGTAGCATAAACTGGTTGGTATTTATAGTCACTTGCACAATATGTATATATATTTTTTATTTTATTGGGGCAAATGTTGGTGAAATACTTGCACCGTAGAGGCCTGCTGTCACAAGCAGCTTAGTCGTCTACTCCAGTTGTTACATTTTCACAAAGACCAGCTAAGAGAAATCTTCTCGATCCAACTGTAAAGCTTCCACCCAGATCTTCTCTAATCCATTATCATGGCAGACTTGAAACAATTTAAAGTGCCAATCCGTACTGTTACATTGGATTAACACGGATGTAAAAGCATATCCCATGCTTTGCACTGCTGTAATGCTAAGCCCTGAAATGTGGCAACTAATGACTGAAAATGCATCTAGTGTGACTGGTTTCATTAAAGAAGAGGACCATAGTGGTGATCTGTATAAAGTGGTCTTTACAGGGAATATGAGTCATTTATTGAAACTCATTGCTGGGATCAACACATTAGGCCTTTTCTTGCCAGCTGAGACTAAAACATTAACCATGTAGTGTCTAAACCCTACATGTCCTGTGTGACCAGCTTAGTGTCCACCAATCCAAACACACCTTACTGGTGTGACAAATATGTTTTTCCAGTTCAAACCCCTGCATGGTTTCAAGCCCATTGTTCAAAAATGCAGATTCCCAAAAGGCAGGAACCGTGGGAGGAATACATAATACTTCCTTGTTCTCCCCTGGCTTCAGAGGCTATAATTCAACAGCAGGAAAGCTACAGGAAACAGTGGAGTCCACACACTGCCTGAATGTATCACCGAAAAAATTATCAGCTGTCACAATTAATAATACTTTTGCAAGTATTTTGTAAGGGCTAAACAATGAATTACTGCGAAATGGTAATATTGACCAGTTTCTCATTGTTTTTTGCGCTTTTTCTAAATGGCTGTGGGTAGGATTTTTATTCTGATGGCTCATGGTGGATACAAACCATGATAAGTTACCCTCCTGTAAACATGCATGATTTTGATGGATAACGCAAAAAAAAGAAAAGAAAAGTACTACTTTACCAAAACACAGTTGCAAATCTCCTGGAGCTCCTTTTCCACCTTCTCCCGGTATTCCTTGACCATCTGCTGCTTCTTTTCACACCCCTCCGTCTTCAGTCCAATGCTGGACATCACCCTCCATGCAGACCGCCTTGCCCCCACCACATTTTTGTAGGCAACCGACAACAGGTTCCTCTCCTCGTTCGACAGCTCGTCGCCCTTCTCTGTAACCTCCTTCATGCACGTTGCCATGTCCTCATAACGCTCAGCCTGCTCTGCCAGCTTGGCCTTCTGAATAAGATCCGTTCTATCCATAGTTTGTAAGTTGATGGGGTCTGACAGATCAGGGAATCTAAGAGGACAGTCGAGGACTTTTGGTTTGGAGAATGAGTGTAGCAGTGGACCAAGTGTGGTAATCCCACAATCTGCAAAAGAAGATTGATCAAATTAAAAGATGACAGCCTTTGGTACATTTTGAATTCCTGGGTTCATTTTTTTCAATAATTTGTATTTAAAGCTTCATTTTGCACTGTAAACTGTACTCATATTGTTAGTAAAAAACGATTTTTCCCCCCCCTAACATAATAAATAATTGTGATTACATTATTGATCAAAATAATCATGATTATCATTTTGGCCATAATCGTGAAGCCCCTTCATTTTGTAATACCCCCCCGATTTTTTTTTTTTTTTTAACCATTTCAGGAACTGAACAATGTTTTTCCCATCCGTTTTCCACACCCATGGAATATTTTAGTCCCTAAAAATGGATATAGATCAATAAATTTAGTTTTTACTCATTAGTGGAGGAAATGACTATTAATGATGTTTCCATACACCATGCTTAACATGTCTGTTTCATGAGGGTACCCTGAAAAAACACCTTTTTTTGGTGATGTGGGGGAGATATCCTGGGCTACAAGGAATTTATCTATTGACTGGCCAGAAAAACAGGTTTTGGAATTGATTACGTTCACAAAAACTCAATGAGAATTAAACTGCTGACTAAATATATCACATTGCAGCAGCAGGAACACACTTAAAATATATTCATAGAGTTAAAATTATTTATTTATTTTTTTAAAAAACACGTAAAGCCCATCGACCATTGTGCGTACATGTTTAAGGCCAATTAAAATAAAAAACGTACACAGATCAGACCATAATGCACCCATCTTCTTGGATTGACGTAAACTAGGTTCAGATTAGGAATCACAGCTAATAAAAACCTTTTAAGATCTGACTAAGGTTTTTCCAGTTTCAATCGAAAATGATTTCTGATTTGTATTATTAAATCAAAGCTGTTTTAAGGTTGTTGAAATTCTGATTGGGCAGGTTAAAACACATTTTCTCAGGTGAACATCTGGGAGGAGATGTGTTACATTCTCCATTTTTGCACGTTGGACACGGTACGACGAATCGTATTTGAGGATTATCAATGTGAGCCGCATATTGATTTATTCAAATGACTATGGAGGAGAGGGGAAAAAAACCGCAGATTCTGATGTATGATTTCACATTTCTTTGTGAATGTTTCAACTTCCGTCGCAGGCGATGCCGAATTCAACGTCGTGTCTATTAAGGCGGAAAAATCACGTTGAAACAGATTTACTACCGATAGAAATATGGTAAAACAATCGAGCATAAACTGTGCTGAAAACGTATTCTGAAACGAGTTATATTTCTTCTATCGTGGCAATCGATCCGCTGCTGAGATTCACCGAGCCAACCCGCCACAAAGCTGTCTGCTGCAACAACTAGCGGGCGTTAGCCACCACCGCGGCCACTCCTTTTAACAGGAAAAAAAAAATGAAACCCGCATCGTTACCCTTTGAAAACGCCAATAAATAACTTTGTCCAAAATACACATATGATGAGAGTTCAAATTGTGACCTATCAAATGTTTCTGACCTGCTGAGATGGAGATTTGCTCCCCCGAATGGATCCGATTTGAGACGCTGACCGGACAAGCAGAGAACACCAACAGCAGCAGCGCAGACCAAACTGAACCTGCCACGGTAGGTGGGAGGCTGGGGGCTTCATACGGAGGACACCCACCAATCAATAAGCCGTATTCAACTTGATGGACAGGGTTAGGTTGTGGCGTGAACCAGTAGCTTTGTCGTTCGGTGAAGAAAGAGGCGGGGCTTACATGGGAGTTTGGCTGACCGGAACACTGCAGAAACTGGGGCCACGGGGTTTCCTCCAATTAGAGCAAGGGATGAAGACGTCATCGCATTGCCATGGTGATGGTCGTCCAATCACCCCTTTGCTCACACACGCTGTAGGCGGGTGTGGCTCATAATGGCTGAACATTTTACCACGTTTACATCAATGTACACGCATTTAAGAACACGACATGCGAACATTCTACGTTAAAAAGACATCTATCTATCTATCTATCTATCTATCTATCTATCTATCTATCTATCTATCTATCTATCTATCTATCTATGTGTCTGTCTGTCTATTGATTTATTGATATTTATTTGTTCTTGGCTGTCTTCAAACAGATACAATTCAATACAGAGAATAAACATTCTATCTATCTATCTATCTATCTATCTATCTATCTATCTATCTATCTATCTATCTATCTATCTATCTATCTATGTGTCTGTCTGTCTATTGATTTATTGATATTTATTTGTTCTTGGCTGTCTTCAAACAGATACAATTCAATACAGAGAATAAACATTCTATCTATCTATCTATCTATCTATCTATCTATCTATCTATCTATCTATCTATCTATCTATCTATCTATCTATCTATCTATCTATCTATCTACTGTATCCAGCTACTTCATTTTGTAATGCATCAATGTTTTTGTTATTAGGAGCACAGACATCTTTGATATTTACCTTTAAAGATAACAGAAACAAACTTCTTTCCAGTTGCAAATGAGATATTAAAATAGCAAATAAGCCAGGGATCAGCTCAGTTAAGAAATTAGTTTTGAGCACAAAAAAATGAGCATTGAAGTACTTTATTTTAGGTCAACTCAATCAAAAAAGTAAGTACACAATTCAGAGGGTTTGGTTGATATGAAGGACAGTAGCTGAACCTAAATCCCTATTCCGCTACTTTTTCTTCAGGCTTATTGTGCTTACACAATTTAAACCTTCCCTGTCTGGGCTCTGAGCTGGCTTGATCCCCACATTGACATCATACAGGAAGACAAACAGCTGAGACCACAAATAGATGTGGACTTAATGGGCAGAGACCCTTGGGTGTTGCCACTCTCTGCTGGAACCTGTGGTATCTCTAATTCCAGACATAGGCAACTATATAAATGTGGTCCTCGGTAGTTTGTACGTACCCCAAAGTAAACACATGAAATGGCTTCAAAAGCACAGAAAATGACATAATAATACACAAAAGAAGGAAAAACATCCACAAAATGACTCCAAAAATACATATAATGAGAGAGAAATACACAAAACGAATCCTAAAACACATTAAATGAGAGGTTATACAAAATGACAAGAAAATACACAAAACAAAAAATACAGAACCACAAAAAACAAAAAAAAAACAAAAAAAAAACTGTTATTTTCTGCATTAGTTTCCACTTTCATGAAAGATTTGTCCAAAATTTAGGGTTGTGTAATAATGATTTGAGACCAGATTGGTGGCTAATCATAACAGAATTACTACTTCAATATTAATACTTTCAAAAATGTTATTGACTCATTTTTTGCACCGTAACCCTCAAAGAAAAAACAAGTGGGTCAGAAAATGGATGGATGGATGAAAGGATGATTCAATAATGCACTAATATTAATAATTATTGGAAGGACCTAATTTATGTACTGCTTTAATCACCACTGAAGTAGTCCCATTCACTCATTCACACTCCGATTCAGAACCGTTTCTGGCTATATGCAGTGCAAAGCAAATACATAGGGCCCCAGAAGCCACTAGGACACAGCAAAGGACACTTTATCTGAGACAAATTCATTTTTTAACCTGTCTTTATCCCTTAGTCTATATGATATCAATGTACAATTTAAGACTGAAATGGATATGTGCGCAAATGAATTGGTAAAGTGAAACTTTTTTTTGCCTGAATTAACTCAAGATATAGATCACGTGATCTTAAATCGTGTTGGGGGGTCACTGTGTGGTATCGGCTAATATCAAAAATAGGAAATTATTGGTTTGACAATGTTGGCAAAAGCTAATATCAAAGATTTATATTAAAAACAAGTGAGGTAAACAAATGCATTTTAAAAAAAATGTAGTTTTTCCTCATGTAAAATTTATAATTTGGCTCAAAACAATGTCTGTTTCAACGCTAGACTAATATAATAGATGAAGGGTCTCCTGTCCTCGGTAAGACAGATGGCTATAAATACAAGTGGTTAATAGGTTGGGAAATCCCAAGGCTACAGCTCTAGTTTTGAGCTGCTCCAGCCTGCAGCATGGCCGCATGTGCAGCTCAGGTTCACATTTCCTGTTGTTTCATCTGGTACTGTATGTAGAGCAGCTATAGCATCACGTTGGACTTCCACACAACGGGCGAGGTGGTTAGATTGTGAGGCATTCGCTCAATATGAAGCTGAAAGATGAGACATTGATCATTTTAGTGTTTGTTGTTGATGTAGTGGTAGCTAATAGGCTGACTTCACATACAGTGTGGTAGTGGGAGGTCGCCATTTTTTTGCCATTACACCCCAGTGCTCCATTTCACAGCCCACTTTTAGACTTTGATTGACTGTAATTAAAACCCATACATACGCGCGCACACACACACACACACACGTATAGCTACACACATGCAAGCACACAGCAGGATTTCAGTGCTGTTCACACTGTAATTAGATCCTGTATAAAATGTCACTGAATTATGAAGCAGCTTGTAGTCTGTCGTAATGCGTTTCTATACGGTGGTGGTGGTGGTGTGATTACATTTCAACCTTGAATCTCTTTGTTTTCAGAAGAGCTGCTTTTCCAACAGTCCTCTTCAAACTGGAGGTTATGTAATAAAGTATATGAGGGAAAAGTCCAGCGTGGGCAGCGCTAACTGTGAGGCATGATTTCCATGAAAGTCGCATGAATCATTCCATCCTATCCTACAGCTACTGTATGTCCAGTCGGTTTAAAATGATTATTATATGGGTTTTCATCTGAAGAATCAAGATTGTGTTAGGTTTTAGTAATTTTTCTTTCCTTTCTTTTTTCATCATCTGAGGTGCAACTGAGACTCAAGATTAGTATCATGTTAATATTTATGAAATTATGACTTAGTTTGTCATCATGTTCAGTGCTTAATTTAGTATTCAGCTTAATAAAATTGTATGAATGATCAAAATAGATATTTACATAAACACATATACATATCACAAATATTAAAACAGAGTGAGGACTACATTTCAGTTATTTGATTTGAAGTCAGATTTTGATCTCTCTCAACCTTCCTGCTCCTTTGAAAGCAACCAAATATGACAGCTGATCAGGTGTTCCCCATGAGCCCTATTAGAATCCTATGCTAATACTGCTATCTACAGGTTTTTTTTGTGTGTTTTTTTTTGTTGACATTATGAAATCCAGAGGGTTGAATTTGTGAGTAAAAACTAACGTGTGTTTTAGACCAGGGGTTCTCAACTGCCCTTGGGACCCACATTTTGCCACGTCATTAAATCGCGACCCACTTTTTTCTTTTTTTTTTGAAATCAACCAACCAAATTTAGTTGCTGAAAACACTCACACGTAATCTTTTTTAAAACATAAATCTATATATTTTCCTGTGTAACATGCAGTTCACAGCAAGTCTGTAAAAACAAAAAGTTTCTTTCAAAATAAAAGACAAGTCCAATTTGAGAGGTAATTATTTTTGACCAGCTGTCCGCGACCCACCTAGTACAGGTCCGCGACCCACTTTTGGGTCCCGACCCACCAGTTGAGAATTGCTGTTTTAGATGATATGCATGGAACAAATACCTCTTGGCAGGACCAAAGCACAACTTTCCTCTCTACATGCTCTAATGCACGTGTCAAACTCTAGGCCTGGGGGCCAAAACCAATGTGGCCCCCAGGAAACTGAGAAAACAATAATCATTGTCACATGAAATTCCGTTATAATTGCAGGGGTTTGAAATTTTTCCATTTTTATCATGACTGCAGTCAGTTTTGTACAAAATAACAAATTGTGGAAATAACTTTCATTTTTCCCCCTCAAATCTTTCAAATTCTCATAAAATTGCCCTAAATTACACAAAATCAAGTATTTTTGAGATTAAGATCCTTTAATGCATTTCCTACAGTCCAACACCCTCAAATATACACAAGTAACCGCTTTGATGAAGATGACCTTTGTCATCATGTGTAAACTATCTTTCCTCACCATATTAGCCTCACTCATCTGGGCACATGCATGCATAATGCAGCAGTGCTTCCTGTCATAAATCACTGAGTAGCCCTTCATCATACCGCTAAGTGAAGATGCTAATGAGCTCCTGGTGAAGCAATTATTGATTTATGGACCATGGGTGGAACATTTTTACATTGACACTATAATGCAAACTAATTATCAAAAACTAAATTACATAGTGCAACTGTTTCTGATGTCATGGATTAGATCTGGAACGAGTTTCTGACTCTTTTGGGGATTTTACTCCTACTGGTCACCTGCATAGTGGTGAAGTCATTGCTGAGTCACAATATACAGTAGATGCTATGTTAAAGGCTGTTTTTTTTCCATCACGTTAAGAACAGCAACAAAGCAAACATCCAACTCTGCATGCGACGGCCTGCAGAAGAACAAATCAGCAGAGAAAATTCAAAGGTGTGGCTCCTCTTGGACTCTTACGTTGCACCAGGTTTAGTCAACAATCTGAGCGTTTTGAAGGTCATTTTGTGTGACACTTTGCCAGACATGTAAACAGATGAGTTGGAGAGCTCAGAAAAATGAAAAGTATTTCTAAACAATAGATAAACTGTCTACATTTTTAGGGAAAAGCTTTAATGTCAGTATTTTACTACTAATAATAATAATAATAGAGAAGAAGAAGAAGAAGAAGAAGAAGAAGAAGAAGAAGAAGAAGAAGAAGAAGAAGAAGAAGAAGAAGAAGAAGAAGAAGAAGAATTGCCAGAAGAAAACAATTTAAAAAAATAAATACATTTAAAAAAAAATAATGATAAAAAAAAAAATAAATAAATAATAATAATAATAATAATAAAGACGAAGAAGTTTGGTCCTTTGTGTGTCGACTTTGGACGTTCACGTGCAGGGAACCCTTATTGCTCGTAGTAAATGTTTTCCCGGGTCCTTGGGCACTAAATGGATGAAAGAATGGATGTTAGTTTCTGATATTAATTAATTGTGTGCAAGCTATTAAGTAGAAGGAAGGTTGAATGATGGGAAGATTCAATACTGCATGAGAAAATCTTGCCAACTGGTTCCCATAGCGGTGTGAGCTGGTGTGACTCAGCCTTGTTGTAGCAGAGTTTGGTGATATTGCGGAGGAACGAAAATGTGTTACACAACATGTGGGCCTTCAACACTCCCACCCAGGGCAATACAGAACCAGAGCCTGGGCCAAATGAAACAGTGATAAGAGTTGGCTGTCCAGCTCCTCCTTTTCTCCTACTCCCAACTGCCATTTGTCTGTTTGCTTATTCAATTTCACAGGCCTTTGTTCCATCAATGTAGTGATTGCACTTTGTACGGTAATATTGAAACTATGAGAGCTAATCATCACGATATTCAACCGAGCTCGTGTGTCAACTTGCAGAAATGAGCCCTGACCACTTAGTGCAGGAATGCATTGGAAAAGGATGAACGTTGGGGAAAGTGTAAAAAAGAGAGAATGTTTTCCCTCGATGATGGAGGCGTTTGTCTCCTGAGGGGGGTGAAGTGGAGGCGGGGCTGGTCTGACTGCTTTTTGTAGTAATGGCAGGAAGCAGAACCTGCACATAAAAGCATCTCCTGCTCCTTTTACTACTCATTTATTGTGATTACATTAACATTCTGGCTCGTTGCTAAATTTAAATCAATAGTTCATTATTTTTACCACAATTTCTTAAAGACATTATTTCAGACATTACAGTCTTCTTTGCAGCCTCTTTAGCTAAATGGCATTGATTGGCATCTCTGCAATGAAACTCTTAAAAGCGAGTTGGATCTTACTTGAATTTAATAAAGCAACGGATGTCAGATGTTTCATTAAATCTATTTTTGTGCTTTACGTTGTTTGGATCATCTGAAGTAACAATGTCAGCTGAGTGTGCAGACGTCACAAAGTCAATTGTTTACAGAGGACGCCTCATTTGGAATCAATAAATTGGCGAGTTGGATTGGAGCATGTTCTAGTGCAACGTTTTAAACATGTGATGTACTGTATGTGCTGTGATGTACTGGGCACAGTGTGATGTATTTCCAGCACATCAGAAAGGTTTTGGGGATCTAAAATAGCCTAGATAGATTTTACAACATGTATTTGTGTATATAGTATTATGATACATTGTCTGTACTTTTTAATTCAATGCAATGACCAAATTCAGGCAAATAATCTCATACCTGCTGTGCGTATGATATAAATAGATGATATTAGGCTTCATTGAACAGTTCAGGCTTTGAGTGGCTGCTTTAGTTCAGATCTTTGCAAGCAAACAGCAACACAAAACATTTAGACTCAACACTGAGATCATTTCTAGTGAATAAAATGTGCCTCAATGTCATCGAAGGGAGGGAGATAGTTGTCCCTGACAAGAATGGTATGTCATGATCTCACGTACACACATACAAAGACACACACACACACACATCCACTGACATAACCACTTGCTCACTCATGCACGTGCCCACAGTCGCTTATTCACAGCTCGTGGATCCTGAAAAACAAAGCAGGCCATCGTGAGCTTTCTTACCATCCTCCATTCTCCTCCTCCTCCTCCTCCTCCTCCTTTTCCTCCTCCTCCTCCTCCTCCTCATCCTCCTCCCTCATTATTCTGACAGTGCACTCTGTCTTTTCTGGGTTACTTCTGCATGCCTCTGGGGCACACATTATTGAGATAAACTTAGCAACAGCTAGCTAGGTCAGACCACATACCCCACTATGGCGAGGAAATTAAAGTATACGGAGCGGGTAAATGGCGTCACCGTCGACCATATATTACATATTCTGTAATTTATGTAAGATTCACATTTACACCAAACACTAGAGTGTTATTTGAACAGATTCAGACAGAGGTTTATGGAGGCCGCTGGTTCCTATACGATATGAATGAAGGTCTCAGTTTCAGATTGTTTTTCTCCCTAGTTATCTTGCTATAAATTTACATTAACAGGAAACTGTTGTTTTGGATTTTTTCTTCTCTACCATCTTGTAATTTCATGCAGTTAAATGCATTGAATCATATGTATAAGCAGTCGTCCCTCTCTCCTGTTGTCTGTCATCTCTTATGTACGTTTTCCAATGTGCAACCTCAGTTATTACGATGATAATAATCACTGTATAGATGTTTTACTTTCTCTTTACTTTCCGCAAACCCCTAAATACAGCTATTTCTCTTAGTGCAGCTTTGTTTTTGTTTTTTTGGTAAAAGGCTTTTTCTTTTCTCCATATCATAGCCCGTGATCGCTCATCACGCCAAGTGATTAATTAGAACTGTCGTTCACTAAATTGAGAATTCAGTAGCTAAATTTGATAGGTGGTGGAAATAAGTAAAATATTAATAGTGCTTCTTCATTTTTTTCCATTATTATTTAAAAAAAATCATTTTTATTCTCAATTTTCTTTCATTTTTGTCATTTTTTTAAAATTATGGGTTAAATTATTTCACATTGCCTTTACATGCCTTTGCTAAGCATCTCTAATACCTGTTTGGCAGACTAATGAGCATCTTTAAATTGAATTATTGTGTACCTGTGAGGAGCTGTTTTTGCTCATGTGAACCCTGTAGTAGAATGGTAAAGCCTCTGCTACACTGATCCCAATAAATAGGGAGGAAAGATTTATCTTAGAGGAGTAGAGTGAATAAGTAGAACAGGTTTCTTTTCTTTTCTGAGAGCAAAAACATAACATAAATTATTTAATCAAACTATTTCTCTCACGTGTGTGTGTGTATTTGTGCAGACTGCCCTTTCAACGCTTCTCTCTCATCAGGCTTGTTGAGCAAAAGTGTTTGTTGTAGATAGAAGAGAGGCCACCCAACGCCCCTGTGTCATCTAGTTATCTCTGTGTCTTATCTGACATGCCTTATTATCATTTCATCTTATGTGTTGCTTTCTTTTCTTCTCCTGTCACAGATTACTGCTTTCATTTCCTTGTTTGGTTCTTTTTTTTTTTCACCACAGCGATGAGCGTTTGCCTGCCCACACTTGCTATTGCCATTTAAAAGCAATACTTCAGGCAGTAGAACAAGAAAAGACTCATGTACTATACATTTACCCTTTTATAGAAATGAACTACTACAAATGGTGAATTTAATACTAAGATATTTTATTTCAGGTGCAGTGCAGCTCTTTATGCTACATTTGGAACAGGCACAGAGCCAAAGCCGGGGCAAATATCCTGTGGCTTTAAACAACAAGGATATCCCCGAAGGAAGTGCTGCCACATTGTCCCCCTGGACACAACGCATCAACAGGAAGAGAGTTATTGCCCAAATATGGAAGATCCGTTTGAATATTTGGTACTTCATGAATACTTCTGAAGTGTTTGAATGTCCTAAACCAGACAGTCAACAGGCGGCCCTCGGTCTAATAGTATGCAGCCCCCAAAGTAAACACACAAAATTATATTAAAATGCACAAAAAACCAGCAAGAATACACTAAAATATACTAAACAATTAAAACATTACACAAAAATACAGTAAAAGACAAGAAAAACCCAGAAAAGACTTCAGAAACACACAAAATTACTACAAAAATTTACAAAAACGACCACGGAAATACACAAAATGACTCAAAAAACATCCAAAGTTACAGAAAATGACAACTAAAGTAAACAAAAGGATGTGAAAAACAGCAAAAAGTAACTCCGCAAACCCACAGTATTACATACAAACAAAACGACAACAGAAATGCACAATATGACTCCAAACGAGGCACGTTTTATAGGCAAAAATACACAAAAGGACTACAGAAAGGCATATAAGAAAAACATACACACAGAATGACAGAAAAGCACACAAACTACTATGAAAATTAACAAAACAACAACAGAAACACACACAAAAAAAACCTCCAAATAACACAAGACGACAACAAAAATACACAAAATGACTCAAAAAACTAAAAATTACAGAAAATGGCAACAAAAGCAAACAAAAAGACAAGAAAAACACAAAAAACGCAAACCCACAGTACTACAAACAAACAATAAAACAACAGAAATACCCAAAAAGAATCGAAAAGAGTTACATTTTACAGGAATGCACAAAATAAACAAGGCAGTGGCTATCCGTGTGGTTGATGTATCAATATACCGACATTCTATCCGTACGCAGCGCCCTATTTCGCCAGTTTAGGTCACGTGATAGGTCAGTCATTGGCCAGTTTAGGTCGCGTGACTAAGACTAAACTTAACCCTAAAAATTGTTGTGATATTGGGTTATAACTCAACCCTAACCCTAAGACGCTACGTACTTGTACTTCGGTAACCGTACCAATAGCACCGGGGGTTGTCCGTACGGCAACCGTCCAAACAGACACTTTCAATAAACAAACACATGCGGAATGACATAAAAACACACAAACTTACACTAAAAACATTTTGTTTTGGTCATTTTGAATGCGGACAATAATGTACATAATGCGGCCCTTCGGTCAAACAAACACGTTTTTGTGGCCCCTGTTCTGATAAAAGTGGTCCACCTCTGCTCTAAACACTTATTCATCATCGTCAATATTATCCATCAGACTCGGTCAGATGATCAGCATGAGCATAGCATTCATATTCTAAGCTTGGGGTGAACGATTGTCGTATACAGACGACTACCGTCAACATGAAAGTTTTGTCAGTGAGGTGATGGCTCCAATAGAAGGCAGAGGAAACAGAGAGAGAGACAGCGAGAGAGAGAGAGAGAGAGAGAGAGACCCCAATCTGTGCTCAGGCCTCGGGTCATGTTCTGCTCTGATGACGAGATCTCTGCTCTGCTCTCGTTTCTATTTTCTCATCGCCTCTGTTTCTCCTCTCTTCTTCTTTCCTCTCCCAAGGTGACCCGTCTCTACGAATACTAAACTTATCTTCAGACAAAGTCTTTTTTGTAGAGCATTAACTAGCATGAGATGATAGTCAGTAATAAATACCAAAAAAAAGATTACTCATATATTGCAACAGTGAGTGTTCTAAACCCTGGTTTACATGTTTACACAAGTATTACATGATTCAAAGTTTGATTTGGACAAAAAACATTATTTCAAATACTTGCAATTGAGAAGTTTTGTGAATACAAATCAAAATAACCTCATTAAGATCTTTCTCACTCCACTAGAACAAGTCAAAGTAAAGAATAAGTCAAGGAAGGGTATCATCTCAGATTTCTACATTTTGATGTTATCCAATTCAACAGAAAACTCAAGGAATGAAGACATGCAGGATAATATTAGTAAACAGGATTGCAGTAAAACTCACACAATGTTTATTAATAGTCAGCTACGGATACTACAATCCAAATGGTAAAATTAAACAAATATAATAAAAAAAAAACATTCCAGATATATGTATAAAGTGTGGCTCTGAAGGCTCATTGATACACTGCGTGTGTGAATGTAGATACAACTATTTTGGAAAGAAGTAAAAGATTTAATTCTGAAGATTATTTCAAAACAGGTTGCTTTAACACTTGACATGTTTTTATTGTCTTTGTACCCACAAAAACATAATTCTAGCAAGTGTAAAACAACATTTATTGATTTCAGCTCACTGATTGCAAAAATATGTATAGTTCTGACCTGGAAAAATGTCATCAGACCCAGCGCCTCCCGGTGGTTCAAACAAAAGCCATCTAGTCTGCCACTGGAGAGAATCACATACATATTCATAAGACCCAACAACACATATTTAAAAAAAAAAAAAATTGGGGACCATTTATACATTTTGTTAAGGACTTGGACTCTAGTTTTTACTGTTTTCTATAATTAAGACCATGTATAAATATCTCGCTGTCATGTAAGAATTTGTAAATATTGTACCAACATAGTAAAAATCTTCAATAAAATATAAGCTGTTGCTATTGGTCCGGACAATAGACTGTAAAAATAATGGACAGCGCGAAGGGGCGCAGCCATCTTGCAAATTTGACGTCATTTGGAGCCAGAGTCTGCGGAGTAGGGTCCTGTGGGAGTAGCCCTGGTAACACGCCCCGCCCATTTAGCGTACTGCCCAATCATAAGCTGTCAATCATTGTAATATGTGACGTCAAATCCCGTATTTCAACCTCATATAACTTGTTTAAAACAAAATGAGCACTTGAACACAATGTAGGGTGATAATAACAAAGGATCACAGCAAAGTTTAGGTTTAGAAAAAATTATGTGACGAGTATTTTAACTTTACAGTTTGACCCAAATCTCATCCGTTATCATGGAGGAGGCGGGGTTTATGACCTATACTGCAGCCAGTCAGCAGGGGGAGCTCTAAAAAAAGCTTCACTTTCGAAGGAGCTTGTCCTGTCCATTCTTTTTACAGTCTATGGTCCGGACACGGACCTCAGACAAACCTGACTGTAGTTCCAGCACTTCTTGTGCGCATGCGTCCGGCAATGGCGGCAGTTCCGCTACTGCCGGTAATTCCGTCCCGTTTTAATTCTTCCTTGTGTTCTTCTACTTCGGAGGAAATCCCATTTTACAAGCTGTCCTACACAAACAATCCACACATATTTTGGATTTGTTGAGCCCAGAGTGAATCAAATTGTTTAATTGTAAACATGTACTTGCAAATTCTTACTGAACACATTTTCAAAGTTCATAGAAAAATACAAAATTTTGGAGATACGGTAGATGATGCTTGGAAAATATCAGAAAACTGTATTTTTTTATGGTGTCAATGCACAAAATAGCACTTTTAAACATCACTTTTTTTTTTTTTTTTTTATATATCAATGGAGCCAATAAATCATTGTTAAAAAACAAAACAAATTACTAACATCTCAATTCTGTCTAGATGCAATATGTGTTTATTTTTTATTTTTGTCTTAACTGAATTTTTGACAGCCATTTGAAATCTGCCTTTGAAGCTGCTGTCTCTCTTTGCGTAAAATTGCCTGGCCCCGACTACTACTGCACAGTAGCTAGAATAGTGGCTTATTTTAGCTGACAGCAGCAATCTGTTGTGTTGCGGTTAAATTTGGAACCACCTTCTTTCCTTTTTACTGTCACCATTACTAATTGTTTGTCATCACTTGAAAGCGATAATCGATTTGTGATGTTACCCACTGTCACCTTTTGCCAGGTAGACCAAGCTACAGTACTTAGTCACTGTGTACTTACACCGCATGCACAAAAAAGTCTGAGTTAGATGCCGTATCTGTTTAATGGATGGATGAATTACAAATATAGACTCCTCCACAGTGTTGGCTAAAACACAATGAATGTGATGCTTGATTTATCAATTTATACGCTATGTCTAACCCGTTCTTTCTTGAGAATCAGTAAAACTGCTCATGAGGTTTAAAATGTGAACATTTCCCAGTGAAACCCATAGTCACAGAGCTTCGAATAGTCTCCATCCTGTGATGATTCATGGCCACAAACACAAACCTGCCTCTCTCTCTCTCTCTCTCTGTGTGTCATTTCTCCCTCTGCCTGACTTTGACTGTTGCCATGGAGACAAAGGGCGGTGGAAAATAAAAAAAGAGCTTGGCACGCTCGCTGGCATCCCTGATCTGTGGGCAGTGAGGTCATGTGGAGTATATGACGACGTGGAAGGTTGAGTGCAGCACAGACAGCATTCATAAAGCAGACGGATGGAGGATGCCAGGAGACCCTGTCACTGACTGACTGCTCAGTTATCTGGATGACACCTGGTAGCACTACACACACATGTATACACTCACAAAGACATGGTGAGGAATAAAACAGTGAATCAATGCCTTTGTGTGCAGGCTCTGAGTGTTGACCCTGCAGTTTTAAAACACTTGTTTGCATTCCATTGTGACGACTCTCCTCGGGCGGTAACTGGGCTGATAACACAAGTGCAGACACAATGATGTCTGAAAGCAGACAGTGTCTAAGTGTAGCAGGTGCAGGGTTTACAAGGGGGATTTCTCGTCATACACACACTATATTAGATAATAAGATTAAACTATATCATTAAACTTAACCAAAAAACAGATATTTACCTGCTGAAGGTAACAAATAATATTCAACAATACAAATGAAGCCGATGTTGTTGTTTTTTTTGTAAGTTCCAACTCTTTGAGCGCCAGTTTTATCTTCTAACACAGACACAAGCAGTGCATAGTGTCTGATCATGCATTCATCTGGCATCTGTCGGGTAGCATAATGAACATCATGGGGATTTATTTTATGTTGGCAATAATCAGCAAACTAACAACTTCTCCAGCTGTGTTTGAAGAAGGCAAAGCAGGGCAAATGTATTTGTATAGCGCATTTCATACTTAACGCAATTCAATGTGCTTTACATGATCAAAACAGAACACATTCAACAGCTTAAAAATCTATAAGAACACAATGAACAAAAGGAGTGCCTTTAACCTCGGATTTAAAAATGTTCACATTGGATGCTGACTTCAGTTCTGCTGGCAGTTTGTTCCACTTCTTTGCAGCATAACAACTAAAATTATGTCATGGCACTGGGCACTCCCACCTCAATTTGCCAATTTTAATTTGCTGGGTTCTCTCTTCGCGGGGTCTCTCCGTGCGATGTCGGCTTTGCGGGGTGTGGGGGGTGCCTCTTCGCTTCGGGTATAGCTTGGTACTTGTCTCGTCTCCTGGTTGCCTTGGGGGCAGTCCCCGTGGTCCCACCCCTTGCATGCTGCGCGGAGTGGTCCCTGCTTGGGCGGTGCCCTGCGTGACCAAAGTCTGTGGCTCTGCCACCTCGGGGCTGTGCGCGCCACATAACGGTTTGATGGTCTGGTTGGGGCCCTTGGGGGGGGTCCTGACTTTGACAATAACTAAGGCTCATTTTGCTGGCGGCATCGATAAAGGGTGATCTGGGGGAGCTCTGGGGAGCTCGGCCGGTGCGCCTGGGGGCCGGTGGGGCGACTTGCAGCGTCCACTTGGTGCCCCAGATGGCTGGGGTTGTGGTCGTCGTCCTTGGGCGGGCTGCTGCCGGTGCTGCTTCTGTTCCGGTTCCTTCTGGCATGGTGTCCGATCTGTGCTGGGTTTGGGCCACCGGCGGGCGCCCGCTGGCTGCCTGTTCGGTGCGGCTCTGGCCGTCTCCTAGGCATGGGCCTTTGCTTCTCCGCTGGGATCTCGCACTCTGTATATTCAGGAAAATAATCGGCCCACAGGAGAAAGTAAAAATTACACAGAAAGGGGTAAACATTGTGTAAATTACAAAATCATTCAGTTGAAGATATCTCAGTCCTTCCAAATGTACAAGTTCAAATAAATTCTGCAATATTTGCAGTGGCACACAACTGCAGTCACAACTGTTGAGTTACCTCAAATTTTGTTCAAAACTCTGCTTGACTGATTCATCTAAAACCTCCACAACACAAACAATCCCACAAAATTACACAAATGTGTCACAAAATCAAGAAATGTTGAAGTTCAAATACTGCAGGGACGTACAACTGTTATTTATTGCTTGGATATTATTGGTAGATAGCCTACTATATATCAGTTATATGTGGAAGTGAAAACTCGGGTATAATAATGTTGAAATTGCTCTTTATTTCCACCCAAAATCAGTGGCTCACTTAAAATCAAACTGCTCCGTGTTTGACCTCAGAGCGAAAATAAGTTTGATACCCCTGCATTATCTGTGTAGCCTTTTACAATATTAGCTTAGCAGAGCAGTGCAGTGCTACTGGGCACAAAATGTAGCCTCATCTTTGTTAAATCTCAGTGTCTTGCTCAAGGACACTTAGGCACATGGCCAGGTATAGCCTGGGATTGAACCATCAACCTTTCTAATCAGAAGGCAACCAGCTCTAGCACAGTTTCTGTTAGCACATTTGACTCAGAGTAGGAAAGTGGATACTTTATTCATTTCTGTGAGGAGTTTGCCTGTTCTCCCCATGCTTGTGCTACACTTTTCCTCCCGCCATTAGGAAACATGTTCAGGTCATTTGAGGTCTCTAAATTGCCAGTAGGAGGGAGTGTCTGTAGTGTGTGTTTGTCCTGTGATGGACTGACCCTGTCAAGGGTAAAACCCCTGCCTTGAGATTGGCACCACCAGACCCTTGCAACCCTGAACAGTGTTAAATGGCTCAGAAGATACATGAATGAACAAGAAGACTTACAGAGCACAAACCTCCACCAAACACAAAAAACACTTTTTGCCAGATATTCTCAAATATCTGGATCACTGATCATCATGAACGGATTTGAAGAAATTTCTATACCCATTCATAAGGATATAAGGTAACACTTTACTTAATTTATACATAAGGCTGACATTGTGTTGTCATTAAGTGTTGTTTGGCAAATTATGACATCTTTGGAGCTATGTTGGCATTTTTGGGTTAGGTTTAGGGATCTAGTGGGGTTAGGGTAACCAAGGGTTGGGGTTAGGGGAACAAACGACACTTAATGACGGCCTTCATGACACCGTATTCATGCTAATGACAGGTGTCATGTCATATTAATGACAGCGTAATGTCAGCCTTTATGTCTAAAACTTCAAGTAAAGTGTTACCGGATATGGTAAAAATCGCAATGGAATCCAGATCCAGAATCAGTACATTGATCCAGATCCCCATTAAAATTGAATGGAATCTTCCAATAGTCAAAATCCATCAAGCTCTTTTTGAGGTCTCCACGGAGACACTGTTCCAAAACGAAAACGTTTTTTGCGAGTATGTTGGTCAGTCTGTTTGTGTGTGTGTGTGTCTGTTTGTGTACACGATTGATCGTACACTGATGACATCACTGTTGATGACATCATCAGTGTTCTAAAACAATGTTTATCAGGCGTTCCACAGTGTAGATGGGAAAATGAATGGGATTTAGATCTATATATTTTCTTTTGGTAGCCAGAATATCACCAAAATTTAATGAGCTGTTCCTTGATCCATTATCAACATTTCCTGAAAATTTCTTCCGTTCATCCTTTTCAAGTTACGTACACAAACAGACAAACAAATACATACACAAACAAACACACATACGCAAAGAATCTGACCAACATACTTCCGAAAACCATTTTCGTTTTCGAAAGTAAATAAAGCGCTCGTTCAGCGCAGACTTTCAAAAACGCCCATTTTTGCATGTGTCAAAAGCTGCAGATGGAATGACAAATATTTGAACCTTCATTGTAGGTTAATGTCGGAACTCTTCTCAAACCACATTTGACAGCCATTAATCTACAAACGACAGTAGAAATGACTTTCAAAGATGGTGGGACATTCCACATGGTTTTTTAACTGTCAAACCTGGATCAGGATCCAGATCTTCACCAAACTGTATCTCGTGATAGACTTTAGTGGAATGAAGATATCCTGGTGATATCTACAAACTTCAACCTGCTGCCAAATCCACATTCTGGATCAGATTCGTACGAAACTTTACATTTTGATAGAGGTCACAACCCAACATCAAATCCACCAAATTTGAATGAGATGAAAACGTATTTAAACTGCATAGGAATTGTTGAAAGTCTTAAATGGGCTTTCCAATGTTATTTTCAAAAAATCGCTGAGTCAGCATTCTGGATCGGATCCTGATCATGATTTGTCAGATGTTGCATGTCATAACCTGCAAAATCTTGAATAAATTGATGAAGATCTGACAGAGATATGAATTTTAGAAATTTTGCCCCATGCTAAAGATAGAGAATTTTGCAATTTTTGATATTTTGTGCCCAAAAAAATTGAAGTGGATTTGTCAAAAATGTAGGACATTATCGTGCACACAAATAGACACACATACAAACATACAAAATATTGCCTCCTTGGTGGGGTTAATGAACAACATGAACCTTCTGTGTCCCATTCAACCCAGTTTCAATCTGATCACAACGCACTGCATTAGAAATTTCCTTTAGTTTTGGACGTGAATCTGCATCTTTACATACAGTACTAAACCTTTTTGAGTACATATTTTCTGCCTGCAGTGTTTTTCGGCTGTGTTTTACTGCATGAAACTGGTCGTAGGAGTTTTTGTTCATCTAATAATGCACAGAGATGCATCCCTGCATCCACCCTGAGTGAGGAGCGTGAATAAAGCCACCCTTTAGATTCTGTATTTATTAACATATCTGAAACCTAAACATTTTCACCACAAAAGCCTCCTTTTTTTCATTAGAGGTAAGTGTTGGATTTTGTTTTCTGGTTTGGGATCATGTCCACCCAATGTCTTCTTTATAAATGCTTCAGAATTGATGGATTTTCCAAGCAATTATTAAAAACACAGTGTGTTATTCCAGAGTGTGTGGTCCACAGTGTCAACACATAGCTCTGTCCTGCTCCTCCTGAGGATGAACAGCATGCACTCTCTCTTTATAAGCAGTGGGATGATGTGTTTTTTCATGGTGCGGTTGCTGCTCCAGCCTTTTGGAAGCAGGAGAGGAGACAGGCAGTGGTTTCCATGGTTACCTGTGGCACGCCAACGTGTTCACAAGAGCAGAGGATTGGTAGGGCGGGGAATTATATGGGAACACATCAGTGTGTGTGTGTGTGTGTGCGTGTGTCCTGAGGAGGAGGAGGAGGAGGAGGAGGAGGATGAGGAGGAGGAGGAGGAGGAGGAGGAGGAGGAGGAGGAGGATGTAGCTGCTGCACTTTCCTTCTTCATGTCCTGTTTCCTCCTTCCCCCATGAATGGCGAGGGTTGTCAACCATCTTTCTCTCTCTTTGTTCTCATCATTTGGTGTTTTCTTCTTCCTTTTTCCCCCCTCATCTCGTCGAAGGCAATGTGCTGCTTTGGTTTTCCCATCAAATGCATCCTCCAGAGATCAAAACACACATTGGTTTCAGGTAAAAGATAAGAGAGAGACACGTCCAGATCTTTATTTGACCTTTCAATGCCTTTCCTTGTTGTAGGAAACCTGCATTGTAGCATATTTAGTTGGTGCTTGCATAGACTCATGTGATAAAACCTGCACATCACATACTGCATGAGAATAAAGAGAAGGCGGAGAGGTGAGAGAGATAACAGCCAGCAGAGCAAGACTCAAGAGGGGAATGGAAATTGTGAAATATTCATAAGAGAGAGAGAGAGAGATAGTTAAAGCCGGGGGAAAAAAGAAATAAAGAAATAAGAGCACATTTCAGGCTGTGCATTTCAATGTGTGTGTGTGTGTGTGTGTGTGTGTGTGTGTGTGTGTGTGTGTGTGTGTGTGTGTGTGTGTGTAGTGAGAAAGACTAAATATTATTTCTAAAGAGAGGCCCTCATATCGACCCTTGTCTTTTGTGCTTATGCTGATTTCCGTGGAGGAGCTGGTTTGACCTGAACTCTGACGTGATAGGAGTAGAAGATGAACAGCTAAATATATTAATATAAATTATAATGTAGTTTTGCTCTGATACCAGGAGTGTAAAGCCTGGGGTTTATTTCTTACCAGTGTTATATTGCACTGCCCTCTTGTGGCCAAGAACTGAAGCTACTGCCTTGATAATTATCCCCATTTATTCCATGTGAAGTGTTTCTGTTATTAATCAACATGTTTTACTTTTTTTTTTACTGTTATGAAATATATGTTTTTTCTTATTTTATGATTGCACGAATGCATTTCTGTTGTCTGTGCAACGTGCAAAGGGTGGAGAAGCTTCTGCTTCTCTAAACCAGTGTTTCTCACATGGGGGTACGTGTATCCCATGGGGTACCGATGACACTACAGGGGGTGCTTGAGAGAAAGAGAGAGAGATAGTGGAAAATTAACAAAGTGTCAGTCTTGGTCCCACCCCAGGCGTGAGATTGATTGATTATTCTTTATTAATCCCCGAGGGGTAATTCAGTTTCAGATGACCAGAAATGATAAAAAACTATAGACATGAATCTATTCAGAAGCCACTAAATCAGTGTTTTTCAACCTGGGGGTCGGGAACCCATGTGGGCTTGCCTTATATTTCTAAAAAATTCTAATAGATTTCTTAATTTTTTTCAATTATTATTCTTTTTTCTATAAAAACAACAAACAATTGTATTTCTATACTTTCACTTTGTGAAATATCAATCTAATTAAAACTAAAATACAGTAAAAAAAAATAAAATAAAAATAAAAAATAAATAAATATCTGAGCTCAAACGTGATCAAAAACTAATTCAAGGAAGAAAAAAATAAATGTCTTTGGGGTCGCCAGAAATTCTTGATATCAAAATGGGGTTGGGAACCACTGCACTAAATCCTGTTTATTTCCACTTATCTACAAAATGAGATTCTTTAATGTGTGTTGTCACACTGTTCTAAACAAATTAGTTTGCATGTTCCCCAAGTGCGTATGAGTTTAAAATAAGATAAGTGAAGCTATTCAATGATGTAAGACCTGCATGAATACACACCTGTAAAGTAAAACATGCTGAACTACAACCCTCCAGGAATTGGGTGCAACAGTGACTGTAGAGTGAGTGAATGTCTTTGTATCTTTCAGCCACTGTGATTACAATAAATACCTGTTAATATATCTACCCTCCCATCTGCCATGAATCAGATACAAAGATGACCTAGAATTATTGGATCATTTTTCTACAAAGCTATAATCTACCTCTTATTTTGATTCCTGTTATTTCTTAAAGTACTTATTTCATGATATATTATTAGTATTAAATAATAAAAAATGAAATAAGAGTTTAAAACCAATAAACATTAGGGTAAATAAAGTAAGTAAAGCAATGGGAACATTACATTTTCTGTCCTTTTTTAATATCAATTGGTTTGTTCGTGATTTGTGTATTATTCAACAATGAAATGTGTGTGTTTTAAGTGTTATCTTTATAAGCACATGTAAATAGTGAGCAAGCTTAATGGAGAAGAAAGGGGTGGGGTTGTTTACATTTTCACTTCTTTCCACTCCCTTTTTGAATGTATAATGACATTGGAATATTTTTCTTTCATTATTTTCTCAATACTTTTCTGTTAATGAGAGACTTTTGGCCCCTTTTGTGCCTGTCTTGTACCGTTATATATTCCAAATACATTTTTGCAAACAAAATATTTAGGTTTAATATCCAAGCACCAAATAAAAAACAGCACATAGCGTGTATACAAATGGTGCTTGAAAGTGTTTGTGCCTGTGATTGTCACTTTCTGTGTTAGCCGTGTGATGGACTGGAGACGTGTCCAGGGGTGTACTTATAAGGATAGATTTGTGTCTTCATCATTCATTCAGCAACCACAAACAAAAGTTGCTGTAATAAAAATAAAAAAAATAAAGAAATTTTACCTTTAAAAAAAAAAAAAAAAAAAAAAACCCTTTCAATCAAGGAAAAATGTGTTTGAATGCAAATATTTTACACTTTTAAAAAAAGCACTTTAGTTTCTTTGATTCAAAAGGGTTTTTGGTAGCACTTTAGGGAACACCTATTAACCATTATTTAGTTACTTATTAGCATTAGTAACATATTGGCTCTTAATAAGTCATTATTAAGTAATTATGAATGCCTAATTACACTTAATGGCAGCCCAAACAGGGTTAGGATTACGGTTAGGATTAGGGTAAACCCTAACTCTAACCCTAACCCTAGCATATTGAGGTCATATACAACAACTTCCTTGCTTACTATTAATAATAATAAAAAACATTTTTTGAGGTTATTGAGGAAAAACTCTTAATAATAAGGCCATGCAGAATAAAGCATGAATAAGTACTTAATAATGACTATTTAAGAGTCAATATGTTACTAATCTGCATGCTAAATATTGATTAATAGGTGTTCCCTAAACTAAAGTGTCACCGGGTTTTTATTGAATTTTTTAAGTTGAATAATAAAGTCACAAATCTACCTACAGTATATACTGTATGTGCTCTGCTTCATTAAGATGTGACACAGTGTGATTATGTGATTATTAACAGAATAAGTATATTTGGAAAACAAAGGAGACATTAACAGTTTATTATTAGAAATATACTGTAAGGTGATCCTATTTTTTTTGGTGTAAATGCACATGAATCCACTCACACGGTGTGAAGCATGGGCATAAAGGGGAAAAAAGAAGTCAGAGGTGACAGTTGGCCAAACCCTGCAGTTTGTTAACTGTTGAGATTTATCTGCTCCACCCTGGGATGGACTCAGGATGGAGGAGTTGCTGGTTTGACTGGTCTGTGGATGTGTTCACAAAAGGCAAACGTCTGAAGAAGTTGTTTTAGCAGCACCTTCACACTCCCTTTGACCCTGCACTCTGTACACACCGTGACAAAAAACAGTTTGAGCAGCCAGGAAAGTAAGGATTAAATAAAGACTTGATTAAATGCATGTAGATGTCATTAGTGAAAACACCAGATTCTTCATTTATAGTTTATCCCAAAGCAGACATGGGCAAGTGGCGACCCCCAGTCTGATGTAGTGCATCCCCAAAGGTAAATACTTTCTTTTCCAAAAACACAGAATTTGAAAGGAAAATACCCAAAACAACAGCAAAAATACACACAATTACTCCGATAACTACGTTATATAATTATATTATACAAAATGACAGAAAACCATACAAAACGACCACAGAAATACACATTAATGACTCCAAAGACACAATATGACAACGAAATTGCAAGTAATTACTCGCAAAACAACAAAAACACACTTGATGTAGTAAGTAACACACACAAGATGAAGGAAAAGATACAGAATTACAACAAAAAGAAATCAAAATGACAGAAATATATGAAATACGACAACCAGAATGACTCCAGAAACAAAGAAAACACACAAAAAGACAACACAAACAAACTTAATGACTCAATACAATACAGAAAACAAGTAACACATAAAATTAAAGAAAAAATTCAAAATTACAACAAAAATACCTAAACGGACAGAAATATATGAAATACGACAACCAGAATGACTCCAAAAACACACCCAATGACTCCTGAAATACAGAAAGCAACAAGTAACACACAAAACAAAAGACAAATAAAGAAAACTATGAAATACGACAACAAAAACACCTATAATGACTCCAAAAACACACAATACAACAACCAAAAACACACTTATCGCATGAATCAGATGTACTGCATACAGATGTACACCTATCAAAGGACGTCTTTCTTCAGTCTTTTTGTTTTTTGTTTTTCTGTATGTACGTGTGTGTGTGTGTGTGCGTGTGCTAGTCCTGGTTTGATCTGTCCAGGGTGTTCACCATCTTGTGAGTAAGCTGGGTTTGGCTCCAGGATTCAGGCCTCTAATCAGGATAAGTAGGTAGCTAAAAAAATGAACAATAGTTACATATTAATTCACTAAAACGTGACCTAGAAAATGTCTCATCATTTATTGTTGTTTTATCTTCAGCATTTAAAAGTAAAATATATTAGAAACTTCGTCAAAATGGCAAATGGAAACCTTTACTTTTTCAGCTCAAATTCTGTCTCCGAGACGAAGTTAGATAATATTCTAATGACTTGGTGCTTTGACATTTTCGCAGTAACATGTGCTGTGCATGAATATTGTCGCCCTTATCGGTGCACCAACACCCCTTGGGCAAAAACTCCTGGCCCTCAGTCAAGTGAAACTCTTTCTCCTGCTCTCTGTTCAGGCATGACGTTACCTCTGAGGTCCTGTCACTTACTTCTCGTCCCTCGGTCTGAGGTTTTTAAAAAGTCCCTCATTGACTCATTTGACCACCACTGACCTGGGATAGAGTGACAACATTCCCAGAAGGCTCCTGGGAATCATCTAAAGTGATCGCTGTGTATGTGCTGCAGTATGAAAGATGGCGGAGAGAGTGAGGATGTTATATTACTCTAACTGTGCACATGTGGCTTGGCTGTAAACGCCAGACAGCAACGGTTGGCCTGAAGACAACAGAAACTCCTGCAGGTACAAACATGCCCCACTGAGACGCAGCTGACTTCACTGCCACCAAGAAATTAAACATGAGACTGGAAGTGAGCAGTGTGTGTGTGTGTGTGTGTGTGTGTGTGTGTGTGTGTATGTATGTGTGTGTGTGTGTGTGTGTGTGTGTGTGTTAAAGAAAATGATAGAATATGACAACAAAAACACCCAAAAATGACTGCAAAAACACACAAAATGACAGGAAAATATAGAATAAAATATGACAAAAACATAATTAATGAATCCATAAAATATAGAAAACAACAGGTATCACACAAAATGAAAGAAAAAGATACAAAATTACAACAAAAATACCCAAAAATCATTCCAAAATTCCAAAAATTTAAAATGCAACAACCAAAATAGCCAAAAATACACACAACTATATAATAATATTATACAAAATGACAGAAAACCATACAAAACGACAACAGAAATACACATTAATGACTCCAAAGACACAATATGACAACAAAATTGCAAGTAATTACTCGCAAAACAACAAAAACACACTTGATGACTCCATTAAATACATAAAACAACAAGTAACACACACAAGATGAAGGACAAGATACAGAATTACAACAAAAAGAATCAAAATGACAGAAATATATGAAATACGACAACCAGAATGACTCCAAAAACAAAGAAAACACACAAAACGACAACAAAAACACACTTAATGACAGAAAACAACAACCCACAAAATCAAGGAGAAAAATACAAAATTACAACAAAAACATCCAAAATAAGAGAAAAATGTAAAATACAACAACAAAAATACCCAAAATGACTCCAAAAACACACAAAACAACAGCAAAAACATACTTAATTACTCCATAAAATACAGAAAACAACAAGTAACACACAAAGTGAAAAAAAAAAAATACCCCAAATGACAGAAAAATATATAATATATATAAACACCTTAATGCTACATACAGACATACAGTACACCTATCAAAGGATGTATTTTTGTTTGCTTGTGTGTGCGTGCGTGCGTGCCTGCGTGCGTGTGTGCGCAGGCGTCAACACAGACTGTGTGCTTCAAAATGGTGTAAAAATTATGACCAAATATAAAGTATTAATGCTTCAATTTTCAAAATTGCAAAAACCGTCAAACTTTAAAAATGAAATGTTTACGTGGTTAACGCTTTAAACAGTTTTAGATGTTTTGTGAGAAACGCCTGAAACATTTCCTGCTTTTTTAAATGTAAATTGCTGCATATAACTTATATTTATCCGTGAACTTGTATTTATGCTTTTGATAATTACACTTTATATTTGCATTCCATTCATAAAATCGGTTTGTTACACATATTTGTGGTTTTCACTGTAAAAATAAAAACACCCATTTTTCCCTACTCGGATTTGGTGTTTTTGTGTGATTTTAAGTCCACTGTGTTTATATGGTATGTCAAAATGAACAATTAACTATGAATTCATACAGCTGAAGTTGTGATGAAAAGAATGATACCAAACAAGGGAAACTAAACAGTTTTTATGGTGAGATATAAAGGTACAATCAAAAACAACCAGTTATACCCTCTCTAGAGGGTTAAAACATTTACTACATCTTGTTTTTGCACCTATTTAGAAAGTGTTTAACCTGCCTTTAAACAAACAAAGTTTAGCATTTTCTCGTTCTTTTTTTTGGTGTGTTTTCTCTCAGTAAACCGGTCTGATGACACTTGGACCGGAGTTGCAACATCTCAGCCAACAGAAACAACATAACGTTCCCTCAGTGTGAGCCTCTGCGTCATTAAAGCTGTGCACTTGTTACCCTGTGGTTATATCCAGGCAGGGAGAGGCTGACATGTGCTTTGTGAGAAAGTGACAAACATCAATCAATCAAAAATAGTTTATTAAAAAAAAAAAAAAAAAGAATTGACCTCGTAGCTCATCATGTAATCAATTCTTTGTTATGAAACTGATTCAGTTTTTACAAAGATTTGAGATTTGTATTTGAGTTTCCTTCTTCCTCGAAAAGCAACATTTCAGGTTTGACATTCAGGTGAGTTTCTCTCCCTGTTTCTAAAAGATTACATGCATCTCTGCTGCATGGCTGCATGACTGTCAGTGTAATACCAGTTGCTTGAACGTAATAGAAGAGAAAATAAAGCTTTTCAGAGAATATTTTCTCTTATTCCTGTGACAAAACAGGTTATCTTGATGTGATAGTCAATAAATATCCTTTAGAGCAGTGGTTCCCAAACTTTTTTTTTGTCGTGACCCTATTTTTTATTTTACAAACTACAATTTTTCCTCTAACATTAGTTATTGATGATGTTTGTTATACTGTGTTACAATTACAAACGGAGTAGCCAGGATTAGTGCACAAAGTAAAAAAAAAAAAATATATATATATATATATATATATAATACTGCATTTCAATTTTATTTAAACTAGATTTATATTTGAGAAAGTGATAGAGTATTTTGAAATAAATTTAAAACCTGATTTTAATCAGTCATTTTTTTAATTTTTCATTATTACGAGACATTTCAGGCGACCCCATTTCATTTCCGGGTAACCCCAAATGGGGCCATGATCCCAATGTTGAAAAACCTGCTCTCGAGTCTTATTTTGGTTCATGCACGGAAACTAAATCCACATTAGAGTCAAGAAAGACAAGTTTGACAGTTGAAAGAAATTAATGAAGGTCTACTCGTAAAAAATAAATAAATATATATATACACTACAAAAAAGACTCAACAACCTATATGTTGAGAGGAACTACTGAGAGGCGATTTCTTAAAAAAAAAAAAAAAAAATAATACATATATATATATATATATATATATATATATAATATATATATCTAAAAACAAAAATATGAACTAAATTATCAACAATAGTATGGAAAAATCCAAAAATGTATTATTGTTATCTTGTTGAACATTGATTTCTCATTAAAACAAACAAACAAAAAAAATGAATCCACCGGTGAATTAGGGAGAGGCTGTGATTGCGGTTTGTGTGAGTGTGACTCAATCACGACAGAAAAACAAAAAAACTGGACTGGGCAGAATGGGAGGCTCAACCAGGTGACAAGCTGGAGAGCTCGTTTGACAGTCTCTCACGCTTCCTTCAACAATAAGAGCCTTCACTGAAGTCACCACACCGGTCCCATCCACAAACATCTTCTGACACACTCGAGTGTTGTTCGCGTGACGTTTGAAGAAATAGTACCTTCATTGTCGTCTCACATAATCTGTCAGACCCGACACAACCCAGGTCGAAGTGTTTAAAAGGTTTAAGGACATTAAACATGTAAAAGTTGAATGTTATCAGTGTGTTTAGTAAAGTAGGACAGAAATAATTGAATGATTTCAACCTGTTCACACATTTTCCTTGGATTTTTCAATAAATTACCATAAGAACTGAACAGTAAATAAAAGGTGGATGTTTGTTTTCTCTGTAAATACACTAAAAAGATTTAGCATCTTCTCTGAAAAACCCGTTCTGCTCTGATTATGATGTTCATATTTCTCTCCGCTCTTTAAAATGCAAGGGGCAACATTTCCCATGTATATGTGAGAATTATGTGTCCATGATCAGGCAGGAATGTTGTATATTCTGTTTGCCAGCATTCCTTAAACCAACAAACCTCTTTGCACGGCTACATGTGCTCGAAGCACAACTGTATAACTACTTCTTTTTCACATTGGATCCTCATAGAAGCAAAGCTGATGTCAGTGATGTCAGTGCTGGCAAATTCTTCTCACGCATCTCACAGATCCACGTGTGAGCGTTTGGATTCACTCTGTGTAACGCTACAGCATTTCTTACATCAATTCTTGCTATTTCTCTATTTTTTAAATGTCCCTATCAATGCCATGACCTGTGTTTGAAACACTTTTATTATAGAAAAGACCAATCACTGCTCAACTAGATGAAAGCTGCTTGTGACAATTTTTCTCATCCACTACTACTGATCCACTCACAAAACGACAACAAAAAAATACTTAATGACTCCATAAAATACAAAAAACAACATGTAACACACAAAATCAAAGAAAATGATACAAAATTACAACAAAAATACCCCAAATGACAGAAAAAAATAAATTACGACAGCATAAATACCCCACGTGACTCCAAAATCAAACAAAACAACAACAAAAACATTATTTTTGAGTTCAAAAATTTCACAAAACAACAACCCACTAAATCAATGAAAGAAAATACAAAATTACAACAAAAACACCCAAAATGAGAGAAAAATATAAAATACAACAACAAAAATATCCCAAATGACTCCAAAAACACACAAAACGACAACACTATCGATGCATCAAGTCCTGCCAAAACAATGGCGAGTGTTTATTTTGTGGCTTTTAACAGAAACATCCAAATACGTCCAAAGTTTAATGTCGTGAAGTGATATAATTGGGAACACAATAATGGCGTCAAGCAACTCACTGTCTACCAGGCCTAGCAATGAAACACAAGAAAAAAGAATGAAGTAAAAACACTTCTTCAAGAAACTTTTCTGCTTCTGCGTCGTCTTTGCCTTCTTCTACGGGACTACCAATCCCACAATGCAATGAATGAAACTTTTTCAAAGTTTGTCAAACCCAATGTTCATCATGGAGTCAAAGACAATCTTGCAAGCATCAAGAAACACAAGAAATCACGCTCAAGAATGAAGCAAAAATACTTCTGCAAGAAACTTTTCTGCTTCTGCGCCGTCTTTGCCTTCTTCTTATGGATTCCCAATCCCCCACAATGCAATGCATGAAACTTTTCCAAAGTTTGTCAACAAAGTGGAGTTAAAAACAATCTTGCCAGCATCAATTTCAATCTCCGACAGCTGGGTGGGTGGGAGCCACAAAAAACTTTAAGTTATTGATCAATGAGGCCTGTTAGTTACTGTATGTTAGTTATCATTCCCAGCAACTTTAAATCAAACAAAATGTTGTTGTTTTATTTAATAAAGAACATATTTATTACTTTGACGAAGGCCAACAGACTTTTATCTGTTACTATTAATCTTGTTTTAGGTATTGGATCCTGGAACAAAGCAGCCTAACCCTGTTTAACTCCTCACCACACATAGACTATCTGTCAATAACCTGGCAGTAATATTTGTGTTTAAGACATATTAGAATCATCAAGATGGACTGTTGTCCCCACTCTGAGCATTACAGGGGAAGAAGAAGGTCCCAGACGTCCTTGTCTGAACAGTTTTGGTAATAGTCTGGGAATTTCTCACACAACCACTTTCATTGTTTACAGAGGCTGATTTCTGGGGAAAACAACAAATAATAACTGGTGCCTGTACAAGTCATGTTTACAACATCAATCGTGTTTCATGTATCACCAGTTCATAAAAGATGTGCATATTAATTGAAAAACCACATTAAAAGTTCTTCCTAGAACATTCTTATGAATTGGGGAGGAACCAGGGGGAGAAAGATTTTCGGCTTTGAGTTTGGATTAAAGCTGCTATCCGGAGTTTTTTTTTTTTTTTTCACTTGTCTGCACATGCTGTCAAAGATCAACACTACAAGAAGTGCAATCATTATGAGATAGCAATGCATGTTTTGTTATTGCAATGAAATAAATTAATTTATTTTATTGCTTGTGACCATTACTTGCCCTCCCTAAGGAAGGGTAAGAAACATTTTATTATAGGGAGGATATAAAAAGGGAGAGCAGTGTTACACCTAGGTGTAGGGGGAAGGGGAAGGGAGAAGGGAGCAGGGAGGACAGACTCAAGGCAGGAAAAAGAAAGGGTGGGGAAGAATATAATTTTTTTTACAGTGAGAGTGAGATGTGAAGTTGTAGAACATATTGTGCTTCTTATGTTGCATAATCAAGCCAGTCTGGTGACAAGTGTGGAGCTTAGCTATAATGGTGGTGACTGTGGACAGAGGGAAGGAGTGAGTGATAATACCTAAAGCAGGTATTTGGGATCAACGTGTCTAAAGTTAAGCCCAGTATGAGTTTTATCCCACATGCCAAGGCGCGCCAGTGCATCGTAGACCAGTATATGTGCAAAAATCGCTACTGCAAACCCAGGAGCCGCCCCACGCCCGCAGATGCAGCCAGGCCAGCAGAAAGAGTGGGGGCCAAGGAGCCCCAGGCCACGCCCCCTTATGAGGATAGTGAGTGATTACATTCCAGTGATTCTCAGGAGGGAAAATGCTGCCACCAGAGATGTGGATGGAAGGTTGCAAAACAGCTACCTTAAATCTGCAAGGATATGCACTCCACAAATTATCCCTGGATTTTTGGAGATTTTCTTTCATTACATTTAGAAATCAACCAGTGAAAAATCATCTTTAAAAAACGACTTTTTGCTATTTCAAATAGTTTGGGTTGTTGTGCTCTGGACTCTTTGAAATCAAACTTTATCCAAATGTTGACCCTGAACATGAATAAGTTGAACACCTTAACTTTATGCCGATATCAAAATGGATTGTTGCTATGAACGCTTGGCCTCCACAAACTGGTCTCACCTGAAACTGATTCCTTGAACATCAGATTTAGTTTTCTCTACTCTGTCAATAGATCTCCAATCAATAGATCATTTAAAAATAAAACAACAGTGTCAGTCTTTGACTGAGTGGTCAGCTGCTCAGAGCTAAAACAGTGGTAGTGTTGTAAAGTAAAACACACACAAACACTCCATGAAGAATCCCAGAATCCCATAACACCTGGAGAACCGTGTGTGTGTGTGTGTGTGTGTGTGTGTGTGTGTGTGTCTCCACTAGTTGAAGTGTTTCAGGAGCTGTTAAGCAGCAGATGCGGGTCTGCTGTGCCCTCAGTGCTCACAAGTGTTTTTACTGTAATCAATGGCAAACAGTGATACTATCTGTACTAAACCTCAGCAAAACCTCTGGAAAACATTGTCTGGATGCTCTGACTACATTCAAAGATACTGAATACATCATGTCTATCAAGCTCCAGAGGTGAAAGTACTCACGTCACTGTATATGAGTTGCTTTTAAGGGTATTTGTGCTTTTTTGAGTATATTTCTAAATCAGTAATTTGACTTGTTTAAGTACGTTTTAAAAGAAGTAAAGTAATTTGTTACATTTCTACACCCAACTTTTCCTGAGTAAATTATTATTATTTTTTGTTTCAAAATGATTAACGGACATTGTAAAACTACAAAAAATGAAATAACGAGACAACTATCATATCATAGCCGACCAATCAGATTAAAAGTAATGCACGGGCACCAAAACAGCATTGAATGCCGGTTATTTTCTCAGTTTTAGTGTTCATAAATGTAGCTATACTTAGAGCCTAAGAATTATTTTATTATTATAATTATTATAATAATAAAGCATCAATTTTATATGGTGCTTTTTTTGGGATTCAAAGCACTTTGCAGAATACAGAAAAAATAAAGAAATAACAATAAAAGTAAAAGCAAGTTTGAAAAAGTGGGTTTTGAGGAGTGTTTTAAGGTTCTGTAATGAGTCAGCGTTTGTTTTGAATTGAATTCATTTGTGTGGTTTTGTTTTTAAAATAATTTTGACAAACCTTTTATTTTATACAGATGCCTTTGTGGAAATTGTGCAAGATTTCATATCGTTTATGACGTGTTTAGTGTATGCAAGGGAACCGTGGCCAGATTTATTACCAAAAATAAAAGTGGGGGCTGAAAGTAACTACCGTAGTAACTTTTACTTTGAGTACTATTTAATTAACCTACTTTTTACTTGTGCTTGAGTATTTTATGCATGACTAACTTGCACTTGTACATGAGTACAGTTTCAATAAAGTACTTCTACTTGAGTAGGATACATCAGTACTCTTTACACCTCTGCCAAGCTCTGGGAAAAAGAAAACAAACTACGTACATCCACACACACTTCAACAGAGCTGTTATGCAAATCACATGCAACCCAATAGCACAATTAACAGCCATTGGTCAGAATCAGACTGCCATCCACATGCCCATTAGCAAAACACACACAGTAGAGAGACAGTTTGTTGTCCCTCAGCAATTTTTCTGTTCACTTTACAACAACATGAAGTCCCAAACCTTCAATCCTCCAAACTGAAGTCCAGAGTGATGCAAACAGACCAGAAACAGTTACCATACATGCACCGTCAGATCAGACATGCATTCACACGTTGGAAAGCAAAAAATTTGCATCTCATTTTCATCCCAGTTAGATCCCTGGAGTGAGGTAGTATATATGGGATGTAACGGGGGAAGGTAAGTGTGGAATTAGAACTAACTATTCAACAACGGTGACCTGAAGTATTTAGAAGTGTTTTCAGGTGTTTGCTAACAAGGAGCTCTGACACGTTTGTCTCTATTTGCATTTCACAGCTTCCTACGAACAGTCATATGAGATCATGGATTTGCCTTCAGGCTGTTGAACACCGGCAACAACCGCGAGCCTGGGCTGGGTGTGGGTTCACCACTGCTGACGAACAAACTTAAGAAAACAAACGGACCGCCACATGGAGATTTTTGAATATCACGCTTTTTTGGGTGGAATTGACAATCTCCTCAGAGCGATGCTGGAGTTCTCCTTAATTACATGCATTTAATCAATTCTTGTTCAGAAATATAGTTTCACAAAAAAAAAAAAGATCTCACCAATCTCACGAGTCACCGCATAGAACAATAAAAATGTATCACTGCAATTTAAAACTTGATGTGAGAAGTTTACTGGCAGCCAGTGATTGAAAAAATAGCAAGACTGGGGTTACAAGATCTCGTTTTTAACACATCTGATGGTCTATGTTCTTCTACTTGGCAGAATTGTGCAGCTATATTGTGCGAGGTCCAAATGAGTATTGTAGGTTTGGTTCCATTCGGGTTTGCAGGTTCTTACTGAGAGTTTTTTTTTTGGTCTCCTTCCATAGTCCTCAAATGCTTTCAATTAACGCAGCAGTATGTAGAACTACATTAATGTCAGTAAAATAATCATGAAAGGAGACAGAGAGATACAACTGGGTGTCATCAGCATTAAAAATGATATTTACATTATGTTGTGTTATGATATTTCCTAGTGGTAGCATGTAAAGGGAGACTTAAATGAGACCAAGAATGCTTCCTTGTGGGATACCATATATTGATGCTGCAACACACAAGAACCGAGGCTGACTTAGAACCATCTGTTAAAAACAAAAGAGCTAAACCAGAATGAAACAAGGTGAGAGGAACTGGCCCATTTCTTAAGTCGGGTGATTAAAAACTATTGGTCAACTGTGTCAAAAGCTGCAATAAGGTCTAAGAGAATGAAGACTGCCGCGTTATTTGACTCTGTGCTGTGTTAATATTCTAAAACTGTTTTGAAGTGATTCTTAAGAAGCATTTCTGTGAGAAATTAGCATATAATTGATTAAAAACAGTTTCCTATAAAATTTTACTTAACTAGTTCTGATAAACTACGGCCAAGCGCACGGAATTCCTCTGCCTATGTTACGGGGTAATGGTCCTCATTTATATATTGGTATGTGCCAGTGATTTGGTTCCACCAATCGTCGTAATATTTGACTCGCAAATAAATGAGAAATCGACTTTCAATTTTTCTTTTTTTGCTGCGCCCCAAATTGAAAAGCGGGCTCCGAGCTTTGATGCGAACATACATAGATCATACCTACCAAATTTCAGCCTGATCCGTTCATGAATAACAGAGGAGTTGAGATTTTTACTAGTGTACACAACAACAACAAGAAGAAGGACAAAGTGAGTGGCGAGTCCGGTAGCCCGGCCTAAAAATGGTAGATTAGAAATTGGTCTGTAACTAATTGTTTAACTGAAGGGGGTCAAAGTTTTTTTTTTAATTTTTTTTTTTATTAAGAGGTTTCACGGTGGAGGTTTTAAAAGCTGAAGGGAGGATGCCAAAATTAAGAGAGGTGTTTACGATCCTTGTAATTTCATATGAGACGCTAAACTGTAACAGGATTTAAAAAGCTTGGGTGGAACAGGATCCAACGGACATGGAGAAGGCTTCATTGCCCTTACCACATCCTCTGTGGCATCTTCTGTCCTTAACGCAAACAAAGGAAGTGTTGCTTGTTTGGTTTAAGAATTTTTCCGATGGAGATATTTTTTGCTTAAAAAACATTAGCAAATTCTTCACATGTTAGAGCTGACTTCATCTCATTATTCAATAATTTAATAGGGATTTAAAAGTCTGTCAATTGTATTAAAAAGCAAGGGTCTGTCTTTCTTTCCTGACTGCGTTGTTGTAAAATAAATAAATACAGTTTAATTTTCCTCCATTGCATCTCAGCCTTCCTGCAGTTTTTGACATATCACTGATTTTAAATACACGCTCAAACAACTTTTCATTAATTCACACTCCACTCAATCAAAGCAACATACATGTTTTTTGGTCTGGATGAAATCAGTGAAAATCCATGCAAGCTGCCAGAGAACATGCAAACCCCACACAAAAAGCATCCATTTCCACCTTGAGAGTCAAACCCACACCCTTCCCTCTCTGAGTTAGAAGTTCTAACCCTGTCCTGAGAGTCACTCCGCAGGCCTTTTCTCAGGTGCAATGTCGTGCTTTGATATTCCTACTCCTGCCTTTTATCTTGATTTCCTAACACGAGCTCTGCCGATTCAGCATCCGCTCACATCCATGCTCGCTCAGCAGAGATGGGGAAGCTCGTTCCCAGCCTCCCCTCACATCCCTCCCTCTGTGTCCTCAGTGCAAACACAAACAAACTCCTGGAATAGCAGGTGTCCTCCCACTGGGATGAACACACAGTAAACCAGGATCCAGGAGCTTGTGTGTGTGTGTATATATACACGTGTGTGTATGTGTGTGTGTGTGTTTTGGGGGGATGTTGAGGTAAGGTTGCTCTGTCTCAGTGTTTGTGTGAGGAGTAACTTTGAATACAGCTGATAGCATCTTTTAAGCCTGACAAAGCTGTTTGTTTTTCCTCCTGTGTTTCATCTTTCATCTCACTTTTCTTTATTTTATTGACAGCCTCAAGCTCCTCCCGCCTAATTGTTGGCACGAATACAAATATAAACGGAGTGCAAAAATGTGTCCGAATGAATAAGTATAGGCTGAAATACCTTCTATCTTCTGACTGGCAGGAGACGGGTGTAGAGGTTTGATCATTTAGGAAGGATTTGGGGCTAATTTGCCTGCTATTATACCTGCAGCTGTGCGTGCTGATAGTAATCACTCCTTTAAGACACTGTAAACAAGTTACTGTGACACACAAGGGGCGCCGCTTGCAGTTAAACGGTATGGAAAAAAATAGCCTACAGCATTGGGAGGGAGGGGATTATTTTGTTGGGCTGAGAAAACGGTAATATTCAGGCCTTTGTATGTTTTTAAGAATGTAGTGGCTATCCGTACGTAGCCGTACGAATAATCCCCGGTGCTACTTTAGGGTTCGTTAGTCCATAACGTAGTTTAGGGTTAGGGTTACGGTTAGGGTTAGGGTTAGTTAGTCCGTAACGTAGTTTAGGGTTAGGGTTACGGTTAGGGTTAGGGTTAGTTAGTCCATAACGTAGTTTAGGGTTAGGGTTACGGTTAGGGTTAGGGTTAGTTAGTCCGTAACGTAGTTTAGGGTTAAGGTTAAGGTTAGGGTTAGGGTTACGGTTAAGGTTAGGGTTAGTTAGTCCGTAACGTAGTTTAGGGTTAAGGTTACGGTTAGGGTTAGGGTTACGGTTAGGGCTAGGGTTAGGGTTACGGTTAAGGTTAGGGTTAGTTACTCCGTACCGTAGTCTAGGAATCTGTGTTTTAATAGCAAACAGAAGTACCGGCCAATGAGGGGCGCTGCGTACGATACGGCTACGTACAGATAACCACTGTCTTTTAAGAATATGAAAGACGTGCTGAAACTGAAAATTAAAAAAAACGGGCTGAAACAGACACTCATCTACTTGTTGTTAAGGTTGAATTTGTTAGAAATAACAGTTCAAAAGACTTTTTTGTGCTTATGATAGACCAGGAGCCTATTAGTAGCATCATTGAAATTGTAACTGAGAACCTAGTTTAAAACATGTGATAAGTATGCAACATTTTCATTAGAAGCACATTTTGGATGTTGAAAATCATGGAATTTAAAAGTTGCAGTAGCTCACTTAATTTTCTATGTTAGCTGTGCTATATAACTAGCATAGCAGCAGTGCTGAATTCTTACTATTTTTGTTTAACATGGGGTTGAATGATGAAGGTCTTTCCATTCCGTTACCTTTTTTATGGTAATGGGGTGGAATGGAAAACATGAAAGTTGGTCACAGCCATCACACACTGAGGTACAACTCAATGGTTCCTGTTGTGATACCCACTAAACTTCATTGTCTTTTTAAAAAATGACATCAAAAAGTTGTCCTTGGGTTTCCATGGGTGTGGTTGATGATAACGGATTGGAAAGGAAAAGGAAAAGTGCTGAAATTTGTCAACCAAACCTGTATTACAAAAAAACTAGCAGAACTGGAAAGCTGGGATTTTTCTGCGTTATTAAGCAATACGCACTTGATATTTCAGTGGGTAATTTCTTTCCCTGTGAACAAATGTTAAAAAGTGTTGGGCACGGACATATTTTTTCCCAAATGTGGCCCTATTAAAAAATTCACCCAAGTACACTTTTCTTTTGCTGAAATCAAATTTGAAAATGTCTGAACAAAAGTTCACTAAAGGGGATTAAAAGGCAAAGACTTTCAATCCCCTGCGGAGGTGGGATTAATTAGATTCTTTAACCGACATCTTGCATTCATATTTTTGTCAGAAATGGGCCACATGTGGCCCTCGGTCTAATTTTGGACGACCCCTGAAGTAAATGCTCAGAGTGATAGAAAAATACACAAAAAAGAATTTAAAAATGACACAAAATGACAACAAAACACGGTGACAACTCATAACGCACAAAGAGCAAAAAAATACACACAAAATTTTTGAAAAAGACAACATAAATACACAAATACATAGTGACTCCAAAAAATGACAGAAAAATACACAAAAGAATAACAGAATATACACAAAATTACTCCAAAAACGTACAAAACCCTTTGTTCATTCCATTAGTCATTATTCTAAATGCTGACATGAATGTTGATAATGTGGCCCAAAAGTTGTGATTTATATAATACATTAAAAAAAATCTTCTTCTCAAACTCTTGTGGTATGTTTGTCATCGTCCTTCATATATGTTATACGAGGATAGGAAGTAGCTACATATAAACGTGTCTATATGGCATGAAAGCATGTTCTGTATGCACATCCAAACCGTACTAAGACACACAGAACACACATTAGATGTGACATTTTCACATCTGGCAGGTGAGGCGATAATAACACACGTGAGGAAGCAAGGGAACAGTTTGTCCTCAACGTTGATTTGTTGAAGCAGGAAAAACTTATATCGTGAGTGTGAATGAACTGCTTTATTTGTCATCGCACATGTTACAGAGCAACAGAGCAACAACATTTCATTTTAGTTTCATCCCATCTAAGCAAAACATGAAAAGACAATCAACATATATAGCACTTATAATGTGGGGAGACAGGAGCGGGAGAACTGTGGGTCGCCACTAGAGCAGCGCCCCATATTTAGATGAAAAAGGGGGTAACAACAGAAGGATAGGTGAGGGGAAAAAGGCTGGTTTTAAACTGAATTTGATATTGTGGAGGTCAGCGTAAAGCTTGGAAAAAAACCTCCTCATCGAACATGCACAAAGCAAAAACGCAGGACACAGACAGCAGACATAACGGCAGGGAGAGGTTAGAAGGGAAAGTGGGGGTGAAGATGAGTGCGACTACCTCCACCGAGTAGCAGAATTAATTCAGTGATCTTGACAAAGGTAAAACCACAATGCCAGGACGACAGGGTCGCAGCATCTCAAAACTCACAGTCAGCCATGGTCAGAGGATGGAAGAGTGAACAAGCAAAAATGCATCGTTGATGTATTGCACACACAGTTAACAAACAACTATTGGATGTAATTTGCCAATCCAGGGAGCACGAATCATGAAACTGCCAAAATTTAAAAACAAAAACAAAAACAACAACAGCTCAATGACACAATTAAGACAGTGTCATGTGTTAGCCCCCAAAAACTCTGCCAAAGTGACTTCCCAACACATTTGTTGGTGTTTTCCCAGACTGAAAGTTGCGGCAAAACAATTGCGGACGTTTATTTTGGGGCTTACGTGGAAAGATCCGAATTCAAATGTCACGTCGATGTCAGGTGATATCACGGGGAATACTGGGAACAAATTTAAACAAACAAATAAATAAATAACTCAATAAAATAATGTGTCGAGCGAATCACTGTTCTCTTTGTCTGGCAAAGAAACCCAAGAAAACACTTCTTTGCATGTGTTTATGGGACTCCACATCCCACGATGCAATGCACAAAACTATTCATCAAAACAAACATTCAAGTGGCAATTTTGAAACAAGTGATTTATGATTTATTAATCTGTAATACATACACTATGACTTTAACTAATTAAAAAAAAAAAAAAAAACTGCAAAGTTAAAGCATAGAACAGAACTTTGCAAAATGAAAGGTTGATCCTTTTGTTTTGGTTCAATATGAAATGATAAATACGAAGCTAAAGATTTTCTACAATCTGCAGTTGTCCTTTGTGCATTAAAGCATTTTTATGTGATTGCAGAGTGCTTGTGAAAATGTTATACAGGAAACAAAAAGGAGCTGACAAAGTTTTAGAGTTAAGCTGCTACTAAAGACAAGTAGAGCTGGTTGGAGGAATTAAAGCTTTGTGACACCAGTGCATCCTCCCAACTGGTCAGGGCTGTTTTAAAACCTGCACAATATCAGGCCAGCTGTATGCTGTAGTAAATATCTGTATTCATATTCTCATATTTTTATATCTGACATTTTACCTCATTTTAAGTTGTAAAATCCTGAAATAGCATGAATAATAATATGTTCATTGTTAAAATGTTAAAATGGTTAATGAGTGAAAAATATAAAATAGGCTTTATATATATATATACATGTTTTTTTTGTGTGTATATTTCCAAAAATAAAAGTGAGATAATAATCACAGCCTTAAAAACCCAGTTCTGCCACTGACTGGTTCACCTTGAGTCCCTCTACAGCGCCCGCCCAGGTCACCCGGTGGACCAATCACAAGCTCGCAATGGCCTATTGACAGCTTAGCCCCGCCCCTCATGCACCTGTACTCCAATCCGCGGCCTTGTCACAGGTAAAAACCGGCCTCGATTTCTCTGCATTGCCTCCCAAAAAAAAAAGCGAGAAAAGCCGACAAAACCCGTTCTCTCAGTCGGGGACACGTTGTTTGTTGCCGTAGCCCTCATCCAAGAGTTTAGCGGCGGAGTTTTTCCACGGCAAAGAAGACGGATCGGATTTTCAGTCCCAACTAGAAAGTCCAGTTCGACCGACCGAAGATGTCACAGGAGCAGGGCAAGTAAGTTGTCCTGACTCTCCACTTTGAGCCTGCACCACCGGCATGTTGACACAATATGCTTGTAATACTGATGACACTAATTATTTGACAGGATTTTTTTATTTCAATTTTTTTCTTTTGGCATTTTTTTTTTCTTCTGTTTTCATGGCACTGATGATGGATTTTTAGGGTCAGGACTGTGGTGCGCATCTGACCTGCAGCTGTTGCCTGATGTTTTTCCCATTTCACATCTGTATTATTATGACATTTTAGGCGTTTTATTACGATAGAATGACAGTTTGTCCTTTGATATGAAAGGGTGAGTAGAGTATGGACTAGTGTGTCTGATGATGATGATGATGATGATTATGCTTCATACTTTCCCATGGTGTGACTATGCGCTTATTTCACCTGTCATGTTGGAGCCTGTTTCAGGTGCTCCTCCACCTGCCGTGCGAGCCCCGAGCTCCTGTTAGAATAAAAAAACGGTCCCATGATGGAGAGATTGGGCGGTTTAGTGTTTGATTTTGCTCTGAGCTCCAACAGTTATATGTGGATAGTCCTAATGATGTTTGTTCAGGAATAAACTAGAACATGAGCATGAGCTGTCAGACAAACTGTCTCTGCATGGGGGAGGAATGGGCTTCAATACGCACTTTATGTTTCAAATGTCAGCCACAAATGTACATTTTTTTTTTTTTTTAATAATAACCTAATATGAGATGTGTTGGGGGTAGTTTTCTGTATATTTTTTTTTAAGGGGGAATGACAAGGAGACAGTCCAGGGGAGTGAAATAGTACACCTGTTAGGCGTTGGCTCGCATACTAACACAGACAATGTAAGCAAGTATAGCCTGCACTGCTGTCTGTAGTTTAAGTAGCTTTACTCCACCATATTGTAACTATTTCACTTTAAATATACATATTAGAAAATGTACAATTGTGCCTTTATTAAGGTGTGATTACATACAATGAAGCTGTTTTTTTTTTTTTTTTTTTTTTAAAAAAAACTACATATATGTGATTGCATTTAGTTTTAACTTTAATATGAACTCAAAAAATGTGATTTCAATAAACAAATTTTTTTTTAAAGCATTCAATCTATTTTATTACTTCTGCAATGGATTTGATTACCTCCCAGAAACTGCTGGATCTGATCAAGTTGCCTTTTTTTTCTGACTAGTACAATCAGATATAGGATTACTAATGATCACTTTGCACCATTGTGAGTAAAATGCTTTGCATTTGTTGTAGATACTCAACATGGAAACTGAGCGAGTCCGTTAACACATTGGTGGGTTAGAGTCAGTGTGTGTGTGTGTGTGTGTGTGTGTGTGTGTGTGTGTGTGTGTGTGTGTGTGTCTGACCAAAACATTCCAATAGTATTGATTAGGCCTGGGCAATACATCGAGATTCAAGATATATCGAGATTTCTTATTTTTATAATGATATATTTTTATTTTATAGCTTATTTTGTATTAAGATACTCATTTTAGGAGTCACTGCTTTTGCTACTTAATAAATGTGCCTGTGTGGCATTTTGCATCTGCAAATTTTAGCCTGAATTGTCTTCCTGGTAAGACTTTGGTCCATATTGCCCAGCCCTAGTATTGAGCCTAAGAACTTAATTTGACCTCCAGATCTAAATTTAAAAAAAATTTGTTAAAAAAAAAAAAAAAAAAAAGATGCTGTGCAAATATGTAAATGTAAGATAGCCTTCAGGAGCTTACATATTCATAATTTAATTTCAAAACACCAAAGTTACAAATTGTGTATAAGGTTATTCGAAGTTTCCTCTCAACTCTTGATGGAAGAAGAGAAAAAACACAGAGGCAGTGACACAGTGCATCTTGTAATTATTTTCCACTCAGTGCTGCTGATATGCAGGAATGCAGCAGGGTCAGGTGCGTCACTTGCGGTCACCATCTCAACCAATGAGCAATCCCCGATGCAGAGCTGTCACACTGGACGAGCCTGTAGAGCATCTTTCCTTTAAGACGCCTCCGCGGTTTGGTGACTGAGATTTGTTGCACAATTGTCAAAAAGCCTGAACAACAGGTCCTGCAGATAATGAACATGTCGATGGTTCTACTCTCGTGCTTTCAAACCGTTCGGCTGCTTTGAACGAGGTTGTGATTTCAGGCCACGATCTGAGGGAACTTATACTGTGTTATTTCGGCTATGGATTGTGACCTTTAGATTAATATGTTATCATATATGTGTTACGCCCTAGGTCTATAGGAGGTCAGAGGCCTAAGATAAGGTGTGTGGCCCCCACTCTGTCCACTCCCAAGGAAGCTACAATGTTCAGGTTGTAAGCAACCTTTTCATCTTCAACAAAATAGATTTTTCTTTAAACAGAACAAAAATGCTTTTACAGCTCACAATTTCTCAATATGGCATTAGCCACAGACGTCCTAGACCTGGAGTGTAACATAAAATGGGGGCTTGTCCGGGATCTGAATCTGGGACCTCTCGCAAACCGAAGCAATTTCGTCCAGGAGTATGAATCTCACTTTGGGTGCAAGAGGTCCCGGGTTCAAATCCTGGATAAGTCCCCAAAATATGTTACGCCCCAGGTCTAGGAGGTCTGAGGCATAACATAAGGTGTGTGGCCCCCACTCTGTCCACTCCCAAGGAAGACAGCCAAAGAGCAAACATAATTTTTCTTTAAACAAAACCAAAATGTTTTCTACAGCTCACAATTCTCAAAAACCATTAGCCACAAGTCACAAGGCCACACATTTGTTATATATCACATTATGTTATGTCAATAAAACTCTTTTGTGTCTATTTACAGTAAGCGTGCCATCCTGGTTCTTCCAAATGAACCGGGTTATGGAGGACAGCGTCGTTCCTACTCTGCTGAAGATGAAGCCTGGAAATCATTTCTGGAGAATCCGCTCACAGCTGCCACCAAGGCCATGATGAGCATCAACGGAGACGAGGACAGCGCAGCAGCTCTCGGCCTGCTCTACGACTACTACAAGGTACGTGGAGATAAAACGCATGCCAACGCAAACACTCGGCGAGCCCGTCACAAAGAATCAAAACCAAGAACCCACGACCACATGGCCAAACATTTCTGTTATGATGAACTGTTTAAAGTGACAGTGAATGGATAAGCAGCATCTGTGAGGCAGAGCGTATGTCGTGTAACTGATCCAGTGAAGCCGTAGAGGCAGCAGGATGACCCTGGCTGTTGATGTGATGTGGTCAGGCGCTCAGCGGCTGTGTTTACCCTCACATACAGGTGCCCAGGGAGAAGAGAACAATACACCAGCCTAAGACAGACACACTGGTCTCTGATGTGGATCCCAACAAAAGGTAAACGGCAGTCTTCTGTTAATCCCCCCCATCCCTGCCCCCCCCTTAAAAATGAAAGCCCTGCAGAGGGTGTGAGCATGAAGAGTGAGAAGAGTGTTTTTATTTTCCCATCATTTAAAGCCCATCTCCATGTAATTACGTGATATTGTGAGCAAGAGTTTCTCTACTCTCATGGTATGAAAGAATTACAGGGCGTTCTGCTGGTGGTGAAATACATATTGTATATATAAAAATGTCAAGAAACATACTTCAAATATTCATATATAGATAAAAAAATTTGAAAAATCTGCATAGGCAGTTTTAATTAATTTGGAATATAATATAAAATACAAAAAATACACTTTCAACATGAAAACAAGAGCAAACCTCTGCAAAGCGTCAAATCTACAATTTTCCAGATATTGGCATTTATCTACCGTAGATCATTCACACTTTAAAAATGCTTGGAAAACAATACATCAGTTCCAAATGTATGGGCACCCCCATTTTTAAGAAAAATCTGGAAAAATCCAGATCTAATTTGGATAAAACTTGCTGGGGTAACTGAGGAACCAACCTGACATAACTTAGTCACATTTTATGAAAATTGCTCAAGTACAAACCAAGTTTTTGAAATTTTGCGAATGATGCGAGATTGGGATTTTTTAAACTGATCCAAAATCATTATATTGATACGAATCACCTCCAAAATTGAATGGACTCTTCTATGGCGTGAGGTCTATTTTTTGTTAAAATTTTGTCAAAATCTGTTCAGTCCTTTTGATATAATCCTGCCAACAGACCAACAAACTCACTAAATAATAAACACTGGTGTATCTAATAATATTTGGTATATTAATAATAAACACAAATGATCCGGAATGATGTACAAATGAGTTTTGTATTCACAAGTTTTCACAACATGATTCCTGTAAACTAAAGATTTTATTTTGAAATGACAGGAACAAATGATGGACGGAGGCTCACAAGCTTTTTGATGCAGTTTAAGCATTTAACCATTTATTTATAGAATTTAGACAATGTTTTCATTGTAACTGTAAGACTTTGGACAGAAAATCACTGATCGACGACTTTGATGCATATTTTTGATGATTAAATGTGAACCAAACTTAATGATTTCTATGTTTTCAGTCACAGGCACCAGATTCAGTCTGGCCACGCTTTAGTTACTCATCAGGAAGGTGTTATGGACAACAGAGTCCAAGTCCTTAAGTCGACACCTTTCAGTATTCTTCAGCTGGCTCCGGACAAGAGGGGGCCTTTCCCTTCCCCGGGTGAGTGATCATTGAAAGTGCTAAACTTAGGACGAGTCTTTGTTGATATAGAAGAGAGGTGACCGTCCCTTTAATGCTTGTGCGTCCTCAGACACCACTGTCACAGTTTCCATCGCCTCCATGCCAAACTACCCTGTGAAGACAGAAGTGCCATCCCACGGCTTCTCAGTAACCGTGCCAAACAACTGCACCGAAACTGACAGCCATGTGGGCGTCTTCGACCGCTCTCTCACTCACAGCCACGTCCAGTTCAGCCCGAGCACGCAGTCACGCACGCCCCCCGACTCCACCTTCTCGGAGAGTTTTAAGGACAGTTCCCAGGAGGTGAGTGTTACGATTCCCCCTGCTTTTTTAAAACGCGGCGAGCGCTCTCCCTAGAAACCCACCCTCCTCCTCCTCAGTCTTGTCCCGTGGTTTCCTCCTGCTCTCTCAGATCTCTCCCAGCAGACAATGGGATATTCACCTGATCCCATGGGGCTCGCGGTGGGCTCAGCCTTCCCTGGTTTTATTTGAACATGCCAAAACAGTGGCCAGTGTGTTATTATGCCATTGTCTCACAAACACAATAAAGTGCTGTACTTTCCTCCTACAATAGCCAAAGCCTTTTTTTTTTTTTTTGCTTCTTTCTCTTTTTAACCTGGAGGGGATTTGCCTCAGAAAAGAGTAAATCAACAAAAGGGGAGGGTGTAGCAGCAGAGGTAAAAGTAACAGATTACAAATACTTACAGTACGTTACTGTAATTGAGTTGCTTTTTTGAGTATATTTCTTAATCAGTAATTTTACATGTACTTAAGTACATTTTAAATAATTTGTTACATTTCTACACCCAACCGTTACTGAGTAAATTATTATTTTTTGTTTTAAAATGATCAACGGACATTGTGAAACTACAAAAAAAATGGAATGACCGGACAACAATCAGATGCATCACATCATAGGCGACCAACCAGATTAAACGTAATGCACGGCGCCAAAACAGCATTGAATAATGTCTATTTTCTCAGTTTTAGAGTAAATATATTTAGCTATACTTAGAGCCTGATCATTTTTTTTTTTTTGATTTTGAATTGAATTAATTGATGTTATTGTACATTTTGACGAACCTTTTACTTTCTACAGATACCTTTGTGGAAAATAAATTAAGTTCAAATTGTACAATTGTCCTTTTGAAGTTTAAACTGTACATGATATGTTTACTGTACGCAAGGGAACCGTGGCAAGATTTATTACCAAAACTAAACGTGAGGGGGTGAAAGTAACTAGTAACTTTTACTTTGAGTTCTATTTAATTTACTTATTTATTTAAATAATTTTATTTTATACAGATGCTTGTGGAAAATAAATTAAATTCCAATTGTGCACGATTTGGTCTCTTCCTTTTTAAGTTCATAAATGAGATGTTTACTGTACGCAAAGGGAACCATTTATTACCAAAACATAAACATGGTGGGTGAAAGTAACTTTTTCTTTGACTTAATAATTAATTGAGCTACTTTTTACTTGCATTTGAGTATTTTATGTATGACTTACTTGTACTTGTACTAGAGTAAGATATATCAGTACTCGTTACACCTCTAATAGCATGCGACAGAGTCAATTTAACGGAAAGGATGAAACTGGTGCGAAAGCAGGACTTTTTTCTTCATGAAAATCACAGAAAAATCTTTTCCAACATTTACATCAGTGTTTTCCTTCCGTGTTTTCTTTGTGCGCTGCAGGTGTTTTCCTTCCCAGGAGATCTCCAGTTACGTATGGCCTCCATGACGTCTGAGGACTACACTCAGTTTGACACCATGCCGGGGTGAGTTGCCCTGCCGCCGGCCGTCCGCTCCAACTGCCACCGCCATTCAGCTTTTGACACGGCACAAGCCGAATGGGTTCATTCATGGCGCTCCCAGGGGAGACACCAGACTCCAGTGTGAGACAGGAGTCAGCTCTCAGGGCTGCTGACAAGTCGCGCGCTGACAAAACACTGATTTTAAGTAGCTCCTGATTGGGCTGCAGCAGCTCACTGATCACACCATAGGGCTTCATATCATATCAACGCAGATATCCTCCCTGAATTCAGATTTCTGAACTTTATTCATTGGGTTTAACCTTTTTTCTTTCTATGTTCCAGAAACAATTTCGAGTACACTCTTGAGGCGTCCAAGTCTTTGCGCCAGAAGACAGGTGATGGAACGATGACATACCTCAACAAGGGTCAGTTTTACCCGATCACTCTCAGGGAAGTGGACAGCAAAGCCCTGCAGCAACCCATCACTAAAGTCAGGGTAAGAATAAGTGCTTGAATCTTGTATCTGACAGATGCAATTTTACTACTAAATGTGGCGTCCTATTTATTTAACACGTGTAGAAGAGTGAATTAGTCAGATGATTAAGTGTTGTCACAGTCTGGGGATACTTTAGATCAGAGATGGGCAACTTTTATCACAGCGCACAAATATGATTATCTGATCTGAGGGCCACATTATAAACGTTCATGTCAAAATTTTCTGAGTATTAATACATGGAAGGACAAGGGGCTCTGTGTGTTTCTCTGATCACTCTGTGTGATTTTGTTGGTTTTTACAATCGTTTATGTATTTTTTTTTGTCATTTTGTGTATTCATGAACTCATTTTATGTTTTCATTGTCATGTTTGTATTTTTGTGTTGATTCATGTGTTCATGTAGCCTTAATGTGTGTTTTTATTGTCATTTTGAGTGATTTTGGAGCCATTTTGAGTGTTTTTAGAATCATTTTTGTATGTTTATGTTCATTTGCATGCTTATGGAGTTATTTTGTGTGTTTTTAGAATCATTTTTGTATGTTTCTGTTAGTTTGTATGTTTATGTAGTCACAATGAGCGTTTTTATCATCGTTTTGAGTGATTTTGGAGCCATTTTGTGTGTTTTTAGAATCAATTATGTATGTTTCTGTTAGTTTGTATGTTTATGTCGTCACAATGAGTGTTTTTTATCATCATTTTGAGTGATTTTGGAGCCATTTTGTGTGTTTTTAGAATCAATTTTGTGTGTTTTTAGAATCATTTTTGTGTTTTTCTGTTCATTTATATGTTTATGTAGTCATTTTGTGTGTTTTTCTTATCATTTGTTTGATTTTAGAGCCATTTTTAGTCATTTTAGAACCTTTAAAATGATTTCTTTTGGAGTCATTTTGTATAATTTTGTGGTTTTTAATACATTTTGTCGACATTTTTTGGAGAGCTGCACAAAATCTGACAGTGGATTGGTCCGCATGTGGCCAGTTGCCCATGTCTGCTTTAGATTATATTATCATCATATCCATAAATGAAGAATCCAGAAAAAACTAAGCTCTCTAGATCTATTTTAACAAATTGCGTCCTCATAAACTCAGACGTGAGTGCACAGTGTTCTTTCTCTAGCTTTGCTAAGATGTGTTTTCTAAAACCAGAGTGTGGTGATGGTGGTGTTTGGAGAGGAAAAGTGTCGAGATGATCAGCTGAAACACTGGAAGTACTGGCACTCCAGGCAGCACACCGCCAAACAGAGATGTCTCGACATTGGTAAGAGCTTAAACTGTACAAAAATAATACAATAAAAAGACTATTTTGACTCTTGCTCCAAATTTAAAATTAGCTTTATTGATTTTTGAGATTTATTTCAGTCTTCAAGAGAATTTTCATCGAGTTATTTTTTTTTGTTGGAACATAAATAGAGTTTTGGCCATACTGCTTTTGTTTGAATTCAGTCTTTGTCATCTCTAGTCAGGTGAAAAGTGATGCTAAACATCATGTTGTTTAGCTCGATGGATGATTGGATGTAATTGTAAGTCGCGCCCTGTTTACACAAAGCTGAGCTAAAAAGGAAGGACAACATGTGTATTTTCTTATTGTTTACATGTGGATTTCATTCACTGGACTTACACGGTGGAATTGTTTATTTCATTTAAAACTAAACCAGTTCAAGTACATTTTAAAAAGCATTTAAACAAAATATATTCAAAAAATTTAATGGATGAAGATTGGTTGCTATGACAATTGAATGTGTTGAATTATTACTATCATTAGTTTATATTTGTTTATTGTATTTATATTTATGTATTGAGAAAAATTGGACTACTGAATATAAAATGTACCAATTGCTATTGAAACATTGAATTAGAATATAACATCTAATACTAATAACTGTATTTTACTTTCTTTTATCATCAACAATGGGAAATAAAGTATTTATATACAGTATGTATAAAAAGGGATAATTAAAATGCCTCCTTTGGTTTAATCTGATGTTTCTTCCTCTAGCTGACTACAAAGAGAGCTTCAACACCATCAGCAACATAGAGGAGATTTCTTATAACGCCATCTCCTTCACCTGGGACACCAACGAGGAGGCAAAGGTAGGAAATATCACATTTACTGGTGCACTCTTTTCTCTGATAGTGATATCAACACACTCAGCCAAAAATAGACTTCCTGTTTGTTCCATTGTGATTCAAAACAGTGGCTTTACAAGTGTGTTTGCTGGCTGTTGCCTGGAGACGAGGACGGTTTAGATCAAGGGTGTCCAATTCATTTCAGTTCAGGGGCCAAATATGGACTAGTTTAAGCTCAGGTGGGCTGGAAAACAAACTAGCTCAACACCAATGTGCTCCAGTTTGTACTGCCACATAGAAATTATATGTAAAGTTTGTAAGGATCCAACAATATCCAAGCAATGAGTCACAAATATCAGTCCCTGCAGGATATTCACTTCAATTTACTTGACTTTGTGACCGATTTTTACTTAATTTGAGAAAAATTTTTGGAATATTTATTTTAAATGGCAAGATTTGGGAAAAATTGAGAGTTCTTTCAACAATTTGAGATTAGAAATGACTGCCATCATCTGATATAAGCTATGAGACCTGACAATATTTTGGCATTTCATTGGATTTATATATTTAGAGAGGCTGAGGTATCGACAACTGAATTATTTGGTAATTTACACAATGATTCATGCTTTCCCTGTCATTTTTACTTCCTACTGCGGGCTGAATTGGATGCTTTCTAAACCAAGGGTCCACATTGTACTGAGATTGTATTTGCACATATATACGCAGGATTTTTGCTAAAAAAATAATGTTTTATTTGTTTATTAGATTAGGTTAGGGTTTGGTTTGGGTTATAATCTCAGTATGGTGGTAAACTCAGTACGTGACACCGGGGCCAAATACAGACCAGCTTAATCTCAAATGGGCCACAGATTATAGGCGGTAAAATGAGCAATTTCATCTTTCTTGTGCCCAAGTTTGCACTTCTACCTATAATATTATTTCAAGTATGTAAGGCACCGACGATATCCAAACAATACAGTAAGTGACAGATATCAGTCCCTGCAGGATTTTAAATTTCATTGATTTTGTGACCAAGTTTTATATAATTTGTGGACATTTTGGGAAATATTTTGAGGAAAATTGTAAGTTTTTTGGAAAAATTGAAAGTACTTACAACAATTTGAAGTTAAGAATGACGTCATCATGTGATATAGGCAAAAATTTACAGTTTCATTGAATTTGTGTATTTGGAGTTATTGAGATATCTACAACTGAATTAGTTGGTAATTTACACAATGACTACGGATGTAAATGAGCCCTGTGGCTATAATCCGGCATGTTTACGTTTGCTTTGTTGTTTCAGTGCAGATGTTCATTCATGTGCATTGTCCCTATCAAAGAAATGAATAATAAAAGAAAAAGAGTCCCGTTTTTGCAGTCATTTTTTTACTTTTTTATGAATTGTGAGCTTTAAAGGGCCAGATTTGGCCCCTGGACCTTGAGTTTGACAAATATGGTTTAGATTGTATTCTGCACTAATCCAGCCTTCCACTTTCCACTATGTTAAGTCATTTCTAGGCAGCAGGAATGAGGAAACTCAGCAGGATGGGATCAGAAGGAGAAATAGTAGCAGGACGTTTTAGCTCATACATCCCATACATCACTTTAAACAGTGACTAAAACTTGCAGTTGCTCCACTATCAGCCTGAGATCCAAGATGATTCATGAGTGTATGAACAGACGATATCACTCAACTCTCTGTAGGCAACGCTTTGCATAAATAAAGTCACATGCTTACCAGGATGTGGGTCTAACGGTCTCATGACTCCAGGCCTATGTTCATAAGAGGTTCATCCTTGTGTGTGTGTGTCAACGCCCCGCCACTTTGTTTGAGCATCTCCGCAGGTGTTAGATTACAGGTGAAAACATGTTTGATGACTTGGTTAGGATTTTGGGAGCCTTAAATAATATTAATGAATAATAATAATAATAATAATAATAATAATAATAATAATAATAATAATATTTAATGTTTTTCATACATAAAAAACTATGTATAATAATATAAGATTAATAATAACATAATAATAATTTATTTATTTATGTTTATTGGTTTATTTAACAGGGACAGTGTACATTAATATCAATACAGAAAATGTACCAGATTTAGCCAGAAGGCAATTTTTCATCTGTAGTCCCTGGACAGAATGTTCGATTGTCAACCTAAAAGAATACAAATTACAGGAAATATAAAAATATATATATACAGTGAAAAATGCAACTAAATAATAACATATCACACTTACATTTACATATTAAAAAAACAACAGTGTTTGATAAGAAACAATCATCAGATATTAAAACGTACAATAATAATAATAATGTCAACATTGTTTTAAATAAAACTTAGGTATATACAAAACAGTTGGTTAGAATATTAAAAAATACATAAGATAAAAAAATATAGTTTTAATTAAATAAGCCCTTCGTCTTCAATAAATAGTGTTTAAAGAAATTATAAAAAGCAGTAATATAATCTGTCCCTCATAATTGATTTATATAGTAAAAACAAAGGTTCCTTAGTTGCCCAAACTTACAGTTTGTGTTGTAACAATGCAAATTACAACAAAGTCAAAAGAAAGCTAAGATCAATCATCTTTATAGGAAACTAAATCAGGATTTTGCTTGTTCAAATATCACAGTTTATGGATGTACTCCCAGTTTGTTTTATACGTTACTATAACCATTGAGTGGTTAAACTATGCTGGTTTTATGTTAGTTAGGAAATCTAAAAAAAAAAATCTTTGTTGTTTCCCCTAAAGTGATGAAAAAAGGACTTTGTGTGTGTGTGTGTGTGTGTGCAGGTGTGTGTTCGTGTAGTTTGCCTCAGGGATGATTTTAATGCAGCATGTACTGTAAGCATTATTGCCAACACACTCATATGCACCTGCTGGAGGGGGAGTTCACATCAAACAACATCAGTTTTCTCTTTGTGTGACCAACCTTTACAGCTTATATATTGTGTTAAATTATACTTAATTACACCTGATGCTGAAAATCAAACCCGCACGAATAGACAGGAAGGTTTTACAGTCGCCTCAAACGTCGTTTAAATGTTTAGAACTTAAAACATGTGTAGCACCTAAAGCCTAAACATGATCACGTCAGCTGTTGGAGGTGTTTGGAGCTGTTCCATCGTGTGTAATGGTTGTGTGTTTTATTGACACATTGTTAGACTGTTTACACAACAAACACCAGTGGAACAAAGGAAAACAGAAGGAACTTGTAATTACTGCCAGTGGCCAAAAGGGGGCAACATATAACACTGTGTAGATAGAGTGATGTCACTGTGGAGAAATGACTGCTGAAAATAATATATACACTTCTAGGATTTTTAGCTTAGTTCATTTACTTAGCTTACAACTCTATTGTTTTGTTATTTCCTGCATGATTCTCAGTGAATTTTCTGTTTCCTACAGATCTTCATCTCAGTCAACTGTCTGAGCACAGACTTCTCCTCCCAGAAAGGAGTGAAGGGCCTTCCTCTGAACCTGCAGATCGACACTTACAGCTACAACAACCGTAGCAACAAACCCATCCATCGCGCCTTCTGCCAGATCAAAGTGTTCTGTGACAAGGGAGCTGAGAGGAAGATCCGGGATGAGGAGAGGAAGCAGTCCCGCCGGAAAGGGAAGGTGACAGAGATCAACCCTAACCTGACATGTGAGTTAATGATTCTCATATGTTTCACCCGTTACACAATATGGTCATTAATACCAGTGTTTATTGCTCAACGCACTGTTGAATAATTACTGATAAAAGGCTGCAATTAAAATTCCTTGTTTTATTTCCTTTTCATATTTGTTTATTCCAGTATTTCTTCATTTTAGGTGGAAGTGACTTTAACTCTGATTTTAACTCTTAATATGTTACAATTTGTTGTTTTATTATGATGGGGATGTATTCAGTCATTGACTTGTCGTATGTTGGTTGGTTGGTTGATTAGTTGACTTGTTTTATGGTCAGTTGGTTGGTTGGTAGGTTGGTTAATTTATTGCTTAGTTGACTTGTTTTATGTTGGGTTGGTTGATTGGTTGGTTGATTAATTTATTGCTTAGTTGACTTGTTTTATGTTGGGTTGGTTGGTTGATTAGTTGACTTGTTTTATGTTCAGTTGGTTGGTTGATTGGTTGGTTGATTAATTTATTGCTTAGTTGACTTGTTTTATGTTGGGTTTGTTGGTTGATTAGTTGACTTGTTTTATGTTGGGTTGGTTGATTGGTTGGTTGGTTAATTTATTGCTTAGTTGACTTGTTTTATGTTGGGTTTGTTGGTTGATTAGTTGACTTGTTTTATGTTGGGTTGGTTGATTGGTTGGTTGATTAATTTATTGCTTAGTTGACTTGTTTTATGTTGGGTTTGTTGGTTGATTGGTTGGTTGATTGGTTGGTTGATTAATTTATTGCTTAGTTGACTTGTTTTATGTTGGGTTTGTTGGATGACTGGTTGCTTGTGTTTGGGAAAAGGCCACTGAGGTCTAATGTAGCAGGTCTATGAAGAAACCCTTGAATCAAACTCTGCTGTGTGTTTTTTCTTTCAGTTGTAGACGTGAAAGTATCCATCCTTCAGAAACGCAACGATGTGACCATCTTCAAGATGATGAGCGATCTGGAGACTCAGCCCGTCCTTTTCATCCCTGACATTCACTTCTCTACTTTCCAGCGTCATGTAAGTGCAGAAAACCCAACACTTTAAAGACATAGAACCCAAAGTCTACATGCAGGAACTGCATGTAACTCCATTGTAAATGTGAATGTTCCCTACTTTCATGTCCCTCCTCATGCGTCCATAAACAGTGTGTTATCAGCTGCCGGCCAGGTCGACATGACCTGCCTGCTTGAGAGTTGGCAGTACAGACAGTGCTGGCTTATATCTTTGATACATTTTGATGGCTGGATTTCAGACTGCTGACTCACGCCTTCAACAGTGACTCAAAACAAATCAGCGGGTGCGGAAAATACCAGTTCAACCTCTAAAGATCCGATCTAAAACCAGTGAAGAGATTCAGGCTGAGGGTTAAAGTGGCTGAGTGTAGGAGAATACA